>NW_006159806.1:2480626-2567110 GCF_000334495.1 Tupaia belangeri chinensis | reverse complement strand
TCACATTTTCTTCCTTGCATAAAATCTTTTTTTTTTTTTTTTTGAGAGGTTTTTGCTAACAGGGTACGTGCTCTTGCCTGAAAGACAGAGAGGGACAGAGAGACAGAAAGTGAGAAATCACCCCCTAGGGGGGATGGCCATGCCACAATCCCTTCTTCGCCATTCTCCTGTCGGGATCTTGGACATGCAAGCACACACGCCCGGTGTGAGTTTAAGCCACCTGTTCCGGAACTCGAACTGTGGTTGACTACATGGGAGTTCAGCAATATAGCCATTATGCTAACTGCTGATCCCCTCCACTAAAGTCTTGAACCTCTCCAAGCTATCCTGAGAGTTAGAGTAAACTTTTTTCAAACTCCTAGTTATGTTGACATTATGACCTTCATGAATTACAAATGTTTTTATTGTCATAGAGAATGATAAAGCCTATTCAGAAGATTCTCAGTTTATCTTGACTAGACCTGTCAGAAGAATAACTATCTATGGGAGCTACGGCCTTACAAATTGTACTTCTCAAGTAAGAAGGGCTGGAATTAGACATTACTTCTTGATCCATTATCCATCCAGAATGGATATTGTTTTACGTATCAAAAAAAAACAAAAAAAAAACAAAAAAACAAAAAATAAAACACCTTCACCTCCTTGTACATCTTTGTAAGAGTTCTTGGGTGACCAAGTCAGCATTGTTAATAGGCAGTAATATTTTGAAAATAATCTTTTTCCCTGAGAAGGAAAACTTCACTGTTGGTTTTAAAATATTTAATAAGCCACATATAGAGCTGTGCTGTCATCCAGACTCTGTTGTTCCACTTATAGAGCATAGAGTGTATTTAACATAATTCTTAAGTGCCCTAAGATTTTCAGAACGGTAAATATACTTTGATTTCAAATTAAAGTAACCAGCTGCATTAACCCCTGAAAAGAGAGCAAGCCTGTCCTTTGAAGCTTTAAAGTCAGGTATTGACTTCTCTCTAGGTATGAAGACCTAGATGACCTCTTCGTTCAACCTAAGGCTATTTCATCTACCTGAAAATCTGTTGTGTATTGTAACTACTTCCATCAATGATATTAGGTAGATCTTTTGGATGACTGGCTACAGTTTCTACACCAGCACTTACTACCTCCTTCTGCATTTTTAAGTTATGGATATGGTTTATTTCCTTACAACTTAGGAAACAACCTCTGTCAGCTTCAGACTTTACTTCTGAAGCCTTCTCACCTCTCTCAGCCTCCATGGAATCGAAGACAAGGAGAGCCTCGCTCTGGATTAGGCTTTGCTTTAAGGAAATGCTGTGGCTGATTTGCTCTATCCAGAACACTAAAACTTTCTCTGTAATAGGGATATGACTGTTTTGCTTTCTTATCTTTTATGTATGTTCATTAAAGTCCTACTTTCTATCTCCTTCAAGAACTTTTTTCTTGCATTCACACTACTGTCTGGTTCAAGAGATCTACCTTTTGGCCAATCTCAGCTTTCAACATGCCTTCCTCACTAAATATTTTTTCTAGCTTTTGATTTGAACAAAGATATGAAGGGTTGGTCAGTTGCACAGCAGTAAAATCTATTATTCTGCAAGGCTGACCCACACGGAAGGGTTCTAGGTTCACACCCATAGTCCTCCCTAATAATACAGAACACATATGTGCCCATAATCTGGGGCTGGCTGAGGTTGGGGTTGATGTGGGGTCAAGACTCTATTTAGGGGTGCTGTCCCTTTCTATTTCTTTCACAAAAAAAAAAAGAAAAGAAAAAAAAAACTTTATAAAATGAAAAATAAGGGACCAGCAGTTGCCGTAATGGCTATGTTGCTGGACTCCCATGTAGTCAATTGCGGTTCGAGTCCCAGACCCTGTGGCTTAAACGCATGCCAAGTGTATGTGCATACACTCCCAAGATTCCAAGAGGAGAATGGAGGAGAAGGGACTGTGGCATGGCCATCCCCCTTGAGGGGTGATTTCTCACTTTATATCTCTCTGTCTCTCTCTGTTGTTCTGGTGAACACAAATGTCCTATAGTAAAAACCTCTCAAAAAATAGTGAAAAAGAAAGAAAAAGAAAAAGAAATTAAATTAAATTAGAGATGCACAACTCTTTCTCTCATTGAACACTTAGGGGCAATTATAGGGTTACTAATTGGCTTAATTTCAATATTGTTATGTCTCAAAAAATAAGGAGGACTGAGGAGAGGGAGAGAAACAGAGAACAGCTGGTTGGTAGAGCAATAACAGACAAAACGTTTATCAAGGTCACTGTCTTATATGGTTATGGTTCACAATGCCCCCAAAACAGCTACTAAAGTAACATCAACAATTACTGGTTACCATAACAAATACAATAACAATTAAAAGGTTTAAAATATTAGAAAAATTACCAAAGGGTGACACACAAGCATGAAATAAGGCTTATACCATAATCAGAATTTTAGAAAGATGATGCCGATAGACTTGCTCCATACAGGTTTACCACAAATCTGTAATTTATAAAATATGCGACATCTGTGAAGTGCACTACAACAAAGCTCAGTAAAACAAGCCACGCTTGTACAAGAAGACTTCAAAAAAGTTCATCAAAAATGGAATAAAATGTGAGCTTCTTTTGGTGCAAAACATTTTTAAAAATCCATGCATAGTTATTCACAGTACACATTTTACATGAACTGTTTGAAGCCCTGTTAAATAGAAATGCAACTCACTGTCTCACTATCAATGTCATTGCTTAGCTGCAATGTTCTTCAGTCAGAAGTAATTTGTCTAGTGTTTTTAATAGATATAAATGTTAATTCTTGATGAAAATGCCCCAAAAGTACAGGAAAGCTCAATAGTTCTAACTTCTTTTTAAAAACTGTACCTTTTTTCTATTATTTTAACATTGGAAAAAATATGCATTTTTTTAAGAGAAGTTTTTGCTATAGGATGCATGTGCTCACCAGAGAGACAGAGAGACAGAAAGTGAGAACCCACCCCCCCCCAGGAGGGATAGCCACGCTGCAATCCTTTCTCCTCCATTCTCCTCTTAGGGTCTTGGGCATGCACACACACATGCCCGGCATGAATTTAAGTCACCAGGTCCGGGACTCGAACCACGGTCAATCACATGGGAGTCCAGCTACAGCCATTATGCTAACTGCTGGTCCTGCATTTTATTTTTTCTTACTAAAGGCAATCTATACATAGTATGTGTGATAATTATTCTTGAGTATTATATTTGAGTAACCTAACTCATTCTATAATAGTGTTTGTTATATTGTTTATTCAGTATTTACTATATAAAACATTTACTATATTAAATATTATATTTAAATAATTTAACCCTTTGATGGAAAATGCCACTACAGAGAAGCACAATTTGTCAGATGTCAGTAAAATAAAATCATTACATTCTTAAAAATTCTGAGTTCTGAATGACTCCATTATATAAAGTAATTAAAAATAATGACTTGATGAAAAGTGGCAAGCCAGGATAATGTGTTCTTTTTTTTTCTCTATGTTAATATGTTAATTTAATGCTCAGCTTTTTGCAGAAACAATGAACTATTTTCAACAGTAGTTGCACCATTTTACATTCCCATCAGCAATGTTTGCATTTCTCCACTTTTTGCCAACAGTTGTGAATTTCTTTTTGTTTGTTTGTTTAATTGATAATAGACATTCTAATGAATGTGAAAGATTTTCTCACCATATTTTAGATTCGTATTTCTCTATTGACTGATGATGTTAAGCATATTTTTGTGTGCTATTTGTATATATTGTTTATTTTATTTTTGGAGAGGTTTTTGCTATAGGGCATGTGTGCTCACCAGAAAGAGAGAGACAGAGAGACAGAAAGTGAGAAATCACACCCCCAGGGGGGATGGCTACACCGCAATCCCTTCTCTTCCATTCTCCTCTTGGGATCTTGGGCACGCACGCACATGCACCTGGTGTGAGTTGAAGCCACTGGGTCCAGGACTCGAACTTTGGTCGACCACATGGGAGTCCAGCGACATAGCCAATACTCTAACTGCTGGTCCCATTTTTTGAGAAGATTCTTTAGGTCTTCAGCTCATTTTGGAATTGGATATTTGTCATTCTGTAGGATGCAATAATTATTTATGTTACGAATACTAGGTCATTATGAAATATTGATTTGAGACTTTTTTGCCTCTTATTTTGTTTATTTTCTGTTTATTTTCTAACATTTTTCTTTTAGTCTTCTTTTTTGAGAGAAAGAAGTATCATTAACATGGTCTTGTCATGCCATGCCCTCACTCCAGCCTTCTAGTTACACAGGATCACATGTGGGCCTGGAATTTTTCAGGTAGACCAGGAATCCAAACTTCAATCTTCTCAATACTGGAGAAGATTGATACTCAATACTCAATACTTGGTTTCAGTCTGGCTCCAGTATTGCAGAGTGGCATATTACTGCCTAAGGCACCAGGGCTAGGCCTCTTCTCACTTTCTTGAAATCGTCCTTTAATGCCAAAAGGTTTTAATTTTGATTAAGTTCAATTTATTCATTTTTGTGTGTGTGTCTTATCTTTTTGATGTCATACCTAAGAAATCATTTCCAAATTCATTTTCTTTTCTTTTTTTTTGAGATATTTTTGCTATAGGGTATGTGTGCTAGGCAGAGAGAGATAGAGAGACAGAAAGAGAGAAATTCCCCCCAGGGGTAGGGTCAAATCACAATCCCTTCTCCTCCATTCTCTTGGGATTTGGGGGATGCACATACATGTGTGTTGTGTGTTTTAAGTCACTGGGTCCGGGACTCGAACTGCAGTCAACTAGACAAGAGTTCAGCAATGTAACCATTATGCCATCTGCTTGTGCAACACAAATTCACATCATAGAATACCCAGGTATTTTTTTACAGGTTCATTCAGGTTTTCTTCTGGGAGGAAATCTCCATACCAGAGAGACAAAGAGGAAGTCTGATATCACTTTCCAAGGGGATGGCCAGGTTGTAATCCTTTCTCCTTCATTCTCTCAGGATTGGGGGCACACATATACACTCAGCATGAGTTTCAAGCCACCAGATCTAGGCCTTGAACAGTAGTTGGCCATGTAGGAGCCCAGTGATATAAATATTACACCCTCTATTGGTCCCGCTATACCTAAGACCCGCTGAGGTCAACTGCCACCATTGCAGTCCAGGAAGGTGATAATTTGTTCTTTTGTTTGTGTTTTTCATGACTCTGGAGTAAAACAATGAAACAGATGCTTGAGACACAGCATGTTTTAAAATTCTGATTATAGTATAATTATTTATTTGCTGTTTTAGGTATAGTTTGAATAAAGACACATTTTCAGTTTTAACACTACTGGGATCTGTGGTATTTGGAAGTACAAAAAATACATATCAAAATTGGTTGGGAAACGGTTTCTGTTTCTTTACTGAGTACATGAATTTCAACGTATGCTCAGTCACCTCTGAGGAGAAATTACTAAGGATTACACTCTAAGGATATGACACTGTGCTTTTAATTTGAAGCTTATTTCCATATGCTTTAATCAGTTGAAAAGTTATCTAACTCAAAGGTTCCTTTCTATAGTATCTTAAAATTAACTCAGTCTACTGTTATGCTTGTCAGGTAGGCTAATATCAAGTGATCTGATAATAATTAACCTGTTAGAACACTGAAGTGGTTGAGGAATAGATGTATTCATGACTTTTAAGTCTTTAAATACATTCACTGAACACTGATAAGGAGACTGACTGATTTTTTTTTTTTTCTTATTTACCATCAGAAAAAGGAAAAAACAGGGAAGGGGATGATTAAATAATCACTTTAAGTAAGCTGTGCTTGAAAGGAAACATGTTTCCTCATTTAAATCATTCAAAGCAAAATCAGGCTGGGTAAAAATATTTTAACAAACTATAGCTTCATTAAAGATTGTAAAATGTCAGTGTTTTGATTTTTATAGGTTCTCCTCAAGATATTGAATAATACCTACAGTAGGTATTCATAATATAGTTCATCAGAATTTTTTTTTTTTACATCTTTACAATGTAAAAACATGAGAGTGACAATGCTTAAAGGAAATATTCCTGTGACACTGGTGTTTAAAAACAATCAGGAACATTTACGGAATCAACATTTAAACATTTTTAAACAATCTCTCTAAAAGCTGAAATTGTCAGGTTCATTGAGTAGGGAACTTTAAAGATATTAATGCCTGCAATATTAATATCACTATGTCTCAGTATGGAACCTTGATATTCCAAAAGTTAGCTCACTAAAGTGTCAAAATGCTTTTGGAATCCCCAAACTATGGAGTATGTTTTGGCCTTCCTGGAATTTTGATTGCCTTGGAGAGAAAAAAATGATGTATGAAATCTAGAACCCCATGAGAATCCATTTATATTTATCTTAAGATGATAGGAGAGTTCTATCAAGGATTTCTGAAATATCAAGTTGTTCTAATGATCCATTGATTTGGAACATGACTTTAATAGTATATATTCTTGAATACTACTGAAAAATGAATCGAGTGAATTGAGGTTCATTTATGTGAAAAGTAGATGTATGCATGCATTTTTAATATTCATATTACTGTGCTCCTGTTCATATTATTTTAAAAGAAATAATTTTAGTAAACTAGTTTTTATTTTAATCACAATGATTTTGAAATTAAATGAAATCATTTTGCCTGCAGTTATGTTCATATCTGTCTACAAAAATCTTTACAGGAACGTGGGCCCATCATATACAAAGGTGCTTTTTCTTTTCCTTCTTTTCTTTTTTTAACTGATTTTTGCTATAGGGTGCATGTGCTAGCCAGAGAGATAGAGAAGCAGAAAGCAAAGCAAGGAATTGGTGAGATGACCACACTACAATCTCTTCTCCTCCATTCTTCTCTCAGGATCTTGGGCACACACACATACACACATGCCCAATGTGAGTTTTAAGTTGACAAGTCAGGAACTCAAACTGCAGTCAACCACATGGGTGTCCAGCGACACCATCCACTGGTCCCTAAAAGTACTCTTATGATGGCCAAAAATGAAATTCATTACAAGTTATGTACATGCCTGCTTCCTCCATTTAATTCACCTTAGTTTCTCATGGAGTGTGTTATTTACACACTCTGGAAAAAGTTCTATCTTATACTGTTTAGAGAACATGGGACAATTTGTACTCAATTGATTTGCAATTTTATAATAGGTCAACTAACTATGGCCTCAAAGTAACTACAATAAAGTGTAAAAAGAAGGAATGCCCTCAATGCTAAAAGAATTTATTGAGAAAATATTTCCTCTTAGAGTATCTCACAATATGATTAAAAATAGCATTTGATGATATTGGGTCATCAGAAAAGCCATGACATCATTTTGTACAGAAAAACATTTAAAAATGACTTTTCTGACAACTCAATATTTTTGTTTGATTTTGAACATTTTTTATTGAGGTATAGTTTACATATTCGATATGCAATAGATTTACAAATATGTGTACAGCTGGATGACATTTTTCATATGTATGTATCACTACAGATTAAAGCATAAAATATCTATCGCCCTCATTACCTTTTCAGCCACTAATATCCAACTCCACGGATAACCTCTATTTTGACTTCTATTACACATTGATATTTGTCTACCCTTGAGCTTGCAGGAATAAAATTGTACCATACACAATGTATATTCTTGTATTTTGTTTTTTTTTTTAACATTTTAAATAACATGTAATGAGATTCTTCCATGTTACTGTATATATAAGTAATTCCTTTTCCTAACTATTGAAAAGTGTTTTATTATATTCTCCAATTGAGGATATTTGGGTTGTTTCCATTTTGAGATTATCATGAAAAAAAAAATCTTTCATTCACACTCCTGTACAAGTATTTTGTGGACATGAGTAACCATTTCTCTCAAGTGTATTCTTAGGAAGAATCCTTGAAGGATAGACTAGATATATGTAAACAGTTTTCAATAGTGGTTTTAATCATTTTATACTCTTTCTGGAGTCTCCACATATTGGCATTGCTGGTCTTTTAAATCTTCACTTTTAAAATACTTGTGTAGTTATATTTCTCTGTAATTTTTATTTGCATTTTTCTTCATACCTCATGATGTTTACACCTTTGAGATATATTCGTCAGTAAGATTTGTTCAGCTTGGGATCCTCCATCACTAATGAGATAGAGAAATAGATAGGAAGAGAGAGACAGAGATAGATTGATAGGAAGGTAGGTAGGTAGATAATTGATAGAAAAAAAAGGAGAGATGAGAAAGATGAGAAAGTGGAATTAGGGGCACAATGGTAAAAAAAATAAATAAAAATAAAAATAAAAATAAAACCCTTGTCAGTCACATGTACACACGTGGGCAAAGATAAGAACTTATTTTAAATGATAGGACTAATTTCCGCATGTTAAATGATTAACAAATGCATAAATATTACAACAAATTTGGCAAATTAAAAAAAAAAACAGTTTGTTTGGGCAAATGGGCATCCACAAGATCACAGCTTATGATTATTATGAATTAGTAGGACAGTTATTTAAAATCTGATGGGAAGTTGTAATAGCAGATGGGAATGTGTGGCTCACATCACACATAGTGGACTGAGGTAGCTGATAGGTGTTTGAAGCCTGTGTGTGTGTGTGTGTGTATTCTGTGCACTCCTATACAGCTCAGTCTAATCCTGCTTTTAGATCGTATTTCTCGCAGAAGAAATCGCACATAAGACAAAATTTGTATTTTGCTCCAATTGCTCTGTAATATATCAAATGTGTTGGAACAAATCCATGTTTTCAGAACAAGTGTCAGAGCTATACCAATTGCATATCCTTTTGAACATGATTTTTGATTCAAGAATAATAACATAGAATCTTGTGCTAATTGAATTAACAAATGTAAAAATCCTTCGATACCTAAATAAAAGGTTGGCAAACATTTTCTGAAAAGGGCAAGATAGTAAATATAGACGGTGTTGCAGGTAAGGACTTTGCTGCAGTCCCTTAGCTGGCTCTGCAATAGTGCTGCAGAAGTAGCCAAGGCAATGAGAACCGAGTAAGTGTGGTGGTATACAAAAACCTATTTACAAAAGCAGATGACAGGTGAGGAGTTTGCAAATATTTGCTTCTTCTTTGTAAAGGTCTTAGCTTTTACAAACTTACTTAGCTGTAAGTTTGGGGAGGTATTAATGACCTTGCATTTTTTTTTCTCCATTTTAAGAAAATATAAAGAAGGACGAATTATGATGGAGGAAGTAATTTTATTTCTATTCATTAGCTTTTCTAGCCTGCTAAATGCTTATGTGTGACAAGGTTTGTATTGTTTCCTTCAGGTTTCTGTGTAAAATAGAACTTAAAAGTTAATTTTTGGGGACAAGGAGTTGGCTTAATGGCTATGTAGCTGGACTCCCTTGTAGTCAACCACGATTCCAGTCCCAGACCCCGTGGCTTAGAATGGAGGAGAAGGGATTGCAGCATGGTCATCCCCCCTGGAGGGTGATTTCTCACTTTCTGTTTCACTATCTCCCTCTGTCTTTCTGGTAAACACACATGCCCTATAGCAAAAACCTCTCCAAATAAAATAAGTTACTTTTTTTTTTGGAGAGGTTTTTTCGCTATAGGGCGTATGCGTTCGCCAGACAGACAGAGAGACATAGAGACAGAAAGCGAGAAATCACCCCCCAGGGGGGATGGTCACACTGCAATCCCTTCTCCTCCATTCTCCTCTCGGGATCTTGGGCACGCACACACACGTGCCTAGCGTGAATTTTAAGCCACCGGGTCCGGGACGGGAACCGCGGTCGACTAGGTGGGAGTCCAGTGACATAGCCATTACGCTAACTGCTGGTTCCCTAAAATAAGTTACTTTTTGAAAATTTACAGTTAAGAGTGATTTAGGCTAGTGATTGTGTTAAGATGCTTAATTTTTTTTTTTCACAGAAAAGCTAAACTTCTCATCTAAAGTAACATCTCATCTTATCCAGATTATGTATGAATATATTAATGGACAAAATACGAATGTTTTTTGGCATGTAGAAGGTTTGGGAAAACATAATTTCATTTTTCTTGATTGATGATGCCTGCATCCACAAAAAGGCTATAAAATATGTTAAAATTTTGAAAATATTGTTCCAGTTATGGACTAATTTACAAAATAGTTACATTAAATATTAGGGAAAAAAACTCATGAAACATTTTTTGTAAGGAATTATGCTCATCTAAATCTCAAATTTCTCTCTTTCCTGTTAAAAATAGTGAATTCATCTTGGAAATCTTAACATGGGCTAGTGAAAAATATTCTTTACATTCTATGTAATATATTACTATCACAGAAGCTTAAAACTCTTAGCAGAATGATTTTTAAAAATTTATTCATGGGGTGACCAGTAGGTGGTATGGTGGTTAAGAGTGCTGGACTCCCACATGACCAACCTTGGTTTGAGTCCAGGACCTGGCAGCTTGCTTTCTCACTTTTTTATTCTCTCTCTCTTTCACTGTGTCCCTCTCTGGTCAAATTAAAATAAATAATAAATAAAGTTAAATAAAATAATTATCTAAAAAATGTATTTATGGTAACTATCAGATGTTTGATTATCATAAAACATAACAATGATTTTCTTAAAAAATTAAGAACAAAGGCTTCTTACTGTGTTTACATCATTATGTTCAGTTTTTACACTGTTTTATTCTCACTTTGATTGAATGTATTACCAAGTCATTATTTTTCAGGTGTCTGAAAACATACTTTAATCTAGTAATCAAATCTTCTGACAACTGATTTTTACTGTCTCAAGAGCAAGACTAAAAAATAAATAACTAAATAAATGAATAAAAATAAATTCATGGTACTTCTTTCTCTAAAACTATCTTAGATTTCCCAGAAGGATGCCTGAAAATCAAATATTTCATAATAAATATTATAAAAATAAAAATTGAAATAATAAAATTTGTTTGGTATGTTCCATATTTCATTAACTCAGCACAATTAAGGTCTACATGAGGGAACAAACAGATGGCATAATGATTATGTCACTGGACTCCCACAAGGTCGATCATGGTTCGAGTTCCAGACCTGGTGGCTTAAAACTCACACTGGGCATGTGCACATGTGTGCCCAAGATGTCAAGAGGAAAATGGAGGAGAAGGGATTGTGGCAATGCCATCCCCCATGGGGGGGGGTGATTTCTCACTTTCTTTCTGTATCTTCCTATCTCTCTGGCAAGTGCACATGGCCTATGGTAAAAATCTCTTTTTTTAAAAAAAAAAAACCTACATGAGAATAGTGGTTGACTCAAAAAAGATGTTCAGCCTTCCTAAAATTGTTTGTACAGGTAAAATATTTTTTAAAAAGAATTATTTAATTTTATTTATTATTATTATGTTTTTTATTTGCTATAGGGAACATATATCCACCAGAGAGAGAGACAGAGAGCGAGACAGACAGTCAGACAGATAGGAAGCAAACACCAGATTGGGGAATTGAACCATGGTTGACCATGTGGGAGTCTAACTCATTCACTACCATGCCACCCACTAAGCCCCAGTAAAATAGTTTTAATATAAACAATTTGCAGATTTTATGTTTTATGGGAAAAACAGAAATTTGTTGATGGCCTCATTGTTCATAATACTAGAGTATTCAGGTAAAATTTTACATTCAGGGTAAAATTTTACCAAATCTGTGTAATAGAGTTATATACATATACTGTACTTACTGTACTCCAACAGGTAGTTATGTTTTCTTCTTCCTTTTTTTTTTTTTTTGTCATAAGGTGTGCTCACTGGAGAGAGACAGAGAGAGAGAGGGAAAGTGAGAAGTTACCCTCTCTCCCATGGGGATTGGTCATGTTGCTGGAATCCCTTCTATATTGTCCTCTCAGGATTTTGGGAAAGCACCTACATGAGTCACTGAGTCCAATACTTGAAATGGAAACGCGGTCAATTATGTGGGAGTCCAGTGCCTTAACCACGAGATCACCTGCTGGCCCCATGTTTTCTTTTATTCTTATATCATTGGTTACTGTAGTAAATTAACCGGTCTTTTATTCTCCTTATCTAACTGGTTTTTAACCTATCTTGAATGCTTGTCTGAAAATTTTGCTATAAGGCTGGAAAGCCAGGTGATCCCAGAAGAGAATGTAGATTGTGACGACAGACTCTAACTTCATTAAAAATATACAAAACAACATCACTAAAGGGACTCGGTGAGAAGTGCACTGACCTAAGTAACTTGGGAAATGACTAGTTACTATAATATTAAAGATAAAAAGAACTCTAAATATAAACTGTTGGAAAGTTGTTTCTCATGAGATATGAGTTAAATGTTCTGGAGTTATTGTACATGTTTATTTCAACTCTACATATTGATACAAGTTTGGTAGATGGTTGGAACCAGGTTTCTCACAGCTGATGTGAGAGGTTACAGATAAGCAAGACAGAAGACTAAAGTGATCCACATGGTAATGGGTTAGAGTTGAAGACATCATTAAGTATATAGTTTACCTCAATATAAATAGAGGTAGATAAACACAGAAATATTTAACCATGTTTATATACATCAGTAATTATACACACAAATATATTCTTGCTCTGTTAACTGAGAGGGGAGAGAAACAACATCCATTAGATGTGAGTATACCTAGTAACCAAATCTTGGTTACTAATAATATTATTCAAATAAAGGAATCTTAATCCTTGGGTAAATGGCAGATTCTAGGACTAGAATAAGAAATATACAATATGAACATGAAGCAGCTTATACTATCTAAACTTTGGAAGTTCCAAACATACACAATACCAATACACACACATTACACACACACACACACACACACACACACACACACAAATAATAGAACTCTATCAAAGAGACAAGAAGCAAACTGAACAAACTTCCAATGACCAAAGCTGGAACAATTTGAGCAAGAAAAAAATGCCATTTTGGATTATAACTAAAGGAATAAAATAAATATCTATCGTCCATAACATAAACAATAATTTTAAAATATAGTACATGGAGGAGAAGAGATAAATCTGTTATATAGGAAACTTCCAAATACTTCATGCAGATATTGTTTTCTCAGGAAGGTTGGAGTATCACTTCTCATTCATTAAAATGGGCTGCATAATGACTTCCTTCTAATGAATGCAGTGGAAATGAAGAGAAAAGAGTAATTTTCAGTGGAAAAGAAAGACAAACACTATGCCATTCTGGAGGTCAAGGTTAACATCAAAACTGTTAATTCATGTTTACAGTTTATTTTCTTCCTTCCTTCCTTCCTCTCTTCCTCCCACATGCCCTTCCCTCCCTCCCTCCCTCCCTCCTTCCCTCCCTTCCTTCCTTCCTTTTTCCTTCTTTCTTTTTTTCTTTCTTCCTTCCTTCCTTCTTTTCTTTTTTTAGGGCATGTGTGCTCACCAGACAGAGAGACAAAGAGCAAGAAATCACCCCCACAGGGGTATGTCCATGCCACATTCCCTTGACTGCCATTCTCCTCTTGGGATTTTGGGCATGCACACACATGTGCCTGGCATGAGTTTTAAGCCACCGGGTCCAGGACTCAAACTATGGTCGATTACGTGGGAGTCCAGCAATGTACCATTATACCATCTACTGGTCCCTCCTTTCTTTCTTTTAGAGAGATTTTTGTTATAGGACGCATACACTTGCCAGAGAGAGAGAGAAATAGAAAGTGAGAAATTACCCCCTAGGAAGATGACCACACCACAATCCTTTCTCCTTCATTCTCCCTCAGGATTTTGGGCATGCATGCCAACTTGCCTGGCATGAGTTTTAAACTATTGGGTCCAGGACTCGAACCACAGTTGACTATGTGTAAGTCCAGTGATATAACCATTACTCCACCTACTGATTCCTCTTTCTTTCTTTCTTGATATATTTTAGTTTTAAGGCATGTGTGCTCTTTAGAAAAACAGAGAGAGAGAGAGGGAAAGTGAGAAATCACCCCCAATGGGTGATCCTCTTGAGATTTGGGACATGAATGCACACATGCCTGGTGTGATTTTCAAACCATTGGGATCAGGACTCAAGCCATGCAGTCAGCCATGTGGGATCCAGACACCTTATTGCTGATGCCACATGCTAGCCCTACAGTATATATTCTTAATTTGACATGATGATAATGGCATTTTTCCTCAGTGATCTTTCTCACAAAAACTGATTAAGTCTAGGCTACTTACAAGAAAAATATGAGATAAATGATAATCAATGGATGTTCTGCAAAATATTGAACCAGTATGCCTCAAAATGTTCAAAGCAATCAAAACTGAGGGAAAGTCTGAGAATGCGTCTCAGTCAAAATGTCTCAGTAGCCATGAAGACTAAATGTAGTATGTATAATGGACAGACTTCTGTAAGAATAAAAGAACAGTGGGTAATAACATACAAATCTAAATAAAGGATGGAATTTCGTTTATAATAATATGTCAATATAGGTTCACTAATTAGGATAAATGTACCAATCTAAATTAAGATATTAAAAAGGGGCAACTGAGTGTGGAGTATATAAGAACCCTGTGAATTATCTTCTCAATTTTGTTATAAATCTATAAAACAAAGTTTATTTCAAAAACTGGTAGGATGGAAAAAAGAGATCAATACACAGACATTAAAGAAAAATTCTATGACTCTTCTTTTGTAATTGATGAAATTAATGGACATACTCATCTACTGATATTAATAGATTAAAGAACTGGGTAAGATCATCCACCTACAGGACCGATAAGACTTTTTCAGAAGACTCCAGCAACAGCAGAATACATATTCTCTTCAGATACCCCTAGAGATTATACCAATTAGGTCATATCCTGGTCTTTAAAATAACTCTCAACAAATACAAATGCAAATGTATATTTGAAATTATCCAGAGGTGTTTTCTGATCACAATGGGATCAAGCTATAAATATATTACAAAGTGAAAATGGAGAACCCTACAAACACTTGGAAACTAAACAACATATTTCTAAATAATCTCATGCGTTGAACAAGAAGTCTCAAGGGCAACCTAGAAATATATTGAACTGACTAAAAATCAAAACACAACATATCAATTTTTGTCTGATGCAGCCAAAGCAATGTTGAGAGAAAAATTTATGACACTAACTGCTTATATTAGAAAAGAGGAAAAGCAATAATGTAAGCCTCCACCTCAAGAACCTAGAATAAGAAGAGCAAAATAAATCTGAAGCAAGCAAAGGAAATAATAAAGATAAGAACAGAAATCAATAAAACTGAAAACAGTGAAACAATAGATAAGATCAATTAAAAATTCCTTGTTCTTGGAAAAGAGCAATAAAATTGACAAACCTCTAGAAAAACTGACAAAGAAAAAGAGAAGACACAAATTACTAATATGAGTAATGAAAAATCTAATATCACCACTAAATCTGCAGACATGAGACATCTACACATATACATTTGACAGCTTAGATGAAATTGGCCAATTTCTCAAAAAGCAAAAACTACCACAGCTCATACAATATAAAAAATTTAGTGGGATAGCCTGATAGTTACTAAGAAAATTGAATCCATCACTTTAAAACGCACCAAAATAAATCTTCAGGCCCAGGTACCTTTACTGAAAACTTGTATCAAACATTTAAAGAAGAATTTACATCATTTCCATGCATCAATTCCAGAAACTAGAAGAAAAATCACGTCCAATTCACTTTATTTTACTAATATTATCCTGAACTTTAAACTATACAAAGACAATACAAACTGTCAAAACCACAGGCTTATATCCCTCATGGATATATATACAAAACTCTTAATTTTAAATTCATAAGGTTTTTTTTTTTTGGAGAGGTTTTTGCTATAAGGCGCATGCGCTCACCAGACAGACAGAGAGAGACAGAGAGACAGAAAGCGAGAAATCACCCCCTAGGGGGGATGGCCACGCCACAATCCCTTCTCCTCCATTCTCCTCTCGGGATCTTGGGCACACACGCACACGCGCCGGGAGTGAGTTTTAAGCCACTGGGTCCAGGACTCTAACCGTGGTCAACTACGTGGGAATCCAGTGACAAAGCCATTACGCTAACTGCTGGTCCCTTAAATTCATAATTTAAAAATGAATAGCATGAACAAGTGATATTACTCTCAGAAGTTAAATCCCAGTTCAATAGTTCAATGTTGGAAAATCAGTCAATATAATCCATCATCTTAGCAGGAAACAGAAGAACAAAATTTATGGAGAAAAAGAATTTGATAAAGTTCATTATTTATTCATGATGAAAGCTCATAGAAAATTAAGGACAGAGGGGTACTTCTTCAGGGCTGGCCCTAGAGCATAGTGGTTAGGAGTTGTGTGTTGGCATCTGGGTCACACACAATCAACTGTTGTTTGAACTCTGTCTCCAGTAGCTTGAAAAACACACCAGACATGTGTGTCTTTATGTACTCAAAATGAAGAAATAGAGGAAAGGGATTGTGGCATGATCCTGTCACACTGAAGGGGGCTTTCTCTATCTCTCTGTCTCTCTAAATCTCTCTGGTGATTACCTGCAACCTCTTGGAATAAAGAAAAAGAACAGAACTTCTTTGACTTGCTAACACTGCACTTTATGACAAATAGCTAAATGTTTCTCCTTGTAAGACTAGACACCAGGCAAGAAGGCATTCTCTTACCATCCCTATTGAGTATAGTCCTGGATAGTCTGTCCAGGTATGTTTAGCAGTAAGAGAAGAAAAGAAAATGACAAGCATGGAGATCTAAAGGGAAAAAAATATAATATATAAGATACTCTTACTACTCAACAGCAAAAAATTACCTGGTAACTTAATTTAAAAATGAGCTAAATAATTGAGTAGACAGTTCTTGAAAGAAAGACATTCAACAGATATATGAAAAGATGATCGAAATCACTAATTGTCAGAAAAAATACAAATCAAAAACACAATGAGATATCACCTTACATCTGTCAGGATGGTTATTATATATTAAAAAAAAGAAACAAACAAACAAACAAGGGTCGGGGAGTGGTGCGCAGATGGTGTGGTGGTTGGTCATAAGAATGCTGGACTCCCTCGTGACTAACTATGGCTTGAGTCCCGGACCTGGCACCTTGCTTTCTCATTTTCTCTCTGTCTCTCACTCTGCTCCCCTTTTTGATCAAATTAAAATAAATAAAGTTAAATAAAATAATTCTTTAGAAAATAAAGAAACAGAAAGCAAAAAAACAAAAAAAAAATGGAGAAATTAGACCTTTTTACAGTGGTGGTGAGAATGCACAATGTACAGCCACTGTAGAAAACGGTATAAAGATATCTCCCAAGAATGGATGACTAGATTGAAAAGCCGTGGCACATGTTTACTATGGACTACTAATCAGCCAAAAAGAGCAATGAGACCCTGTCATTTGTTACAAAGTGGATAAATACAAAAGATTCAAAGCTATGTGAAACAAGGCAGACTATGAAAAACAGTCTTTGTATATCACCACTCAAAATATACCAAAGGTCTGCATTCTATGGCAGAAATTGAAATATCTGAAGATATAATGGTAAGAAGAACAGAGTAAATATAAGACACAGTAAAGGGTGGGATGAGTATGGGGTGGGAGGGAGTAGTTCAGGGTAAAAAAATATTTAATAGATATGAGAATGTAATGTTCTCTGTTGAAAATGATATATATGGTAATGTGTTTGATTGTTGAACACAGCATGCATTGTTTGAAAAATCATATTGTACTCCATGAAGATGTTCCACAGGGACCAGCAGATAGTATAATGGTGATGTCACTGGATTCCATTGTGACTGACTATGGTTCGAGTCCTGGACCTGGCAGCTTGAAATTCACACCATGTGTATGTGCATGCATGACTAAAATTATGAGGGGAAAATGAAGGGGTTAGGGCATGGCCATGCCCTCTGAGGGGAGATTTCTCACTTTCTGTCTCTGTCTCTTCTACAAGTGCACACACCCTATAGCAACAATCCTTCAAAAGATAGAAAAAGATTTACAATAATTACATGTAAGGTATCATAAAATAGAGACCAGCAGATGACGTAATGGTTAAGTCGCTGGACTCCCACATCGTTGACCGCAATTCGAGTCCCAGACCCAGGAACTTCAAACTCATGCTGGGTGTTTGTGTGTGTGTGCCCAAGATCCTGAGAGGAGAATGGAGGAGAAGGGATTGTGGTGTGGTCATCCTCCCTGGGGGGTGCTTTCTCACTTTCTTTCTATCTCTGTCTTTCTGGAGAGTGTACACACCCTATAGTGAAAATCTCTCAAAAAAAGAAATCATAAAATAAAAAAGAAATCTCTAAAAATTCAAATTTCTCTTTTAAATTTAACTTCAAATTAACAATTAAAAATAGACATATATTATCCAGGATTCCTGAAATGACAAAGTTACAGAAAGAGAAAACAGATATTCATCTTTGGCCACTAGGACAGACGTTAAGCAGGGAATGGAGGTAATAGGAAATTAGTTGTGGTTATAAACAAACAATGTGGGGAACCAGCAGTTAGCATAATGGCTATGTCGCTGGACTCCCACGTAGTCGACCGCGGTTCGTGTCCCGGACCCGGTGGCTTAAAACTCACGCCGGGCGCGTGTGCGTGCGTGCCCAAGATCCCGAGAGGAGAATGGAGGAGAAGGGTGGCAGCATGACCTCCCCCCTGGGGGGTGATTTCTCGCTTTCTGTCTCTATGTCTCTCTCTGTCTGTCTGGCGAGTACACGCGCCCTACAGTGAAAATCTCTCAAAAAAAACAAAACAAACAAACAAAAAAAACAATGTGGGAACAAATCATGTGTTGGAAAATTCTGATTTTATTAATGTCTTTTTCCTGGTCATGACACTGTAATTTAGTTTTACAAGGTACTTCTTTGGGGAAAACTGGGAAAAGGTACAGAGAAATTCTTTATAATATCTTACAATTGTAAGTGAATCTACCACTATCCCAAATTTTTTAAAAATATCAAAAAAAAGATGTAATTCACAAGAAGCACTGGTAAACTGATGTGTAAATATTGAATATGTAAATAATTATATAAGTGGGTGATTACGATCATAGAACATGCTATCAATCAAAATTACCTACTTTAACAAAATACTAATAATATAAGCAATGGAATGGAAAATAGGTTGGAGAGAAAATATAATAGTGACAAGCATGTTGTTTCTCTTAACAATATTCAATAATTTCTGTCAAAGTAGTTAAAATCCTATTGTGAAAATAACTAAGAGACTGAACCAACCTTTTTTTAAATACTTTTTTTTTTTTAATATAGCTCTCAAGGTGAAAAAACAATAACATGAATTTTAAATCTCTTCACCTTCTTTCAGATTGTTCTTTGTTAATTTGAGTAAAATTAAATTGCCTATTGTATTAAGTAGCATCATAGCATAATAATTATTATTAAATCTACATGTGTACATAGAACAAATTTCAGAATGATGTTAAGAAAACATTGGGTCTTTCATGGTACTGGGTCCTGGACATTTCTGACTGGAAAGTTGAGGCCTCATGGGAGGTCCAGGTTTGATTACCAGCCCTCCCTAAAAAGCCTTATATGGTAGACATAATATTCACTTGTCCCAGCTACTCTAGAGACTGAGGCAGAAGGATGACAAAATAGCCAAACCTTGTATAAAACACCTCAAACGCACACACACACACAACAAATGTAAATTAAATTGAAGATTAAAATAATGAATCAAATTATTTGTAGATGGTTCAATGTTAAAGAATAGTTATTTATTCATTTGTGTGTTTACTTTCTTCTTCATAGTTTTATACAAACACAAATTGAAAATTAAACCCTGGACATTTACATTAAAATTATGTTCAAACTGGGAACCAGCAGTTAGCGTAATGGCTATGTTGCTGGACTCCCACGTAGTCGACCGCGGTTCGCGTCCTGGACCCGGTGGCTTAAAACTCACGCTGGGCGCATGTGCGTGTGTGCCCAAGATCCCGAGAGGAGAATGGAGGAGAAGGGATTGCGGCATGACCATCCCCCCTGGGGGGTGATTTCTCGCTTTCTGTCTCTCTGTCTCTCTCTGTCTGTCTGGCGAGCGCACACGCCCTATAGCAAAAACCTCTCAAAAAAAATATGTTTAAACTACATTAATGCAGATAATTCTGCATTAACAAGAAATTTAAATTCTGGGCCAATTCACGTGGTATTATGGTTAAGGCAGCTGACACCCACATGGCTAACTGCACAGTTTAAGTCTTGGACACCGTGACTTGAAAAAGAAACTGGGCATGTGTGTGTATATGCCCCAAATCCCAAGAATGGTTGTATGGGTAGTCAAAGTATGGTTTGTAATGAATATATATCACTTTTGTACCATTAGAAAGTCATAATGTCGTAAGTCAAATCATCCTGAGAAGAAAATCTTACTTTTAATGGTCATATAACTCTTGGCATCTGGGCTATTTTATAAATCAAAAGTAATTTGAATCTATCATTTTTTTTTCTTCATTGGTTATACTACTGTTGTTTTCAGAGGTATTTTTCCTGTTTAAAATAGCATTAGTCACTTAAATATATCAATTTGGCATTGATATAAATTTTTCTGTAAACGAATAAAATATTATGGTGTTAGAAATGCTATTATCTAATACAAAATATTTGCCTAGCTATTTTCCCCTTTATTTTATTAATTTATCTAAACTTTGAACAAACTTTTGAAAAGATTGCAGATGTAGCAACAGAAAGTTGCCATTTTATCATGTGTGAAATTAAATGGGTGAAGTAATTAAGGGGAAATGAACAATGAAGTTGAAACCAAACTCTTTCTTTATTATAAAATATTTTAGAATTTACATAAAATTACACTCATCTAAAGTCACTAATGATCAGTTTTCACATTTTTTTTTCTGTTCGATTTCATGTGGGAAAGGAGTAGAGGGCAAAATTAATCTATGTTCTATTCTACAATTGAGTTCAAAGAAGTAAGCACAGTAAATTATTCATAGCGCAAAGAGAAGTTTCTGCAAGAAAAAAATATAATTAAGTTTCTGAAGCTCTAGTATCTAGATAGTATATAAATATTACATGCAACTAGAAGGGCAACTCTTATCTAAGAGACACCATGGCATCGAATGGTACAGAGTATCTGCAGCTTAAGTCATTTGTTTAAAAGAAAGGTTTTACTCAACACTGTGTTTAGCAGACTGATATCATCTCTTGCAATTTTAAGCATCATTATCAGAAGAAATCCAACATAAATTAGCTTTAAGGTAACAGATAAACTACTAGGGCTTGATGTCTAATATGATCCACGTTAAACATTTTCTAATGTCATAAGGATCCCTAATGTACTAAAAATGCTGATGTTTAGGAATGTTTCTGTGTATCTGTCTTTGCTCTCCTTAACTCATATAGCACTTTTCTTCTATCCTTGCATTTATTTGTTGATGAACAAAAGAAGGTATTGAATTAATTTTGCAATTTCAGATTTTCACCTACATGCTGGGTGTGTTTTCTGTCAAGGAACTCGAGGCCCAGTGGAGGACATGGAAATCTAAAAAGGTAATTATGAAATATGAAATAGATGCAAAATAGATGGGTAATGTTGGTGGAAGTGCAAATCACAACAAATTATTAAGAGTTTGCTGGTCTGTGAACAGCAGATGGTGTCATAACTATGTCTCTGGACTCCCACATAGTCGACCATGGTTCAAGTCTTAGATCTGGGAGCTTAAAACTCATGCTGGGTATGTGTGCATGCATGTCCAAAATCCCAAGAGGAGAACAGAGGAGAAGGGATTGCAGTGTGGCCACCTCCCTGGGGGTGATTTCTTGCTTTCTGTCTCTCTAGCCCTGTCTCTCTGGTGAGCACACATGCCCTATAGCAAAAATATCTCTTTCTCTCTATATATATACATACACACACATATTTATATATTTATAAAATTTTCTGGTCAATGTTCTCCAGAGATTTTCTAAGTTTTTAAGTGTTTAAGTCCATTTCACTGCCATAACTAAAATTGTGAAACACACAGACAGACACACACACATGCACACTACCAGAAATTGACTTTCTTTCTTTTTCACTTGTGCTGTTCCTCTTACCAGCTGCTATAAAAGATCTTACTCATCCCTTCCAAAGGCTACATCTTTTCCCCACTTTCCCATAGTCAATTTATATGGCTTGATAGTTCCCCTGGTTAGCAAAATCCTTCAAGGAAAAATGGCTGTCTGGTTCATTTCTTCAGTGTTTGAGATACTGCATAGCTCTTGGCTCTCTGTGGGTCTTTATCTAGACTGTGGTCTTCACTCCCAAGAAGACTGCCTTTTTCCTGTGCATTGCAATTCTAGCTCCAACCTATAAAACACTTTTTTTTTCTTATATGGATTATCTTTCTCTAAAAGTATATAACACCCCAATTATTCTCCAAGTTACTTATTTTTTACCACTAGATGAGCACAGGAGAGCAATTTAAAATCATAGTCTCATTTATAACCAAGATAGGACCACTCATTTCACAAGGTCATTTTTTAAGAAAGAACAAGATGATTAAGTGGACCTTATTGTAAAATCCTATTATGGTTCTAAAGGAAGAAGATAGGGGTGGCTTATTAGTAATCTTCTCACCTAAAGTTCAGAAAAAGCACTTTAGCATTAGTATAAAATATTTTATATTAAATATAACCATGCATATTTTATGGAATGTTGTATCAAGAGATCAGACACTACAATATGAAAACATGAGAAAGATATTCTAAATTAATGTGGATGAATAAAATAAAATGAGCTACTTCGATGTGACAAGGCAGTCCTCAGGGTTTTCTGTATGGCATCTTTAGAGATGTTTGCAAGGAAAATCATGACACATTTAAAAGTGCTGCAGTGTAAAGGAAGAGCAAACTAAAACCAATCACAAAAGAAGATCTAAATCCTATTACACAAACAACGACCAAATAAAACCAAAATCAGTGTTTAAACTATATATATAAAACTGTGAGAGAAGCAAGCTGTAGACTCAATAAAATACAGATGCAACATGTCTGGTAAAAATTGGGTAAATAGAAGCATATTTACTCCTCTGTTCTGTGGGATGTACTGAAAACATGAAAATAATAGAACCTACTTTTAAAAAAAAAAGATAAAATGTGCAAAAGGTATCTCCAGAAAAGTCAAAACATGAATAAATCTCTTTTGCATGTAAAGCTCAATGTTATGAAGATGTCAGTGAACTCTAAATTATTATTAAATTCAATGTATTTGCCATACAAATTTAGAGTGGATGTGCATATCTCCTTGTAAATTGTTTGTACAGTTTATCTGAAAAAGCAAAAGAAGAATATTCAACTAGGGAGATTAAAGAAGACACAAGTAAAGTGTACATTTACCTTATTATGAGTGACATGGAATAGGAAAAAAAACTAGAAAAACAATTGAAATGTTTAAAAAATGTAAGGTCTTCAATATTCATCAAAATATAGTATCTAATAAAGATGGCATTTCAATCAATGAAGGAAAAGTGAATTAATTAGTATAGTACTGGAAAAACTGAGTAGCCAGGAAACAATATAAATTTCCTTACAATAAATATTTGTTGTGTTACAGATTTGAATATGTAAAACAAAACTTTATACCAAAACAAAAATAAGTGAAGAGAGAAAGTTGTTCTAAGACAACAGAATAGACAAATTCTTTCAAACAAACAGTAAAATCCAGGTTTATAAATGTCACTAAGATACTCATTAAAATTCTTTGGGTTATAAACATCAGAAACTTTGGGACCAGCAGTTGATGTAATGGCTATGTTGCTGGACTTCCATGTAGTCGGCCACAGTTCGAGTCTCAGACCCAGTGGCTTAAACTCACACTGGGCGTGTGTGCATGAATGCTCAAGATCCCGGGAGGAGAACGGAGAAGATTTTAACGGCATAGCCATCCACCTTGGGTAGTAATTTCTCACTTTCTTTCTCTGTCTCTCTCTGTCTTTCTAGCAAGCGCATGCTCTATATAGCAAAAAAACTCTCTAAAAAAAAATAAGGAAAATAATAATAAATAAATAAACATCAGAAACTTGACTCTAACATAACTTAAACCAAAGGCAAGATATTTAAGGATAAAAACGTTAATTAGAGGAAAAGCTGAGAAACCTAACCTGTACTTTAAATGTGAAGAGGAAGACAACCTGAAGACTTTCAGGCACTGTTACTGTCAGTTACAGGCCATACCTGCAAACAATTTCAGTTCTGTGAGTGTGAGTGTGTGTGTGTGTGTGTGTGTGTGTGTGTGTGTGTGTGTGTGTGTGTGTGTGTGTTTGTGTGTGTGTGTGCAGGTGTGTGTGTGTGAGAGAGAGAGAGTGTTTTTGCTATAGGATACACAAGCTTGATGGAGTTCAGCATCTTTAATATGCCAAGTTTATTTTCCAAGACATAGTCTTTCAAGTTTATTTTCCAAGACATGGTCTCCCTCTGTCACGATCCTCCTGCCTCAGCCTCCTGAGTTGCTGGGGTCACAAGCACACACTACAATGCCTGGACTTTAAGCTGGTCCAGTAATTGAACTCAGGTCTCTCATGTGACTACAGCCTGCAGAGCATGGTGTCTTAGCTGTGTGTGTCACAGCAGCTGAGGCTCCAGTCTTTTGTGTTTTTTTTGGGGGGAGACTTTTGCTGTAGAGCATGTGTGCTCACCAAAGAGACAAAGAGATCAAAAGTGAGAAATCATCCCCTGGGAGATGGCCACACTGAAATCTCTTCTCCATTCTCCTCTTGGGATTTTGGGCATGCACACACATGTGCTAGGAGTGAATTTTAAGCCACCAGGTCCAGGGCTTGAACTGTGGTTGACTATGTGGGAGTCCAGTTACATAACCATTACATCATTTGCTAATCCCGACCAAACAGTCTTTTAATTTCAATTTTACAATTTCAGGAGAGACCATGTAAATTAATTAATCCAAGTAAAATATTTACTTCAGGACTTAGAACGTAATAACAAACCAATAAATGCCATGTATGTTTTTCCTAATAAAAATTATTATTCATTTCCTATGAATGGGAAATTTATGTATATAAAAGTTTACATATAACAATATAAATGGGGGGCCAGCTGGTGACACAGTGGTTAGGGCAGCTGGATACCACATGCTGACTGTAGTTCAAGTCATGAACAGTGGCTTGAAAACCACGCAGTGTACATAATCCACATGCCCAAAATCTTGAGAGAAAAATGGAGGAAAAGGGATTGTGATGTAGCCATTTCCTCTGGGGAAGCAATTTCTCTCTCTCTCTCTTTTTCTTTCTCTCTCTCTCTCCTTTCTTCTCTCCTCCCCATCCCGCCAGTGAGTGTACATGACCTATAGCATAAAACTAATACATAAGCTATACATGTGTATGTGTAGGGGTATGTGTGTGTGTGTGTACGTGCATGCCGGAAGCATGTGCATATATATGTATGTATGAATGTATGTGTATATAGTTGTTGGGAAAGTCATGATGCATTTATCCATTAAAAAATGCATCATGCCTTTCCCAATGACAAAATACAATAATACACACACTAATGGTTAGTAAACCTATGGGAAAAAAAGCCAGCCTTACTTATATGAAGAGTGATATCATTTTTTTTTTTTTTTTTGTAGAGGTTTTTGCTATAGGGTGTGTGTGCTTGCCGGAAAGGCACAGAGAGACAGAGACAGAAAGACAGAAAATGGGAAATCATCCGCCAGCGGGGATGGTCATGCCACAATTTCCTCTCCTCCGTTCTCCTCTCAGGATCTTGGGCACGCACGTCCACGCACCTGGCGTGAATTTAAGCCACTGGGTCCAGAGCTCGAACTGCAGTCGACTACATGGGAGTTCAGCCACATGGCCATTACGCTAACTGCTGGTCCCAAATGATACCATTTTAAATAACTAGGGAAGTCTTATTTTGCCTATTAGATGAGTAAAATTTAAATAATAATAAATACTGCTGAGGGTTTTAAGTTAACCCTAAATTACTATACTGTCTTTGAATGCAATTTAATCATGATTCTAAAAATAAGAGATATGTTACCTCTTTATAAGTGGGAGCAGACCTCATGCTGCCTGCTCCTTAGTCTGTTAGGCAGGGGTACCCTAAGTCTTCTGCTGCCATGTGGTCTTCTCTCAGGGCCAGAGATAGATGTTGGGTGGATGCGTGCAATGACCTCACCACCTACCATGCATGTACCTCAATATATGCCCATGTTTGCAATATGTCAGGTGGTCCTGAGGGCTAGAGAATAAGGAACAGAGGGAGATACTTTCAGTTCTCAGCCTTGTACTTCATTCTGACTTCGTCAGAGAACCTGCCATCTGTGAGATTTGGGGCATTACCTATCATTTGTAAACCCTTTATTTTGATTCCCATTTGTCTCTGTTTCTTCTTATGAGTAGCTAAAACACAGCAAAGAGACAACTAAAATTATTTTTACACACTTGACTACAAAGAGTCAAATAAATGCCTGAATGTATCTGTATAGAATCTTATCAATTTTTGTATAAGGTGGAGGAAAATGTTTATTATTCTGGGTCTGGTTAAATAAATTAGGGTATATCCTCAAAATAGAATAGTATGTACATATTAAAAAGAGTGAAGTCAATGTACAGTTAGGAAAAATGCTATATTATAAAGAAAAACAGCAAGACAGAATGTAATATGTGTAACATGATTCTTTACCTAAAATACACATGCACACATCTTTGTTGTTGTTGTTCTTTTCCTTTTTGGAAAAATGTTTACTATAAGGCCCATGTGCTCACCAGAGAGAGAGAGAGCGAGCGAGAGAGAACATGAGAAATCACCCTACTGGGGGATGTTCACACTGTAATCCTCTCAGACTTTTGGGGATGCATACACACACTAACACCCAGTGTGAGTTTCAAGCTACCAAATCTGGGACCCCAACCATGGTTAGTCATGTGGGAGTCCAGTGCCTTAACTATTATGCCACTTGAAGGCCCCTACATGCACACATCTTATGAGGTTTCCTCAGGGATAACATTTTAATGGCTGCCCTTCAAAGAGCAGGCAAGAATTACCAATGTCTGTAGGAGCTAACTTAAAAAAAAAAAATTAGAAAGTGTGGTTGTGAACTGAAGGATGAATTTATATCCAATCTATTCAAATCCAGTTTTTAAAACTTTTAAATACCACATTACCCAAACAAAATAGAGGATTGTTTCAAACTTCTATTGGGCTAATCCTTTATAGACATTAATATTAATTTAATATTTCTTGAAAGTGGCACAAAACATTCTTAACAGAGATTACTATTTAGGGGTAGAACTACAATAGTGAAGGATAATCATTGTATGCTTTATGCTCTTCTCTGCACATTTACATTTTTTACTATGAGCACACAGGTTTTTTTCTAGTTTCATTTCATTTTTCTTTTTATTTTACCAAGGGACATGTGTGCTCACCAGAGAGAGAAAGGGAGAGGGATTAAGTACACACCAATGGATCATGGTCACATCACAATCCCTTCTCTATATCTGTGTCCTGTTGATATTTTGAACACACATGCACACACACACACACACACACACTAGTGTGTTTTTTCAAGCCACTAGGGCTAGAATTTGAGCTGGTCAGTTAGCCATGTGGGAATCAGCTCCCCAGTCACCAGGCTATGGGCCTGAGCACACATTTTTTTGATGCTAAAGAGACTAATATAAATAAAAATGCATAAGCCAATGAAATATTTTTTATAATATCTAAAATATGTGCAAAATACATTTTCACTTTTTTTTGCTGTTTTTTTTTTTTTATAGATTTTTGCTATAGGGCATGCATACTCCCCAGAGAGATAGAGAGACAGAAAGCAAACCACTCCCCCAGGGGGAATGGCCACACTGCAATTCTTTCTCCATTCTCCTCTCAGGATCTTGGGCATTCATGCACACATGCCTGGGATTCGAACTGCAGTATACCATGTAGGCATCTAACACCTTAACCACCACACCACCTGGTGGCTCCAACACATTTTTTATTGAGACTGAAAATAGTTATGTCTTGACATTCCAACTTAGCAATATCTACATATATACATATACTTCCCATATATTCTTCAACTAAGAGTATTATTGTAATATAGTGTTCTACATTATCTTCCTAGTATATTTTATAACTTTATACATATTCTTTATACATAATTTTCCTTCACTTGAATTTTTAATTCTCTTTCCATTAATTGATATCTAGTTGGTATATGTCCATTTCCTCTCATACCTGCTTATGGTATTTTCTTAGATTATTCCCAGCTTTCTCCTCCTATGTAGTGTTGAACCACTCCATTTTCTGTATCACTTCCTTATGCTACATGCTTTTATCATTCTAGATCCCATTGAGTTATTTATTAGAATACGTATCCTCTCTTTCCTCTGATCTGAAAACCCTTGAGAGCAGAATCAATGTCTTATTTTCCTTACTATCACCACTGCCATGCAACATACCAGAAATAAAATTGGTTTACTTTACTTCCTTTTCAACTGAATTGGGGGGAATGTGGTCCTTCTGTAAATTATCCATAGAGTCTAGAAGAATGGCAACATCTATTATTTATGGAGGGATTACAATGACACTTCCTACACATTGTTTCATTTAAACTTTACAAATACTCTATTTTTTTTAATTGTCAGAGGGTACACGTACTAACCAGAGAGAGAAAGAGAGACAGAGAGAGAGGAAGAGAGAGAAATCACCCCCCAATGGGGTGTGGTCACATCACGAAATCTCTTCTCCATTTCTCTATCCTGTCAGGATTTGGGGCATGCATCAACATGTGCTTAGTGTGTTTTTCAAGAAACTGAGTTCGGAATTTTCTTTTTCTGAGAGGTTTTTGCTACAGGGCGTGTGCGCTCGCCAGACAGACAGAGAGAGAGACAGAGAGACAGAAAGTGAGAAGTCACCCCCCAGGGGGGATGGCCATGCCGCAATCCCTTGTCCTCCATTCTCCTCTCAGGATCTTGGGCATGCACGCACATGCGCCTGGCGTGCGTTTTAAGCCACAGGATCTGTGACGCGAACTGCGGTCGACCACATGGGAGTCCAGCGACATAGCCATTATGCTAACTGCTGGTCGCTGATTTCAGAATTTTAACTTTGTTATCAGCAATGCAAGATCTAGCTCTTAACCACTAGGCCACAGGGTTGCCCTAGATAGATTTTTATTCATGTTTACCAATTGAGAAACTTAAGGTTTAGAATAATTCATTTTTTTTGGCCAAATTTTATGATATAGAATTGCTTTATGATACCAAGGGTTAGGATTTGAATCTAAAATGGTCGGAGTCATGAATTTATTCTAAGACTCAAGAAAGCATAAACTGAAAGTAATGCTCTAAATTCTGTTTGTTCAGATTTAAATACTGGTAGAACTGAATGAAGTTTTGCCTCAATAATAGGATAATGAGGATTTGAAAAATAAAATTGAGAAAGAGACAATGTATGAAATAAGTTTAGGTGGTTAAAAAGTAACAAGAAAAATCACAAAAGAATACAAATAAATTGACTTTAAGGCTATATATAAAATATCTCAGTATCATAATATATACTATTCTGTATTAATTACCAGAATGTGAATATCAAAATATGGCTTGCCCAGGAAGAGTGTACAGAAACTTAAACAAAACAGATAACCGATGTTAATATTTTGAACTATAAAGGAATGTGAATCTACAGGGACTAAAAATACTTTAAATTATGCTTCAGAAGAAGACACATTAAAGGAGCCCTACAAGAGGAAAACTTAACACAGATTATAAACAGTATTTATGAAATCTAAAAGCTTTAAGAGATTATAGGAAAATTAAATATCCTAAAGCCAGAAGAATAAGCAAATGAACTGAGTAACAGTGACATATCAGCAAAAGAAGTAGATTTAAAAGTTAGTTTTACTAGAACACATATATTTTAGTCTATCACTAAAAGTTTACATAGTTAAAATAAAATGAAAATTTGCAAATTTAATAAAAACAGTATCTGTGGCCAAAAACTTATGTTTAAAAAGTAGGAAAAATGAAATTATCTTCGCTCTCCATCTCTGCAATACTAAATTTAAAAATCTTACAAAATACAATCTCCTTGGATTTTCTAAAAGATGTAAGACATTTTCCAGAATAGAAGTTCATATATTTAAACTGAAATCCACTGCTTCACTGATCCCTTTGGATAGAAATTTCAGTTGTGATTAGAAGTATAGACAAAGCTCATTGCCCTTAATTGCTAATTGTAAATATAAAGACATATAAGAGACTTCAGAATGTCACTAAGACTTGCTCTTAAGTATATTTATATAAGAAGGAAGCACCCCCTGAGAAAGGCACTGCTCTATACTAAATGACCTGCTTGGGCCTTCAGGCTCATGGTCTCCAAGCTGTTTAGTGGTCTGTGTCAAAAAAATTACTTGTTTCAGTCCAATTTCTCTCAATTCAATAACCCCTAAACCTCTCAAAACAAAGCAAAGTTAAAATGATTTTCAATTGCCTTGGACGAGGATGTGTCAGGCAGTCACCAACATTTCATGGACATCAATAGAACAAAGCACTCACCCTTAAACCTTTCTCCTTTTCTCATTAATCAAAATTCCAATGAGCTGATTTCTTTTTTAGTCTAGTCTAGAAGAGATTTATGAGAAATGGGATTTTTCTGACTCATGACTTTGAGCTAAGTACTCTGGATATATAGTCCAGAGACATACAACACAGCTAATCATTCCATTTAACTCTAAATAATGCACCTGCGATTGTGGATTGCAGACCCCAAGTCCAGCAATCCAAAAACTGGAGAGAAAGGAGAGCATGGTTTTCTCTTCTGAACTCTTTTTCTTAGGGAATGGCTTTTCTCACTGCGGTTTATTTAGTCACACATGCTAATATAAGTTCATTGTGTCAGAACGGTAAAACCACAAGAATTAACGACGGAGGATTTCACTTACTCAGCTGCTTGCCATCACCTGTCAACTTTCTACCCATTCATCACCTAGCCTGTCACACTTGACATAAGCTTCGGAAGGGATGGGAGAAGGGGAGGCAGGAGAAGCTGGATAAACGTCTTCATGATCATCTTTAGCAATGTCAGTAGCTCAGTGCTCTTGGTATTTTAGATTTGCCTGTGACAGCTTTTCTGCTAGCACTGAAGCTGCATTCCAAATTGATATTTGTGGCGGCTTGGATTCCAGGCTAGAGCAATGCCTAAGGCAAGCCAAATTCTGCAGTTTGATACCAGTAAACAATATGATCTCTCTTTGTGTTTATGTGGATGTGCTGAAGTGGAATGAGGGATGGATAACTTCAAATGACAGTTGCCACAGGTGATTAATTTTTTTTTAGCCTTTTACAGATTTACTCTGCCTACTCTAATTTAAATTGGTGTTCATAATGATCCTTTCATTTTGCATAAACGCTGAGGAGATGCTTTCACTCATGAAATAAATAAGCAGGCAGGGTGCCCAAATGAAGATGACGCTCCTGGCTCAGTCTTAAAAATTTCTTAAAGAGGTAAAAAAAAGTGTGTTAGTTGTTCTTTCTTTATTGATACCCACCTGACCAGGCCACTTGTGACCAGAAAATGCATTTGTGAGGCAGCTGATTGATTCTACAAAGGTGTGAGTGCAAAATGAGTCCCATAAATTCGGGAATGGAAAGAGAAACAGGAGATTTCAGGGGAAGAACTCAGAAAGCACAAAATGCGTTCCAACACCACATTGCTAATTGTAACCAGGGAAAAGTAAATGAATCTGACTGGCTCAGTGAATGAAGGGATACCATAAGAATATGATAATGCATGTGAAAATATTTTAGAAGTTACAAAGCATTATTCAAGTACTAGTTGAATATTACTTGTAATTATCTCACATTTAAGGGAAACTCACGGGCTGATAATCGAGCCTTTAAACTTGGCCTTGGGAATCAGAGAGAATACAAAATCTCATGTTTTATTAACTTCACTCTGTTTTTGAAGGTCTAATCTTAGTCATCTTTTAGGTTTCCATTTTGGGATGTATGTAAACATGAAAGCAGTAGGATTATTATATATCAAAATATTGAAGCAATGTGTATTTAGAGAAGTTGGCAGCATAGAAAATGAGCAACTTTTAAGAGTAATTTTAGCAATCCCATGGGAAAATTACAATACACAAATGAAGTGGTACAATGGTAAATAAAACCATTCACGTATAAGGGCCATCCAACATCACAATTCATTTTTATAGACTATGGATTTTTTTTGAAAATGAGCAAAAAAGAAAAAAAGTCACATGTTTATTTTATTGCAAAAATATCCTCAGAATGTATGATTTCAATGGAAAATACCAAGATTTTTCACTTTCTCTTTACTCAGTCAATAGTCAGGGGCTGTACCGTGATTACCTGACACATATTCAAACAAATGTGAGCTCCCACATTGATCTAGCGCTCTCTAGGGAACGGAGCTCTCAGAAGCTCTGATTCTGAGTAACAAGGTGAGAGTGAGCTGATACAAACTTCCTTTGAAAGAAAATGTCAGATTCAGAATAGGAAAACAACAGAAATATCACAGACTTCTTTAAAAGATACATAGGCCTGCACTTCCTAAAGCGTATCCTGTAGATACACACCCTTAGAAAACCCCATTAGCAGGTAAATCCAAAATATTTATAGCTGCTAAAGCCCAATCAATTCTCACAGGAAGACAACAGAACTGCAGACATCTCTAAACCATCTAAAAATATTTTAAAATATTTCTAATTTGAAACTCAAAGTTGAGCAATTACTTATTTGGTCTAACTGGGAGGTATCTTGCTTGCCCTCTGAAGCAATGCATGGCATTTATTTAATCAGTGGGAACCCACAGGGTAAAAAATAAAATAAAATAAAATAAAATAAAATAAAATAAAATAAGGGAAAGGAAACATTGATTTTTTTTTTTTACCAAAACATTATGCTTTATATAGCCCATAACCTGTTAGGTAGGCCACCATTTTAGCTCATAAACTACCTGCCTCCAGTCTCTTCTTCGTCTAAACCATCTTTAGTCACTAATCAGACATGGATTACTCAAAAAATTACTTTGATCATAATTTTTTGTTTTGTTTTGTTTTGTTTTGCTATATAGGGCACGCATGCTCACTGAAGAGAAAAAGAGAGCAAGAGAGAAGGGGAGAAATTATCTACCAAGAGGGATGGCCATACTGCAATTCCATCTTCTCCATTCTCTTATCGGGGTTCTGGGCACACACGCACATGCACCTAGGCAATTTCTTAAGCCTTTGGTTTTGGGACTCAAACTGCTCTGTCAGCCATATGGGATCCAAACACTTGAACCTACACACCACCTGCTACCCTCTAACCATGACTATTATTATCAACAATTTAATGGCCTCCAATCGCTCACCCCTGTACACACACCTATGCTCAGAACTTCTGCTGAAAGGCACTTTTTAACATTGTAGCAGCATTTTTATCCTTACTTCTTAATTATTTTTTATGAACCACCCTCTCCCCCAAATTTACCATGCATCCATATTCCAGTCAAACACCTATTTTCTTCCCAACAGTATTTTTTTTCTCTCTCTCTCTCACTGCTTTCTTTGCCTGGAATATTCCCACATTCTTCCATTTCCTCCTGGGTGAAATTTTACATGTCCTTCAAGTTCCATGTTAGAAACTACATACCTGGGACCAGCAGATGGCACAATGGCGATATTGCTGGACTCCCATGTAGTCAACCATGGTTCAAGTCCCAGGCCTGGTGGTTTAACCTCATGCCGGGCATGTGTGTGTGCATGCCCAAGATCCTGAGAGGAGAATGGAGGAGAAGAGATTGCAGTGCGGCCATCTCCCTTGGGGTGGGGGTAATTTCTCGCTCTCTGTTTCTCTGACTCTCTCTGTCGTTCTGGCGAGCACATGCACCCTATATCAAAAACCTCTCCAAAACAAAAACAAAACAGAAAACAACAGAAAAACCCACACAATTAATTTTATGCTCACATATCATTTCTCACCATCCCAAATTTCTCTTCAAATACCTACAGAGATTCAAAAGCATATGGTCACCCTTAATGATGGTTTCCATAGTAGAAGCCAAATTACAACCAGAGTCTAGGAGGGATTCCATTAGTGACAAGATACACAATCCCAAAATGCCATTCCATATTGACAGTGAAGGCTGGCTTGCTCACTACCATTTGATGAATATTACACTGAGGAGTCTAGGAAAAGCAAGAATTCACCTCAAATCTCTTGCCCATCCATTCAGTACTGTTAAGATTCAGATTCTCAACTTTGTCTTTTTACAGCATTGTATTCATGTTAAAATAGCTAAATCTAGGGAACCAGCAGTTAGCGTAATGGCTATGTCGCTGGACTCCCATGTAGTCGACCAGGGTTCGCATCCCGGACCTGGTGGCTTAAAACTCACGCCGGGTGCATGTGCGTGCATGCCCAAGATTCCGAGAGAATGAAGGAGAAGGGATTGTGGCGTGACCATCCCCGCTGGGGGGTGATTTCTTGCTTTCTGTCTCTATGTCTCTCTCTGTCTGTCTAGCGAGCACACGCACCCTATAGTGAAAATCTCTCCAAAAAAAAAAAATAGCTAAATCTATTCATTTTTAATGACAAAAGTTATTACATTTTATTTTATTAAATGCATTATCATTTTCAGAAAATTAGGTCAGGAAGGAGGAATGGATGGCAAAGCAAAGTCACTGTAGCAGCAGTGTAATCCACTACTTGTGAGTGAAAGGGCTTGTGGGAACATTCAGAGAAATGAGAATCTAGAACAATTTACCTTGGGGTGAGAAATATTATATAATCTCTTGGTCAAAATTTCAGAGTGATTAGGAACATTAAAAAAATATGTATTTGTGTATAATATATTAGGTCACCAAAAAAGTCAAGACATATTTTTGCATAGAAAAATACATCATGGGGACCATGGCATAATGGCTACATTGCTGGACTTGCACGTAGTCAACCATGGTCTAAGCTGGTGGCTTAAAACTCATGCCAGGCGTGTGTGCGTGCATGCCCAAGGTCCAGAGAGAAGAATGGAGGGGAAGGGATAGTGGTGTGGTCAGCCCCCTGGGGTGCAATTTCTCACTTTCTGTCTCTCTCTCTTTCTGGCTCTCCTGTGAGTGTACATGCTCTATAGCAAAATTTCCTCTTCAAGGAAAAAAAATATACATTGTGACCTTTTCAATGACCCAACATAGATATATGACTATATTGTACATTGTCATACATGGATTACTTTGAGCACTATGAATGTGCAGATGACTCATAAATTTTATTTCCAGAATTCTCTTCCAAGTTGTTATATCTCATGAACATACATGTATTCATAATATGTATGTACCTTAATCAAGCATAAATATACTAAATGAGTATTAGTGAAAACAATAAAAATTGGACCAGGAACTCTGAATATTAACCTACCACCATTTGTACTCTGAGGGGGAAAAACATATCAAAAACTCCAATTCAGAGGCCTATGATCCTGTTTCTTTTCAGTACATAATGAAAATAGTTTAGCTTTGCTTTTGAAAATCTAGGACATTGTGTACAATACATTAGGTGTAGCTATGTTTTCCTTACTTTATAGGTTAGTAGTATGCATTATAATCCAAAATTGTCCTACTATATTTTGGCTGTAATAATCTGTACACACACCCCAACTGGGTTGATTGGTGAATGGAAAGCTAAGGATACTCTGTAGAGTCTAGATTTGTGTTTCCATCAATTTTGGGTGAAGTTTTCATGTTTTTAGGTCAGGAATCATAATAATTAATAATAATAATAATACCTTGAATGGGATCTATGAAAAATACAGAATATTCAGTGAAATAATGCTTGTGAACATTTGAATGTGTCCAAATTTGAGCAATAAATATCTGAAAAATGCTTAAAAAATTAACCCTCATAACAAATATTTGGTTGGGATACTTTTAAGATACTGTCCTAACTGTGCACATTATTATGAATGACTAAGGTAATTGCTGACCCATTCAAAAGACCTATTGGAATGAGTCTTTCTGAAATAAATAATAGATCCTAATAGCATTCCAAGAAAATTGATACATTTTCTAATAAAAGAAAAATTTCAATGAATATTAGCAAACATAAAGTATTAGTATAGTAGTTAATGAAACACATATAAAAAGATATATAGGGACCGGCAGATAGTATAGCGGCCGGCAGGTAGCATAGTGATTAAAGCCCTGGACTCCCACATAGCCAATTATGGTTTGAGTCCCAGACAGAGCAGTTTGAAAATCACGCTGGGCACATGGGCATGCAAGCAAGGGGAGAAAAAAGGAGAAGGGATTGCAGCAAGGTATTCCCCCAGGGGGTGATTTCTCACTTTCTCTCTGTCTCTATCCAAGGAGCATGCAAAACTTAAAGCAAAAACTTTTCTTATAAAAAAAGGATATATAAGTGAAATGGTAAATTACAAAAATTTTTCAGATGAGAAAAGAAAAAATATACCTACCAAAATACATCAGAAAAAGCAATCAGTGAATATAACTACCTGGACTCAGTAAAATGATTGATAGAATTATGTACCAAAATTAGACTGAAGTTTCTTTTACATAAGGGATCTGGGAAACTTGTGTCATGGATACTAAAGTAGCTTAGAGACAGAGGAAAGGTTAGAAATAAATAGGCACTTTTCTAAATAAAGAAGTGTAAACATCAGTGTTCCTTTGGGAGCAGTGCCAGCCTATGTTTTATTTAACATTTTTATAAATGATTTAGAGGAAAAGTGCTTAAGGAAATCTCAAAGTTTGTGGAAGACTTCAGTGTAAAGCGAAGACTTGCTAGAGCAAGGCAATCTCAGGAATATTTTGTAATTGGGCTTATTAATAGCAAATTAACTTTTTAATAGCAACTTAATTTTAATTTGCAATAGTTTGTTTAAAAAATATCTGATTTACTTGTAGAGAATATTCATTTGAGAATACTAATTTTTACATGGGTCATGGATCCTGGAATTACTAGAAATTATATCTTTTAAGACAACAGGAAAGAGAATATTGCATTCAACTATAACAATCAAATATTCAACAGCATTAAGCAAACTCTGGAAAAAATACTAGAAGTTCTATCCTGCTTTCACAGTATACCCCAAGCCTACAAATGTATGGAATTTCCAGATCTCTAGGCAACTAATATCTCCTGAAAGATAAGGGAACTGCAAACTAATGCAACTTTAAAAGAAAAAAATTAATTCCCTCTGCCTAGGGTTTGAGTCACAGAAATTTCCATCCTGATTAATCCCCACTTCCACGTTTACCCATCTCCTGCATCTACAGTAGCTCGCTCGGTCAGTATTTGATTCTTCCCATCAGAATCAGTATTTAACCTACTCTTCTAGCTCATGTTAAAAAAATAAACAAGTTTCTAACTCAAGAAGGAAGAACAAGGGAACCAGCAGTTAGCGTAATGGCTATGTCGCTGGACTCCCACGTAGTCGACTGCGGTTCGCGTCCCGGACCCGGTGGCTTAAAACTCATGCCGGGCGCGTGTGCGTGCGTGCCCAAGATCCCGAGAGGAGAATGGAGGAGAAGGGATTGCGGCGTGACCATCCCCCCTGGGGGGTGATTTCTTGCTTTATGTCTCTCTCTGTCTGTCTGGTGAGCACACGCGCCCTATAGTGAAAAATCTCTCCAATAAATAAATAATATATATATATATATAGACACACACACACATATTTCTGTATATGTTGGTAGAGGGTAAGTGTAGTATAAGCAAAATAATAATTTTGGTAAATTTCCTTTAGGACAAAGAAGGAGAAATAGCAAACATTATAGGGGAAAATATGGACCAAACCAAATCCCTAAGTATAAAGGATAATTAGAAAACATTAATGTATATTGACACAGATTATCAATCAAAAGTGAAGGAAAGACCTCGAAATACTTTGGAAGGAAATGAACAGCTGAACTGTAAGATGGATGACTACAGTAAATTGTACCTAGAAACTAAACTGTAAATTTAACAGTTAACAAATATGCATTGAAATATAAATACTTAGGGATGTGTTAAAAAAACAGGTTATTTTTCTTATGAAGAGAGACAAATATACTTTAAGATATTGAATAGAAAACTAAAGGTATAAGCGATCTGTTTCCAAATACACCTTCGCAAAGCAACAAATATTAGAAATGACCAAGAGATATTTTGTTTTGTTTTAATTTTTGATTTAGAAATTGGACTTGAAACAGACCAGCAGTTGGTGTAATGGTTATGTCGCTGGACTCCCATGTGGTTTGAGTCCCCGGGATTCAAACTGTGGTCAACTACATGGGAATCCAGCAACATAGCTGTTACGCTAACTGCTGGTCTCGGACTAGGTTGGATATTAAAAGGGGAAAGGGTAATAAAAGTATGAATGTGAATGGAATGCTAAGGAAGTTATTGTTTAATTTTAGATATCTGAATTTCTCATTGGCATTTGACACAGATAATCATGTATCTTGCTTGGAAAGGCTCTATTTGATTTCAGAGACACAAAATTCTCTAGGTTTTTTTTTTTATCTGTCTCTCTGGGATATCTCTTAAAGTCTTAATTGTCATCTTTCCCTCTTCCTCACGTTTTAGGAAAACTTCTAAAGTTGCCATTACCTGGAACTCCATGAAAGGCCCTTTTTCTTCACAATATATACCCTCTACTTAGGTTACCCTCCTTTACCATAACTTTATTCTTTTTTGTTTGTTTGTTTGTTTGAGAGAGAGAGAGAGATTTTTGCTATAAGGTGTGTGTGCTCTCCAGAGAGACAGAGAAACAGAGAAACAAAAAGTGAGAAACCATCCCTCTGGGAGGATAGCCTCACCACAAACTCTTCTCCTTCATTGTCCTCTCGGGTTTGGAGCATGCATGCACACACACCTGATGAGAGTTTCAAGTCGCTGCTCTGGGACTCTAACCTCTGTCATGGGAATCCAGCAACGTAACCACCATGCCAACTGCTGACCCTCCTTCACTACTGTAACTTTAAACACTATTGAGTATGCAGGTGACTCATTAATTTTATTTCCAAACTTCTTTTCTGAGCTCAAGAATATACCTTTAACAGTCTACCAGATTCATCATGTGGATGTCTCATAAATATCGCAAGTACAGCATGTGTGAGACCAACTCTCAAATGTCCTTCACTTCAAACATATCCAAACATATTTCTTTTCCTGCCTTCCTCTTCGGAACAACAGACTCATATCCAATGTTTAAGGCAGGAACCTGAGAAACATTCTTGAAACTAGTTTGTCCACTTAATCCATCCTTGCTTGGGCAAATGTCTGTTCAAATGATCCCTTCTTCCCATCTTACTCTAAGTCATTTGAACTTTAAAAAAAAAATAAGTAAATAAGCTTTCTAACTTATCTGCCTGGTGTTCTATTCCTGTCTCTCTCTAATCCTCTGTCCAAACAAGAACAAAATTGTTATTTTTAAAGAAAAACCTAATCAGTGAATGTAAGTGCTACTTCTTCAAAAATTCATGTTCTTAAACATATTGATACACTAAGCATAAACTGCAAAGTCTATCATGATCAGAACTATTGTTGCAGGGAGTTTTTTTCTTTTCATTTACTTTCTTTTTCACTGAAAAAATATTGGGTGCTTTAAATTTTGGGACAGCACTAAATCTTTTCATGTTCAAGGCCATGTTTTCATCTGTTCCTGTTGTGCCATTCACATGGCTAATACCTCCTACCTTCTCCCCTGCCCCTCTGCAAACCACCATCTATCAATTCCTGCTCACCTTTTTCATCTTAACTTTGTTTTTCTTACTAAGAAAAAAATGCTGAGAACAATGCTATGAACTGAGATTAAAATATACATTTCTATTACTAAGTTAATAGTAATGTTTACTTGTCTTTTATATCATTTATTCTACTTATATGGCTGCTTATTTAATTATTTCATTCATACCCCCCCTCCATCAAAAGGAACCTCAAAGGAATCTCTATGAAATAAGAACTCAGTATTGCTGATTTCACATTATCTAGCATAGTGTTTAACTGGTGCTTAAGATTTTTAAAATTTTATATATTAATTACTTCTATTTAACCTGTAGCCCTCCTAAAATGGACAGGCGCTAAAGCAACCAACAATGCCAGGAAGGCATGCCCTTTATAAGTTTGTGCTGAATAGATACAATTACTGTTTACACACGTACATTTAGGAAAAGTCAACTTAATTGCTATCTTATACAAACGACAATAATTTAATGAATGCATTATTTCTGAAATATTACAAAGGCTAAAATACAGATGGTAAAGACTGAAACAGTGCAAACAGAGATCAGCTATGTGTGGGGAAGACTGGATTTAGGTTACTAAAGAAAACTATTGTAAGAATATTCTGAGATTCACCTAGGTTGATTTGATACGCAGGTATTTTAATCTTTAAAAGTAAGCACATTTTAAATCTTTTCAAAGCTTTTTGTTCATTTGTTTGTTTTTTTAATAAATGAGAGAGAGAGACCCACCAACAGGATCCTGATACTACAGTCTACCCCACTTCCGCCCAGCTCTGGGTCACGAACATTTGTGTGGCCAGTGTACCCAAGGAAATCTGACACAAACCTAGAAGCTACTCATGTGGGTCAACCTCACAAAACATTGCATTTGACCACTGTACCACCATCTCAACCTGGATATATTTTCATTCCAAAATTATACAGGCCCATTTTTACCTGGAATTTCCAAATAAGGTTGTTTAATTTTTAAGACCATCTTATTCTATAACCTAGGTCATTCTAGAATTTCACTATCTCAGTTTCATCTACTCCCTGTTTTTTATAAGAATTTTTTCACATTACTGTGAATATATAAGAATTCCCATACCACCATGAAATTTTGTCATAACAATTAATGCAAACTACATTCCCCTTTAATGTTCAGGTTTTGTACTCTATAGGATCTATGAGGCAAAAATCATATCTTTCTTACTCATTATTTTATCCTAACATCTTTCAAAAAACAGTGCTTGAAACACAATATTCATTTCTTGATTTAGTAAGTGCAATTGAATGAGGATATATGGTCTAGTCTCTTAAGAGGCCAATTTAATATAAATATTGCAATAGCACAACTCAAAGTAGTTAAAGATCTCAAGCATACACAAAGAAACATATAACATAGTGAATAATAGTTGTTGAAGAAATATTTTATCAGCAGAGTAAACTCAGATATAAATATTACTGAGGGATTTAACAAATGAAATACAAGTAAAACAACTTGGTTCAGTGCCCTATTTTTCTCTAAAAGACCAATTAAATTCTAGGCCAATTTATATGTCATAATTTCAGCATGCTTTACTAAATCACAAAGAGATGTCATCATTTTAAACTACTGTCCAGAGAGATCATTGAGACTTAGGAAATTCTAGCCTCTCGTCAGAAAGTTGGATTTTTAAAGACACATATTCTCCAATAATGGCCAAATTTTTCATTTAGTTCACAGAAGGTTTGTGGATAACTATATAGATACAAGTTGGCAATAACTTAGGGGCATTATGAAATGCAAAAGAAAGAGAGAAAGAAAGAAAGTAAAAGAAAAAAAACAAAGGTTAAGATATAAATACTGACACGGATTAACAGAAGTATTTGCAAACAGAATACAGAAACTGGAGTCCCAAGATCCAGACCACAGATTTAGTGGTGAAATCTGATGACTCTCAATCAGAGGTTGTTTGTTCTCACCCTTGCTTTGTAAATCCTGCTGGGTAGAAGCCACATGCTTCCTCAGGTATTGACTCTTCCTGTATCCAGATGAAATTAAAACTGCTGCAAGTTAATCTGTCTTTAATTTTGACAGAAGGCAAGCTCCTAAGAGATCCTCATCTTATGTTTATGTTAGTTTCTTCAGAGCCTGCAAACCAAACAAAATAAAGCCTAATATCCCAAACCTGTATCAATACTACAATCAGAAGTAAATTAAAACAGTCAAAAGAAATTGTTTGAAATTAACACACTGCACTGTACTATTTGGTTAAAGATTCATTTTTTGTTGTATTGCTATCAGTAAACCTAATTATCAGCATAAAGAAAACAACTTCATTGCTGAATTCAAAATGAACTTGGCATGTAATAAAGTCTATCACTATTGTTAAAAACATGAATATGAGTATCAATCTCAGTAAAATAAAACAACTATAGACTAATGACCCGTTGTTAAGATTCAGGTGAGTTATGATGTAAACAAAAGTATCAATATTTTAACTATAAAGTGTTATTTTAAAAAAATTTATTATTGTTACATTCTTGTTTTTCCAAGCACAAAATTCTGGATTATTTACCTGATTTCTCTCATAATGACTGCAGAATTTTCCCACAAAAAGCTTTTATGGAATGCAAAATTATCAATAATTTGAAATTGCCAGGTGTTTCGTAAATCTCAGTTTTTTATGCAATTATAGAAATGATTGAGGTACTACTGTTAGTTTGTAATGAACTATGGTGACTTTTGAAGAAATACCGACTTTTAAATATAGAAAAACATGGGTGAAATGAAGAAAGTGGCTTTGGGGGGCTTTTTTTGGTGAAAAAATAAACATTGAGGCATTATACACATAGCCACTTGGACTAAGAATTTTGAAAGGGAAGTCTGAAATTATAAACAAGCTGATGATAGATCATATGCATAATAGTTTCCCTTTTTATAGGTCATATGTACAAAGAAGGTAACTATACTACCTTCCAATTGTCTATCAGAAAAATATGGTGTCCTTGTCATGGACCTTTTTATATCCACCAGAGATCTACAAGAGTAGAGTGTTCATTATTTCTAACGATTTTAATGTTTGGTTATTATTGGTATCAGATTTTAGTAGTCATATTCATGACAGTTGACTTTGTAGTGTAGATTAAAAATTTTGATTGCATGCAAAATTAATGAATGTTGCATGTATTTTTAATGAACATTTTATTTCAGAATACTCTTACATTCACAAAAAAGTTTTAGAGACAGTACAGAGAGTTCCCTAATAACCACACATCCAGTTTGTTCCATTCTTCACATCTCATTTTACTATGGTACATTTGTCAATACTAATGAATTGATACCAACATGTATCAATGAGGTAATTTTGATATATATGACTAATAATAATCAATATTCACTATTATACATGCTATATTAACATTATTATAATTACCATTATTAGCTGAACTCCATGTCTTTTTTTTTCTTTTGAGAGATTTTTGCTATAGGGCACTTGTGTTCAACAGAGAGAGAGAAAACAAGATCATTCTCTATAGGGGATGGCCATGCCACAATCCCTTCTCTTCTCTTCTCCTCTTGGTATTCTGGATATGCATACACATGAACCTGGTGTGAGTTTCAAGTCACCGGGTCTGGGACTCAAACCAGAGTTGACCATGTAGGAGTCTATCACCTTAACCACTACATCATCAGCTGGCCTCAAAACTTCATTTTTTATTCTATTTGCCCAAGCAAACCTTTCCTTTTCTAAAGCTCCTATCAACTTTTTTTTTTTTTTTTTTTTTTTTTTTTAGATTTTGCCACAGGGTGCATGGACTTGCCAGAGAGAGAGAAACTGGGAAATTACCCACACGCAGCAAGGGTGATGGCCATGATGGAATTCCTTCTCCTCCATTTTCTTCACGGGATTTTGGGCACACACATACACATGCATCTAGTGTGATTGTCAAGCCACCCAGTCTGTGACTCGAACCAAGGCCAGCCATATGGGAACCTACTGCCTTAACCATCATGCTAACTGCTGGCCCCACCTGTCAACCTTGACCTGTTCTCCATCTCTTATAGTCCTACCCCTTCCAGAATGTAAATGGATACAATATATAGTGTTCTTGGATTCTGATTTAGAAATATGTATTTCTCATCCATGTTTCTGTGTAAAATAGTAGCTTGTTCCTTTTGTTCATATAATAGTATTCCACAGTGGTGATGTACCAGTTAATTTATCCCTTCATTACTTGATTGAAGTGATTGGTTAATTCCAGTAGCTAGTGATTATGACTAAAGATAACACAAACATTTACATATATAGTTGAGTGTGGATATATGTTTTTTAAAAAGTTGGATAAATACCTAGGATTATAACTGCTACATCAAACAGTAATTTAGATTTAGCTTCACAAAATACTGACAAGCTGTTGTCTAAAGTGGCACTATCTTTCATCTCTCCAAAAGTAGTGAATGAGAATTCTTATTGTGCTCAGTAGCATGAGATATCACCAGCTTTTTATGTTAGCCATTCTAATAGCTGTGTCATAATATCTCAATATTGTTTTATTTTGCATTTCCCTAATGGCAAAAGATGTTAAGAATCTTTTCATATGTTCAGCTCATAGTTTTACATACTTAGAAGTTGTGTCTGTTTGGCTCTTTAGCCCATTTTAAAGCTAGTTTTTTTAATTATTATTATTAAAAATACTTCTTTATATATTTGGATTATTATCTTTAAAATTTCTTTACATACCTAGATACAAGTCTTTTATCAGACAGCTATTTATAAATATTATCTCCTAGTTTGTGGTCTGTCTTCTAATTTTCATTAATGTGCCTTTTGTAAAGCAGAAGTTTTAAAAATCATCTATCCTGTTTTTCTTTTATAGATTATGCCTTTGGTTTTATATCTAAAAACTCATCATTAAAGTCCAGATCATAGTGTTTTTGTCCTATGTTTTTAATCTGGAAGTTGTATATTTTTAAGTTTGACATTGAGCTCTATGGTTCATTTCAATTTAATTTTTTGAAAAATGTAAAATTTTTTACTAGATTCATATTTTATTTTGTATATACTCACCCATTTGTTTCAGCAACATTTTTTTTTTTTTGGTAAAGATTATTATCCTCACTAAATTGCTTTGTGGCCCCTGCCAAAATCAGTTGACTATATCTGTCTGGGTCCATTCTGGGTATTCAAAATTTTGTTCCATGGGCTTAATGTGTCTGGTCTTTACCAATGTCACAATTCCTTGGTTAGTGTAGCTTCATAGAAAATTTTAAAATAAAGTACTGTAAGACTTCCAATTTTATTCTTCAGCATTTTGTGAGCTACTCTAGACCCTTTGCATTTCCATACGAATTTGAGAATCAACTTGTCAATGTTTACTTAATAAATTGTTTGGATTTTGTTTGAGATTGTACTGAATCTATAGGGAAGAATGGATATTGTATAAATACTAACTTTTTTTTTTTTGAAGAGGTTTTTGCCATAGGGTGTGTGCACTCACCAGACTGAAAGAGAGAGACAGAGAGACAGAAAGTGAGAAATCACCCCCATGGGGGATGGCCACGCCACAATCCCTTCTCCTCCATTCTCAGGATCTTGGGCATGCATGCACACATGCCCGGCATGAGTTTAAGCCACCGGGTCCAGGACACGAACCGTGGTCGACTACGTGGGAGTCTAGTGACATAGCCATTACGCTAACTGCTGGTCCCAATAAATAACTTTTCCAAACAATGAATACAACTATCTCAATATGTTTAGATTTTACTTCTTTCTTTTATCAGTGTTTAATAGTTTTCGACAAATGCACCCTATATATAATTTGTTAGATTAATAACCCTATGTTTTGAGTTCTATTTGTAAGATACATATTTTTTTTTAAATTCCAGAGGGTACATATGCTCATCAGAGAAAGACAGACAGACAGGGAGAAAGCACCCCACAATGGGCCAGGGTCATGCTGCAATCTCCTCTCCTCTATTTGTCAATCCTTTTGGGATTTCAGGCATGCAGACACTACCACCTGATGTGTTTTTTAAGTCTCCATGGCCCTATGGGAGTCAGGTCCTTGATCCATTAGGCTACAGGCCAGCCCATGTAAGCTGGGTTTTGTTCGTTTGTTTTTTGACATTTTATTGCTCATTGATGGTAGATAATAAGGCAGTTGATGTTTGTATCTTGAGGCCTGTCTCAAAGCATTTATTGAGTTGTCAGAAAAGTCATTATGTATTTTTCTGTTTTTCTATGTAAAATGTGTCATAACTTTTCTGACGACCCCATATTATTTCCAAGATTGTTTTTAGTAAATTCTTTGCAACTTTCTGCAGATAAAATCATGCAATCTATAAATAAAAACTGGCTTTACTTCTTCCTTTCTAACTCTATATTAAAAAGGTTCTTAAGTTTGGTAGGGTCTTCCCATCAGCATGAGGACATCTCTAAGAAGCAAAATGAGACCCAGTATAATTACCATTTCATGATTCCAGTGAGACAGATCACAGCATAAGTCAAACAAAGCATATTTATTACTCACAGGTAGGCAGCAAGGATAAGTAAATCCATGGTGATTTCAAGTCTCAGGGAAGCAAGGAGTGTGGATGAAATCTCATTTATAGTTTTTGTTTTGTTTTGTTTTGGTGGGGGGTTGCTTTATAAGGATTTAGTAATAATGTTAGTCTCTTAAAAGATTTGGGAAACATTTCCTCCACTAGTTTGAGAATCAGATCATGTAAAAGTTATGTTAGTCCCTTCATACACATTTGGTACAATTCACTGGTAAAATCATCTGGAATTGATATTTTGTTTTTGGACAGTTTATTTGTGACTAATCAAATTTCTTCAATAAATATAGGAATATTTATGTTACCTAGTATTTTTTAAATAATTTTTTGTAGTTTCTGTCTTTCTTTGGTTAGCCTATATAATCTAAATTACGAAACAATAACATAGTATTAATAGTATTACTCCATGATAAGTTTTTTTTGAGAGATTTTTGCTATAGCGCATATACACTTGCAGGAGAAATAGGGAGACAGAGAGAACATGAGAAATCCCCTCTCAGGAGGTATGACCATGCTGCAATTCCTTCTCTCCATTCTCCTCTAAGGATTTTGGGCATGTGCACACATGCACCCAGTGTAAGTTTCAAGCCACCTGGTCAGGGACTCAAACCATAATCAACCATGTGGATGTCCAGTGCTTTAACCACTACACCACATGCTGGTCACCCCTCATTATCTTTTAACGCTCACGGAATCAATGGTGTGACTCTCATTTCTAATACTGGTAATTGGTGTCTCCTCTCTCTCTTTTTTGTTCTTTATATACATGGTTAGACTTTCATGTACCTCAATGATTTTTTTTTTTTCTAATTACCAAGTTTTGTTTTAGGAGATATTTTCCAGCATTTTCTTTTTTCTCTAATTCTTCTTTTCCCTCTTTCTTTTTTCTTTTCTTTTCTTTTTTATTATTTTTTTATTTGCTACAGGGCATGTGCCCTTGCCAGAGAGAGAGAGCGCAAGAGAAGAAAAGTGAGAAAGCAACCCCTTACTCCAGGGGTACGGGCACACTGCAAACCTTTCATCTCCCTACTCCTCTTAGGATTTTGGGCATGCACACACATGCACTAAGTGTGTTTTCAAGTTTCTTGTCCAGGACTAACTCTCTGGATTACCTTGATTTTAATTCCATTAATTTCCTGTTCATTTTAAATCTTTTTTAGAATTATTTTTAATTTTAATTTTATTCATTCATTCATTTGTTTTAATTGGACGAGAGAGAGAGAGAGAGAGAGAGAGAGAGAGAGAGAAAGCCACCTGGTCCAGGACTCAAACTGCATTTGGCCATGTGGGAGTATCCAGGGCCCTTAGCCGCCATGCCAACTGCTGGTCCCCATCTAAGTATTGCTTTCAACGTGTTATACATATTTTGATAAATTGTATTTCTATTTTCATTTAGTTCAAAATATTTTTTAAATCTCAATTCTTTTTCTTTGACCTATATGATATTTAGAAATTTGTTACTTAATTTTCAAATATTTGGGAATTTTTATGCTACACCTTTCTGTCATTGATTTCTAGTTTAATTCTCTCATACTCTAAGAATGTACTTATAATTTTCTGTGTCCTAGAGACCTTTTAAATATCACCATAGTTCACATTCTGCCTCCAGCAATTTGTCAATAATACTGTTTAGGTTTTCCTCCTGGTTTATCAAGTCTAGTGACTTCTGCTCCAGAAAAGCAGATGTCAGGTGCCACACGTCTTTCAATGCATTCAACCCTAAGACTAGAGGGCAGCCATTTTTCTTCATACAAAAGTCTCTGATAGGTCCAAGAAAAGACATTGCTTTTCAGTTTTTTCATAGCCTTTGTATGTTGCCAGGAAAAGAACAATGACTTCAATTTCCACACATGTAGGGAATGAATCTATCAATAGAAATCTAGGTTGTGGTTTTGACCACTTATATTTTGTTTGTTAATTTCCATATTCTTCTGTTCTTAGGCCATTCTAAACAATATTTTTATATTCTTAGCAGATGTAGTTATGGAATATTCATGGCATATTAAAATTCTACATGTCCTCTTTACTCATTTATTCATGTTGCGGGATACAGAGCATGTATATTCGCAAGAGAGAGAGACCCAGAGGGAGTGAAAGTGAGAAATTATCCCCCAGGGGATGGCCTTGTCAAATCTCTTCTCCTCCATTCTCCATTCAGGATGTTGGCCACATGCACACACACACTTATGCCATAATTTTTAAGTCACTGGGTCTGAGACTTGAACCATGATCAACCATGTGGGAATACAGTGCCTTAACCACCAGACCACCTGCTGGCCCTGTCCTTGTCAGATGGAAATATGTTACCTTTTACATTTGATTATTTTTAATAGTTGCATTATGGTGTAATTTACATACAATAAACTTCACTCAACAGGTATATATATTTGGGTAATTCTATATAGTCATATAACTTCCATCACCGTCAAAATATAGAAAAGCCTAATCACTCTAAACATTACCGGTATTTTAGAGTGGTTCTTTTCTCTGATTTTCAGTCCTAGATTGCTACTGATTGGCTTTTTTCAGCAGAGTTTTGTCTTTTCTATACATTTATATAAATAGATCATGTAGATATGTAGACCTTTGTTTTTGACGTCTTTTACTTACCATGTTTTTGAGAGTTTATTCTTTTTCTTTTACCATCTATACCCAATCTGTCAGCAAATCTATATAGTTGGTTGTACCTCCTCAAATATTTATAATCTATCTACTTCTCTAATAATTCAATTCTAGCTTCCTAATCTTCCTGAAAAAACTCCATATCTTCTGGCTCATATATCCTGTTGTCAACCGTGATTCTGTCCAGCCATGTATTTATTATATCTCTTTCACCCTGGAAGCCAATCCTCCTAGCAAAATAGACAGCTTATCCATTCCTTTTTTATAGATGAATAAGATTTTGCTACTCTCTGTGCTTAAAACCCTTCAGTCCTTTTCCAGTTTACTTAGAATAAGATTGAAATAATGGATAAATGGTTTCTGTTTACTTTTCCAAATATATGTCATGTCACAGTCCCTTAAATTTCAGCTGCATTGTCAATCTAGTTTTGACTCTTCTATTCCTAGCTTTACCCAATATTCCCTCTGCCAATATTTCTCTTTACTGAGCTATTTCAGTGGTTTCTTTATTCTCATCTTCAGGACTCAGTTGTCCTTCTAAGGACAGTCTATCCCTGGTTATCCTGAATAAACCCACACTAGCCAGCCCATTTCTGTTTTATTATGACAGTCTGAAAATGTTTTTGAAGAATTTGTTAAATCTATAATTAATTGCTTGCTTATTATTATATGTTTTCAGCTTAATATCCCTACATACAATTCAAATTCTATGACAGCATATTGGATTCCAAATTGCATGTAGACTGGTACATAGTAGACCCTCATGATAGCTGATATACACCCGCATGATATATATTCCGTCATGTAGCTCACGCCCATGTTAAATAAAGCTAGCATATATAACTAAGAGGAAATTAGACCACACTTTTCACTATAAAAGTCTCAATAAATCCAAAAGGATTCAATCATACATAGTATATTGTCTGACCAAAATGTTATTAAATGGTGTATCAATACCGGAAAGATTCTTGGAAAAACTGTAAATATTTAAAACTAAATTACACATTTCTAAATAGTCCATAAATTAAAGACATAGTCATAATCTCAATTAGAAATAATTCCAAGGGGCCAGCAGGTGGCATGGTGGTTATGGGTACTGGATTCCCATATGTCCCATATGGTCATCCATGGTTTGAGTCCCAGACCTGGTGTCTTGCTTTCTCACTTCCCCTTTCAATTCTTTTATAAAAAAAAAAAAGAAATTTCCACTGAATGTAACTTAAATCACCACGTCTAAAAATCAGTCACAGTAGAGGCAATTTATAACACTAAAAGGCTGTAGTAGAATATAAGGTATCAAGTTAATTATTTCAGCATTAGATTTAAGAAACTTGAAGTATAAGTTAAACCAAAGTAAGTAGAAAGAAACTAAATGGAGCAGAAATCAATAGGCAAACAGGCAGACAATGGAGAAAACAAATGAAACCAATGACTACTCTTTGAGACGATCAATATAATTTACAATGTTCCAGTCAGAAGGACCAAGAAAAACACGAGACTCAAATTATCCATAGCAAGATTGAGAGAAGTGGCATCACTACAGATTCTGAAATAAATGAAAAGTTAAAAGAAGACTATTGTGAATAATTTTATGGTAATAAATATGACAATGTGAATTAAATGGGCACTTTTTTTTTCCCTTTTTCAGCTTTTTGCCATAGGGTTGTGCATTTTCTGGAGAGAGACAGAAAGAGGGAAGATAAGAAATCACCGCTGAGGGGAGAGCATCACAATTCCTTCTCCTCCAAGGATTTTGGGCATTCATGCACTCATGCCCAGCATGGTTTTCAAGCCCTCAGGGCTAGATCTTGAACTGCAGTAGGCCATGTGAGAAGTGTACACCTTATCCGCTATATCACCTTCTGGTCTAAATAGACAGATTTCTAAATGGAAATAAGCCACCAAACACTCCCAATAAGAAACATTCTTCAAAGTTATTATTTTAAAATTAATTTAACCTATACTTTAAACTTTTTCAGGAGGAAAAAAGATGAAATATTTTAAAAATTTAACCAAACACTAAAATAAGAAATCATCCCTTTTTTAAAAGTTTATTGCTATAGGGCACATGTGCTCTCCAGGGGTCAGAGAGAGAAATAAAAAGTAGAAATCTCTCCCCAGGGAGATAGCCATGCTCCAAACCCTTCTCATACGTTCTCCTCTCAGGTTTCTGGGCATATATACATACAAACCCAGCGTGATTTTCAAGCTACCGGGTGTGGGACTCAGACCACAAAGTACACCATGTGGGATCCAACCACCTTAATCTCCACAGCACCTGCTGGCTCAGGAATCATACCAATTCTAAAGAAATTCTTTCCAAAATTTGAATAGGAAGAAGTACTTCCCAACTCATTCTAGGAGGTTAGCATTTTTTGTTACTAAAAGCAAGGAAACAAAAACAAAAACAAAAGCCTATAGAACAATCTCTCTATGTAAAAATTCTAAGCTTAATGCTGGCAAATTGGGCTCCCCCTCTGGCCTTGTAGTTAAGGGAGCTGAATCTTACATGGCCAACCACACAGTTGAAGACCAGCTGCAGCATCATGAAAAATATTCCAGGCACCTGTGAATGCATGATCCAAATCCCAACAGAATTGAAAAATAAAAAAAGGGATTGTGGCATAACTACACCCTGGTGGGGATGCTTTCTCCCCCTCTTTCCTTCCCTTTTTCTCTGTTTCTCTATTTCTCTCTGGTTAGCACATGTGCCCTCTGGCAAATGAAAACTATAGCTAAACGCTAGCAAATCAAATCCTATAGTAATAAAAAGGATAATACATTGTGATCAAGTAGAGAAAAGCAAGGTTGGTTTACCATTTAAAAAGCAATCGATAATTTTCTATGTTAACAAATCATTATTTAAAACAAAAACAAAAACAAAAACAAAACAAACAAACAAAAAAAACAAAAACCCAGAACACACAGAACCAATTGGGTGGTGTGTGGTGGTGTGTGACAAGGTGGCTGTATTCCACATGGCCAACTGTGTGGTTTTGAGTCCTGAACTAGTAACTTAAAAAATATGCCATGTTGGGGGAACCAGCAGTTAGCGTAATGGCTATGTCGCTGGACTCCCACGTAGTCGACCGCGGCTCGTGTGTCCCGGACCCGGTGGCTTAAAACTCACGCCGGGCGCGTGTGCGTGCGTGCCCAGGATCTCGAGAGGAGAATGGAGGAGAAGAGATTGCGACGTGACCATCCCCTCTGGGGGGTGATTTCTTGCTTTCTGTCTCTATGTCTCTCTCTGTCTGTCTGGCGAGCGCATATGCCCTATAGCGAAAACGGGGGAGCGAATATTCCCTTAAGCGAAAACCTCCAAAAAAAAAAAAAAAAGAAAGAAAAAAAGAAAACAACAACAACAACAACAAAAAATGCCATGTTTGTGTATGTGTGTCTGAAATCCTGAGAAAATAATGGAGGAAAAGACATTGTGGCATTGTCGTCCCCTCTGGGGGTGCTTTCTTACTTTCTCTCTCATCTGTCTCTCTGTCTCTCCCTAACACACGCCCTATAGCAGATTAAGTAACAACAACAACAAAAATCCACTTTGAAACAAATAAAATACATTATCTCAAAAGATGCAGAAAAAAGTATCACAAAATCCAATATCTACTTCTATTAAAACTCACAAGAAATTAGAGACAGAGTATATATATATACATATATATATATGTGTATATATATAATTGTGTCAAGTGCAATAATCCTCTTGAATTTTTTTAAATAAAGAAAAAAATTATTTCTATTTGCTGACTATACATATACATATTTAGAAAATGCAATGGGACCTACTAAAAGTTACTGCAAAAAAATACAGAAGTTTAGCAAGGTTGCAGATCAATATACAAAAATAAATTGGATTTCTAAATATTGGTAAAGAACAATCAAACATGAAACTTTAAATAATACTATTTAATTATAATAAAAATATTAAGTATTTGGAAATAAATCTGACAAGGGTGTGTGGAGCCTAAATATAGTTGAAAACCTCAAATAATTGTTGGTTGAATGTAAAGGCCTCTATACTGGCATTAGCTAGAAGTCCTAATATTTTTAAGATACCTGTTCTCTCCAAATAGATATGTATGTGTATGTATATATTTATAGCTATATAGATATATACATATATATGTGGGTATATATCTGGAGAGATATACACACGCACACACACATATATAAAAGGTAATACTGGGAATAGCAGTTGGCATAATGTCTATGTTGCTAGACTCCCGTGTAGTTCAAGTCCCAGACCTGGTTGCTTAAACTCATAACAGGCATGTGCACATGTGTGCCCAAGATTCCAAGAGGCGAATGGAGGAGAAGGGATTGTGGCATGGCCATCCCCCCTGCAGAGTGATCTCTCGCTTTCTGTCTCTCTGCCTTTCTCTGTCTTTCTGGCAAGTACATGCACCCTATAGCAAAAAAAAAAAAAAAAAAAAAAAAAGCAATACTAATTAAAATCTAAGCAGAGTAAGGAATAACTATTTTTTTTTTTTAGAGGTTTTTGCTATAGGGTACGTATGCTTGCCAGAAAGACAGAGAGAGATAGAGAGATAGAAAGCGAGAAATCACCTTCTATCACAAATCAGGGGAGGTGGTCACACCACAATCTTTTCTCCTCTATTCTCCTCTCAGGATCTTGGGCACATATGCACACGCGCCCGGTTTAAACCACCAGGTCCGGCCCTCAAACTGCAGTCAGCTACATGGGAGTTCAGCGACATAGCCATTATGCTAACTTCTGGTCCCAGTAATAAACTATTGATACAACATGGTGAATCTCAAAATAATTAAATGGAGTTAAGGGTCCCGACATAAAACAATATATACTGCATAATTTCATACAAATAAAATTCTAGAAAATAGAAACTAGTTGATAATGACAAAAAAATAGTCATAACATTGGGATGGGATTGTAGAAGAACCAGTAGGAAGAATTACGAAAATAGGAGGAGGAAACTTCAGAGCTAATAGTAATAGTGTCTTGTTCATGGTGATAGTTTCACGGATGTATGCAGATGCCCCAAATTTTCTAACTATACATTAAAAAAAATAAAGTCTATTCTACATCAATTATATGACAAGTTGTTTGAGAAATATGGAAAGTAACAGTTCTTTTATACTCTCCCCAAAGATAATCATAGTTAACTATCTAAGAAGATATGTTAATTAATTTATATTTTTGAATATACATGCTTATAAAATTTTGCATGAATTATACATATCTATACTCTTTCACCATTTTGCAAAGAAATACTTGATGGAAACAAAGAAAGAAACTAAGATTTAGCAAGTCCTGCACAAAGTACATAAAGAGATCCACAGTGAGATCATCATCTGTTTATTTCTGAACAAACACACAGATCTACAGCCATCAGTAGGCTTTTTGGATGAGCAGGAAAAAATAACCAAGGAATGAGAATCAGCTGGCTGTTACACTGCATGCTAGAAGGAAAAGAAACAACAGCTTTAAAGCCATGATATAAATATTTTGAACATGTAATTATAAATTCACTCACGCAAATTTTCAAGAACGTCCTTTCTTAGCGCCTAAACAGTATCTGGTAACCCTAACAAGAGCACTCTCAATAGTTAAAGTGAAATATTTCTAGGCAAAATCAGATTTATCATAAAGCCACTGACACTTAATCTAAGTCCTTCACTTGCACATAAATTGCAGGCCCTGTGAACCTAGGTCCATGCCTGATTGCAGCAGGTTAAGTAGTAGGAATCATATTAAGAAAAATAAAGTAATAAATTGAGACGTCTTTTTTAAAAAGAGGGGAAAACGAAGAGATCATGGTAGTCACGGGGGGGCCACTAAGGCAAAAAAGTCTTATTTAGAGGAAAACTGCAGTAAATGTGTTTGTAGAAAATATAGTAAGGGAGAGGGAAAAGGTGAAAATGTAATGGAGAGTGGAAATTATTTATGGAGCAAAATAGTAGAGAAGACAAGAAAATTGGGTTTAAAGCTCAGACTGAGAACTTTTCTTGAAAAATAGGTATATTCTTCTCTACCCTAGTATCATCAAGTCTAGAGGTAACAGGAAAGACCACTGATAGGCATTTTCTTGAAGGAGCGGGGTTGAGGACAGTCATGTGCAATGTCTTTATTTTCCCATATGAAATAGGAAGAATGCCATCTGCTAATAGAGAGGCATTTTTCTGAAGGCAATTTCCCCAGTGTATAATCTATTTGCAGCCTCTTTAGGAATAAACAATTATGTTGCTGAATTGACATGGCATACATATTGTGATGAGTCTTGAAACAAAAATTCTCTAGACAGCCTATTTTAATGGCCACTGATCTCACAGATAACTAGATTGAGACGTTTTGAAAATGGACTATCAGTTCCTCATCACATACAATCATAATAGGAGCAGTCATCTGAAAGTCAAAAGATTCTTGTCCTTTCCATTGTGTTTCTCTGAGCCTCAGCTTCATCCTTCAAATAATGTACATATAAGATAGTGGTTTCTCTCATTTCTAAAATGTTATTATCTTATTTTTAAATCATTTCCTGTCTACACAGAAAAATTAGAATGTGAGAAAGGAAGGAATACTTGTGAAATAATCAGAACATTTTCAGGAACATAAATGATTTAAGCTGAATCTTAAAGTATGAGTAGAATCAAATGGTAGAGTCTTATTTTATATGGCTGAGTAGTACTCCATAGTGTACATGTACCACACTTTTTCCATCCAGTCATCTGTTTCTGGACATTTGGGTGGATTCTATGTCTTAGCAATTGTGAATAATGCTGCAATAAACATGGGTGAGCAAATGTTTTTTCAAATGAGTTTATTTATATCCTTCGGGTTACACAAGAGTGGAACTACTAGATTGTAAGGTTGTCCTATTTGTAGGCTTTTGAGGAACCTCCATATTGTTCTAACTGGGTGAATATGGAAGATTTAATGACAAGTGAAGCAAGCTAGACTATGAAAAAGAGGCATTGTATGTTCCCACTTAACATATACCAAATGTCTGCACTCTATGGCATAAAGTCAAAGATTGGTAGGTATAAAAACAGGGAGAGCAACTTTGGATATTAGGAACAGACACAGATACATAAATGGTACAAGGGCCTCCTCTGTCTGCATTGTCATTATCTGTAGTATACACACTATCAGCTGATTCTGAGTGGCCAGTTTATGAAGTGTTATTTTTTGACCCCAAAAGTCTCTCCACTGTGCCTAAATTCCTACTGCTCTCAGCTGGTGGAAACATTTGCTGCTCCCCAAAGGCCTGAACAATGAGAAACACAGTTTAGATCCTTAAATCGGGACTCTCATTGGGTTGTCCAGAGAGGAGTAAGCACTTCAACATCTGTTACATCCTCACTCTCCAGGCCCTCCCCACCCGAATAAGCAAAATTAAAGGAATCAATTAGGAGAAGAGAGGGAAGTAAAAGTTGGTACAACGTTGGGAACTGCTGTTAGTCCTAGAAACTCAATCAAGTATTGTGATTGAACTCAACACAGTCTGAGCTGTGATGTTATGTGGAATATCTTAAATGTTTTGAATGAGATCCATTTTTTTTGTTACCCTCATTTGGAACCTTAGCAGAACATCTTAGCAGTCTGAGTTATGTTCTATGCTCCCAAAGCCCTTAGAAAAGTATGAAGACATAGTCTAAATTCTGAGCCTCCTGTGAAGCTGCAAGTCTCACAACATGAATCAGAAGAATTTCAATCATATACAAATGGCCTTCAAAAAGTTTTTTTTTGGGAGAAATAAAGTATGAATTAAAACAATTGAAATTCATGCACAGTTTTAGCGAAACACATATTTTCCATAAATTTTTTGAAGATGCGCCCCTATCATATGTGAATTTTAAAAACACACCTTGAGAGTTTTCATAAAATGTCATTATCCTGACCTCCAAGCACACAGATCTGCAGAATTATAGACTGTGAACGTCCACAAACTTGCAATTGACCCCCGGTTCCACTAGTTATCCCTAGTGACCAGTTACATACCTCCTAGAATGTTACATAACCTTTAAGCCTCAAAATCTTCCACTAATACTTGTGTATACTTACATGCGCATGCACACAGATTTTGATCATTATATCGTTGCCATGGTTTAATGATATGATCATTGAAAAAAATTTAATTGATAATTTTCAATTGAAAAACTTCCAAGTTTGTATATCCCCACCCAATCTTTCACAAACCTAATTATAGCCAGACTTCATACTAGTTCATCATGTTAATTAATTAGATCATCATGTTAAATAATTGCATTCATTTTAGTGCAGAAAAGACCAGGACCAGGAAGCCAGATGAGACATGAGGGCCCTGGTTATCCAGAAGAAAGGGATTTGAACATGGAAGAGGGACAAGGACACAGTGTCAAAGTAGAATTTACCACTTTATAATTTGGCCCAGAATTGTCCCTTAGAAGAGCTGATGGATTAGACCAATTAACAACATTATCAGGCCCTAACCCCTTCCTCTAATTCCCATTTCAAGCTCTGCTAAATAAATGGTTTCGTGACAAGCTGAGTCCACAGGAAGAGGTGACTCATAAAACTAGTTAAGGTTGACTTTCTCTTTGCTATGTTTCCTGTTTTCCTTACAATTGATGTATTTTTGGCAGGGAGTCCTGTTATAAACCGTCTGGAGCAGTTGTTTCATGATACTGTATTAAGTTGCTAAAAAGAGAGAATTCTGAGTTAGTGAATGACTAAGCAGTGTTTTCATCCTGAATAATGATAGACCTACTAGACAGTTGTAACTAGATTTTCCATTTCTTCCCTGACAACAGCACAGAGCTATGGAGTTAGAAGCCCTTTAAATAGATAGATATATAAAACATAAATGCTTTAGTCTTGCTTATTTTCTTCCCAGTGCTAATCTCTAGACAATGGTACCTCTTTGGTCAAGTAGATGTTTTTATAAGAAACTTTAGCTGTATACCTTCTTAGCTGGAAGTTTGTCTCCTTTCTTTTTACTTTTCTTTTCTTGAAGATTTTAATTATAAAAAAATATGGATAAGTCTAACATGCTGTTTTAAAACTCTGTTCCATTTAACATAAATAGCTTTCCCAAGGAAGGAATATATTGTGTCTCAGTATGAAATAAAATATTATTTCTGACAAGAAAGAGACTTTTAAATGAGTTCATATGACATAGCAGAATGAATTTTAAAACAATAGAAAGATCTTTCCTTGTGTTTCACATATAAAATAAGTGTTTCTATTTATTGATCTTAGATCTAAAGCCATTCTACTGAAGTACTAGTAAAATATATTTCCAGAAAGTCTAAGAGCTGAATAAAGAGTATCTGATTATTACAGTGTAAAACTACTTCACTGAATGTTAACACTTATACTATGTAAGTATATCTGCTTATTAAATTCACATTTGCTAATAAAACTAAATAGAATAACAAAATAGATATTTTCACAATAATGTTGACTATTTCTATTAATGGCCTAAATTTTTTTAGGGTAGTTCATCAAGTTCTGCATGCTTCAGAAAAGTATTTTAAGAATTTGTTGTAGACGACTGAATGACAGCTCAAAGACAAATGGAGTTTTACTACACAGACTTAAATCAAATTAGTGACTGTTAGATTGTCATGAGCTGGGTGGAATTTGAAATGTGAGCTTAAAATATATAATTATTTACTTGTCTTTTCAACCTATATTTTATTAGTTTCCAAAAATAGCAGAATGGTTTTGCAACAACATCTTCAAACTACAATAAACCAGTAATTCAGCATTCTCCACCAAGGTTTATAGTTTCACATGTGGCATTTATGTATCATTGACATTAATGGAAAATAGTATTTTGTTTAGAATAAAATGTTTTGATAGAGCTTATCCCTGAAACTTTATCAAAATTTTTCTAATATCTCTACACATTTTCCAATTTGGAAACTGAAGGATAGGTTACAATTTCTTATGTAATTTTGTCCTGCTCAGTTCCTAGTCGGGGAATTAATTCATTACAGCTTGTTTTCTTGACAAGAAGAAAATGTATTTGCTCTATTAATATTACCTTTTTCTAACTCTTAAACACAAAACAAGACAAAAAGAAATAAACAAAAACCCTCCACATACTGATGCTCATTTTATAAGACACTGACCTGATTTCAAATCCCAGCCTCATCATGAAGTAACTATGTTAATTTGGGAAAGTGATTTAATCTATCGTTGAGCTTTTGTTTCTTCATGGGTAAAGTGGATACAAAAATTTTATCTGTATATAATGTTGTGAGAGTTAAATGAGAAATTGGATATGTGCCAGAGACTATAGCTGTTTTATGTTTATGTTTGTTTGTTTGTTCGTTTTACTGCCAAAGGACACGTACACTCACCAGAGACAGAGTACCATTCAATGGAGCACGGTCTCACCACAGTCCCTTTTCTTCTATTTCTACATCCCATCAAGATTTTAGACACTCACACATGTATGTGTCCAGTGTGCTTTTCAGTCACCAGAACCAAGATTCAAACCATGGTCAACCATGTGGGATCCAGCTCCCTATGCACAGGGCTTAATCACTTCACCACAAGGCTGGCCATGAGACTATGGCTATATAAAATTCATATCCCATTTTTCTGAGTGAAAAATAGAGTCTCAGAAATGTAGTGAACTCATCTTTGACAAAGGAACAAAAGAAACGCAATGGAGAAAAGATAGTTTTTCAACAATTGATATTGAAATAACTGGTCATCCATGTATTAAAAAAATGAATCTAGGGATCAGCAGTTAGCGTAATGGCTATGTTGTTGGACTTTCACGTAGTCGACCATGGTTTGAGTCCCAGATCTGGTGGCTTAAACTCATGCTGGGCACGTGTGCATGCATGCCCAAGATCCTGAGAGGAGAATGGAGGAGAAGGGATTGCGGCATGGCCATCCCCCCTGGGGGGTGATTTCTCGCTTTCTGTCTCTCTGTCTCTCTCTGTCTTTCCGGCCAGTGCACGTGCCCTATATCAATAACCTCTCAAAAAAAAAAAAAAATGAATCTAGACATGTACCTTATACCTTTTTTTAAATAAATTATCTCAAAATGAGCCATATACCTAAATATAAAATTAAAAATTATAAAACTCCTAGAAGATGATATATTGGGTCATTGGGAAAGTCATGATGTATTTAAAAACACATCATTTAAAAATACATCATGACTTTTCCAATGACCCAATAGGAGAAAACCTAGAGGACCTTAGGCATGGCCATGACTTCTTAAATATAAAAAATTGAGTATTTCTTATCTGATATGCTTAAGACCAGAAGTGTTTCCCATTTTGGAATTTTTCAAATTATTGAATATTTGCATATATATAATGAATTATCTTGGAAATGGGATCCACGCCTAAATCAAAAATTCATTCACATTTCTTATATCCTTATACACATAGCCTAGACATAGTTTTATACAATGTTTTTAATAATTTTGTGTATGAAACAATGTTTGTATATACTGCACCATCAGAAAGCAAAGGTGTCACCATGTCATCTCCTTGGGGACAGGGTGTAGTTGTTTGGCATCATAATCATTTCTGAGCCTTATCATTTTCTTACACTTATTCACACATAAGTATTTAATGAAAATTAAGATATAGGGCCACTCTGGAACATTTAGTAAGCTGTGTGTTGTATGCCTGTTTTGGCTGTAATTTGTTCTAAGAAATCACTTGTGAAGTTGTCCTGTTGTGGTAGCATGCAAGCACTCAAAAAGTCTCAGATTTTGGAGAAGTTCAGATTTCAGAGTTTCAGATTAGGAATGACCAATTTGCAATTCCAACTGATCCATGAAAGAAATAATTGATAAGTTGGATTTCATTAAAATTAAAAACTTGGGTTCTATAAAAGACAATGTTGAGAGGATGAGAAGACAAACCACAGACTGTTAAAGTATATTTGAAAAAGAAATATCTGATAAACAGTGATTTTCCAAAATAAGCAAAATATCTTTAAAAAGTAATAATAAGAAAATGAACAACCCAATTAAAAAATGGGTAAACATACTGAACAGATAGCTCATCAAAGAAGATGATAGAGATGGAATACAAGCATAAGAAAAGACATTCAGGGAACCAGCAGTTAGCATAATGGCTATGTCGCTGGACTCCCACGTAGTCGACCGCAGTTCGCGTCCCAGACCCGGTGGCTTAAAACTCATGCCGGGCGCGTGTGTGTGTGTGCCCAAGATCCCGAGAGGAGAATGGAGGAGAAGGGATTGTGGCGTGACCATCCCCCCTGGGGGGGTGATTTCTCGCTTTCTGTCTCTATGTCTCTCTCTGTCTGTCTGGCGAGCGCACGCGCCCTATAGTGAAAACCTCTCAAAAAAAAAAAAAAAGACATTCAACATCATGTGTCATTAGGAAATTGCAAATAAAACAACAGTAAGATACTACTATACTCATATTTAAGTGACCAAAATTCAAAATACTGATAGTACCTTTCTTTTGAGTGCAAAAATGGACTTTAAGGTGATGCAGTCAATAGGGTCAATTGTGCTTCCCCCATTGTTGGCATTTAAAGTTGTCTTTCATGATCAACTAATATCTCTTCTCCAGCTGGTGAACAGGAGAAATTTTAGGGCCTAGAGGATAGAAGAACTCTAAGATGGAACTTGGCTGGATTCCTTAGTGACACTGTGGTAGACCATTTGCTGAATGGGAACATTCACATTAAAATATATGTAAACAAAATTTTGACTTTTATTTGAAAGTCAGTGAGCTTTGGAGATTTGTTTGGTACTCCCAACAACTGTTAGGAACTCTAACTTGTATAGAATAGAAAAGCTCAGCTAGACAGTGGGCTTCATGAAAGCAGCGCCCTCTCCCATCCATTCTTCTCACCTAATTTGAAAATATACAGTGCCTAACACATAGTAAGGGATTTGAAACATAAATGAAAACATGAACAACTGTAAAAACTACCCACAAAATGCTCTAGACATATGTGCTTGACAAATCTCAGCACTATGTCAGTTCTTAATTTACTGTATAGGTGTTATTTACAATTAAAGAATTTCTTTTCCATTGATGGTCATCATTTTCATATTTAGGTACTTATTTTTCTTGGGGACAATTACAGATTCAATGTTCCAGATCTTGTCTGGCTTCCATAAAATGCAAAATCATGTCTATACTTTAATAGAATCTAGCTATTTTTTTAATTAAAGTATGATTATATTCCAAGACTATAAATTGTATTGAGTTGCTTTTTATAAATGTGTTATTATTTAAACCAGATAGCATTTAGAGTTCTAAAAACTCTGTCTTACGCATAGGAATTGTTACCCAAAAGTCTATTAAATATACAACTTTGAGAGATTATCTATCTATACCTCTCTCTAGAGATATATAGAGAGATATATAAACTCCTACAAACCAATAAGAGAACCCATGTATTATAAAAATGGGGGACAAGTGTAATGATAGTAGAGAGGGTCTGGATCCCATGTGGCTGGCAGTACAGTTCAAGTCTGGAACCTGATAGCTTGAGAAATTTGCTGGGCATGTGAGCATGTGTGCCCAAAAATTACCAAGAGGAGAATGGAGAAGAAAGGAATATGGTGTGGTCACCTCCCCTGGAGGTACGTTCTCATTTTCCTCTCACTCTGTCTCTCTTGGGTGAGTGGAAGTGCCCTGTAGCAAGATTATATACATATGTATATATGTACATATATATATATATATAAATATGTTACATTGTTATACATGTACATATATACACATATATAACAATATATGCTTATATATTATATATGTTTATATAAGTATTATTTATAATACATCATATAGTATAAATATATATGTTTATACGATATATAAACATATTGTCATATATATATATGAAATAAAAATGGGAAAAACACATGAACAGAAAAAAATCACCATATGACCAATAAACTCATAAAGGGATGCTCAACATCATTCGTAAGCAGGGAAATGCAAATCAGAACTACAAAGAGACATCCTTTTACATCTATTTAGTTGGGTATATTAAAATGTCTGGCAATGCCAAGTAAGAGTACAATAACTTTACTTTTATTTTTTTCTCTTTTGGAGAGGTTTTTCCTATAGGGCACGTGCGCTTGCCAGACAGACAGAGAGAGACAGAGAGACAGAAAGCAAGAAATCACCCACCAGGGGGGATGGCCATGCCGCAATTCCTTCTCCTCCATTCTCCTCTCAGGATCTTGGGCACGCATGCACACGCACCCGATGTGAGTTTTAAGCCACTGGGTCCAGGACGCGAACCATGGTTGACTACATGGGAGTCCAGCGACATAGCCATTACGCTAACTGCTGGTCCCAAGAGTACAATAACTTTAGAAATGAGCTTGACATTATCTCTTAAAGTTGAACAATACAGTCAGTTTAGAAAAGGGTTTATCATTGTCTTCTAACATTGAAAATTCATATTCTTATACCTAGCAATTCTGTTCTTAGTTATATCAATAAGCAAATCTTGCACATATACAACAAAATGCATGTGTGCACAAATGATAACCACACTGCTCATGACAGCAAAATGTGGAAATAACCTAGATGCTCCAGACTAGAAAAGTGGGACAATAAATGGTAGCAGAGTCACACAACAGATTATTACTATTTTTAAATTGCCATAGAGCATGTACAGTTGCCAGACACACACACACACACACACACACACACACTTTCAATGGTGTGTGGTCATGCTGAAGTCCCTTCTTCTACATTTCTCCATCCTAGTAGCATTTTGGGTGTATATGCACATGCTCTTGGTGTGTTTCTCAAAAGGCAACCATTGGGTTTGTTTGTTTGTTTTCTTTTTGGGGGGAGAGGTTTTTGCTATAGGGCGTGTGCATTCGCCAGACAGTGAGAGAAAGAGGCAGAGAGACAGAAAGTAAGAAATCACCTCCCAGGGGGGGATGGTCATGCTGCAATCCCTTCTCCTCCATTCTCCCCTCGTGATCTTGGGCACACACACACACACACACACACACACACACACACACACTCTCTCGTGTGTGCTGAGTGTGAGTTTTAAGCCACCAGGTCCGGGACTCAAACTGCGGTCAACTACATGGGAGTCCAGTGACATAGCCATTACATTAACTGCTGGTCCCAACCCTGGGTTTTGAATTACTTTCCACCATGTGAAGTCCAGCTCCCTTAACCACTGGGCTATGGGTGGCCTAACAACAGATTATTATAAATTTCCAAATGTAAGTGAACTACAGTGACTCGCAGCAATAATGAGGAATCAGATCAGTATCAATTTCAGGAAGAAACATAGTTGTCCAAAGGTTATTTATGGCACAATGGCAAAATAAGGATAAAATGCATTATATATAAGAGTTATGTGTGTATATTTATATGTATATATGTATATTATATATGTGTATATATGTATATTAATTTTGAAAACTTTAACATGTATACATATATTAGTGCTTTTAACATTATCTTACTATCATGCTGAACATATAGTATATAATAACATGCAATAAAACCATGTATCAAACAAGACAAGAGAATTAATACCAAAAAAAGAGTTCATGTGATCTTTATACAGTTTTGCCTTTCTCCTTCAAGTCCAAAACAAGTGCTAAGTTCACTTATTTTTACTTTCTGTATGAGAGAGCTTTAACTTTACTTGACAATGTTTGTGTCCCTATTAAAATTATATTTGACTTCTGACATAAAGTCACTTCTATTTTTATTAACATCTTGTCATCAACATGAAAATTACTTTTGAATTGCCATACCACATTACATATTCAGGGGTATACTAGAGCCATCTCAAACTGGTTTAGAAGAGCCAATTTTTAGCATTTCTTAACTCTGCGCTTGGTGGTCTCCTATATGTAGCTTGAAATCAGCCAATCATAGTATTTACCCAATGGTTACTGGCAGAGACCATAAATTATGGCTCTCAAAGTCTCACTCTTAGGTGAGCACTTTCCTGAGCACTATTTCTCTCATTTTCTTGCTTCTTCTCTTTCTCTTTTTGGAGAGCCAGTTAAATATTTGCCTTCACAATCCTGTTAAACTCCTGCTTCTAAATCCCAAGAAAAGAAAGTTACTCTGTTAGAGAATTAAGACAAACAGTTAATACATATCAGAATACTAGTTCGTATGTAATAATTTAATGCTAAAGAAAAGAAAATGTCTCCAGGGTCTCTTTTGTTTATCCAGAAATTTGCATGGTACCTGACAATTCAAGAGTCACAAAATAGTCATGCAGCACATAATGATGACCCACATATATGACAGTGATCTCATAAGAAAACAATGGAGTTAAAAAATTCCTGTCCCCAGAAACAGTGAAGCTATCTATTGTCATGACAGTCATTACTCTTGTGTTTGGGCTGAAGTCATTGCAAACAAACCTGTTACACTGCGAGTTGCATAAATGTGTAACACATAAAACTATGTACAGATCATAATACTTGATAATTATAATAAATGACTATGTTACTGGTGTACATGTTTACTATACTTTTAATCAGTATTTTACAGTGTGTTCCTTCTACTTACAAAACTATTTACTGTAAAATAGCATGTGTGTTATGCCTCCAGAGCCTGATACATTTTGTGTCTACCTGGCCTCTTCATTGCATCATAAGCTGTTGTGCTTGATTTCATCTCATGTTGATTTGTTCTTCAAGGCCCCTAAACTTACAAAATCCACTGCTAATGTTACCAGTCAGGGTCCATGTCAAGTGATTGAGCTGGAAATAAAATTAAAGCAATTAAGGACTACAAAGCTGGAAAATCAGTGATGGTTATTGCTTACTAGTCAGGCATGTCCCATTCCACCATAGCTATGATCTTGAAGCACAAAAACAAAGTGATAGAAGCTATTAAAGGATCTGCTTCATTGAAAGCAACAAGATTAACAAAAATGTGAGAGTGGACTATATCAGGTATGAAGAAACTTGGCTTAAAGACCAGACACCGAAATGTATTCCTCTCAGCACTATCCTGATCACATCCAGAGCAGAAAGTGTGTAATGTTGAAAGAAAAGGCTAGATCCAACTATGAAGTTTAATTTAACTGTTAGCTTTGAGTGGTTTAAATGATTCCAGAATTGTTATTCATTGCATAATGTGGAAGTGAGTGGTGAGTCTGCAAGTTCAGATGCAAAAGCTGGTGAAGAAGTTTTTGAAACTCTAGCTAGCTGATTGTGGAGGAAAATTACTTTAAAAAGTAAATCTTCAATATGGATTAAAAACTCTCTATTCTGGAAAAAAAGGAGGGGCCTTAAAAGACTTTCATTTATGAGGAGATCAAATCAGTGGAAGGTTTCAAGGCTTTAAAGCACAGGATAACAGTCCTGCTTTGGGGCAAGATTGCAGGCTACAAACTGAAACCCATTGTGATCTGGTACAATGAGAACTCTAAGACCTTTAAACATATCAAGCAAACATGTAAGCATACTACAGCAGAAATAAAAAGTCATGAATGACCCAGCTCCTCTTCCAAAATGCCCTCCTGCATTGCTGTCATCAAAATAGAGAAGTACTTTTAGGAGAAAAACATATTTTCAGGATTTCAATTATTGTTGATAATATTTCCACACATTCTCCTTTTATTGCTGATTTTCAGCCCAATATCAAAGTGGTGTTTTTCCCTCCAAACACCACCCTTTTGATTCAACCAGTAGATGAAGGAGTTATACCAGCTTTAAAACCTACTATCTGAGAAGAACCTCTGACTAGGCTATTGTTGTAAGTGAGCAAGACACCAAGAAGGCACTGATGGAATTTTGGAAGGATTACAACATCTATGACTTACTACATCAAGAGGCTTATTTAGATTCGGGATGATGTCACCAAGAAGTATATGAATGGCATCTGGAAAAAGACACTTGAGGGGTTTGTTTATGACCTTGTAGGACTTACTAAGAATGAGGACGTTGTGAAAATAAACAAGGCTTAAATTTGAGATGGAAAACAATTTTAATGTGAATGTGTATGAGAATGACACTGAGGATCTCCTATAGATGGCTCCTGAGGAACTGATTAATGAGAAGTCGCTGAGCTGAAATGTAAATGCAGAACCAAGAAGAGTTAAGAGAAAAGGAAATTACCAGGGAATAAAAAGAACCCTGAAGAAAATTCACAGTGTAGGCTCCATTAGAAGTTTTACAGAGCTTGACAAGCTCCTTTTAAAAAAGTTTCAAGAGTCAGTAGGTGGTGTGGTGGTTAAGGTGCTGGACTCACACATGGCCAACTGTGGTTCAAGTCCCAGACCCAACAGTCTGAAAATCACAACAAATTGATAAATAAAAAGGCTTAAATCAAGGACCTCAACACCAGAATGTTATTATTGATAGAAGAATATTCATGGTGCATTATCTTCTTACAAGGGAATCTGTGATTTAAAAGAAGAAAAAGAAGAAGAAACAAACCAAGCAAACCACGATGAACATGTATCTGAAAAAAAATTGACACTTCCTCAGAAAGAGACACAGGAAGACCCTTCAGGGGGTATTTCACAAGAAGACATAGTTAACACAGAAGATGATCATACCATGTGCATTATTGTTCCTGAGGGCCTTCGAGTGAAACGATATGTACATGGAAGATAGTGATAGTGATGATCCTGATCCAGTGTAGGCCCAGGCTCACAGGTATGATTATGTCTTATTTATTTATTTACTTACTTACTTATTTATTTATTTTAATTTTACCAGAGAGGGAGAAAGAGGTGAAGTGAGAAAGCAAGCCACCAGGTCCAGGACTTGAACCACGGTCAGCCATGGGGGAGTCTAGTGCCCTTAACCACCACACCACTTGCCAGTCCCTGGTAACGTCTTAATTTTAAAAAGAATAAAAGTAGAAAAAATTCTTATAGAATAAGGACAGAGAAAATAATTTTGCACAACTGTACAATGTGTTTTTTGTTTTAAGCTAAGTATCATAAGAGAGTCAAGAGGATTTTTTTAAAAATTATAACCTTAAAAAGTTGCAATAAGCTAATTTATTATTGCAGAAATAAAAATGTTTTATTATAAATTTAGTATTACTTCAATGTATAGTGTTTTAAAAATCTACAGTAGTGTAGACTGCATTCATTCAGTTACTGACTCATCAAGCACAATTTTCAGTCCTAGCAGCTGCATTCATGTTAAGTGCTCAATACAGGTGTTTCATTTTTAACCTTTCATTAATATTTTTACTGTACCTTTTCTATGTTTAGATATGTTTTGGTATGGTAATACAGACTGCTGTGTTATAATTGTCTATAGTATTCAATAGCGTAATATCCTGTACAGGTCTATAGTCTATAAGAAATAGGCTATACCATGAGTTTAGTAGATTGTACCATTTAGTTTTGTGTAACTGTACCTTATGATGTTCCTTCAATAATATGCCTAATGATGCATGTGCATAATAAGCCTGTGATCCAGGCCAGCTGAGACTGGTAGTGAACTGTGGCATGAAGACCCTATTAGGGATGCCTGGCTCTCCATGTCTCTCTCTCTCTCCCCTCTCTCATGGAAGAAGTAAATAAATAAACTTTAAAATATAGGCACTTTAATTATAATAATGATTGGTAAATTTTATTGAACACTTACTAAGTTCCAGATACTATTTTCAAGTGATTATAGAACCCTCAGAAAAACAGCATGAATTAAACATTAATGTCAGGACAACTTCATGGTCTAGTGATTAGGGCAGTCAAATCACACATGGTTGACCACATGGTTTAAGTCTCAGACCCAGTGGCTTTAGAAATGTGCCAGGAATTTGTGTGTGCATGCCCAAAATCCTGAAGGAGAGAGAGATGAAGAAAGGTTTGTGATGTGACTATTCTCCTTGAGGAGTGATTGCTCTTGTTCCCTTCTGCCTGTCTCTGGCAAGGGCAAACACCCTCTAGAAAATAAAATTAATTAAAATCTCTATTCTACATATATAAAAGTTAAGAAACAAAATCTCAACTTCAAGAGCCAGCAGAAGTCTTGGTAGTTGAGATACTGGACTCCTACATGGCCAACCATGGTTCATGTCCAAGACCTGGAGGCTTTCTTTCTCTCTTTCTCTCTCTCTCTTTCTCTCTGTTGATTGTGTGCACCCTATAGAAAACTTTAAAAAAATAAAAATAATAATAAATTAGATAAAACTAAAAAAACTCAAACGCATGTCAATTTCAGGGATATAAGGCAAATTTATAGTCAATGCCATTGAATAAATGCTTATTTTATAATTCAGTTTAAGTACAACTTGTATATCTTACTTTGAAAAATCAGAATATTGGGCCGTAGTCCACTTCCTAATCAGGCAAATCACCAGAATGTTGATGATTTAGGCAACACCCCTATTCTGATATGTCTTTAGTTTACCACTTTCTTCTACTTCAACAAAAGTTTATCTAGTTAATAATCTACCTCATTTTCATGAGATTTCTAGTCTCCAGAAATAGTTGAGGCTGTAATTTTTCAAGCAATGGTTGAAAACAAAGCTGTGTTCTTAATCAATGTGATACAATAATGAAAGATAAAGGTATTTCAATATATCATCGCTGTTATTGCTTTTAAAATCAAGCATTAATGGTACAAAGAAATGGGGTATTATCTGTTGGAGATAACTTTATAGTATTATCAACTGCACTGATGAGAAATGTACACATGTTGGGGTATTCAATTTGCAAGCTAAATAATGTGATCGAATGTATAAAAGAACTTGAAATTTAAAAAATCAAGTTACTATTACACTGATTGCAATAAGACATGTACATATATATTTGGTTGTGTGTGTGTGTGTATCATATAATATATACAATATGTATTATAATATATATATTATATATGTTCATCTATATTGGTTATATACAAAGTCTATTAATTTATGACTAAATAAAATGTGCCCAATAATGTAATTGAGTAGATTCATAAAGTATTGATTTGATTGATCTTATTTCCTTCTGAGTACCTACCTCCAAAATGACAGAACAGTTTCTATGAAAATTCAGATTTTCATTCTATTCCCTCAATCCATGCTTCTTCTGTGTGATGTTATCTATATCTCTTGAATGAATTTACTGGTTCTGGCATGGATCAAAACAAATTCATATATCTGTTATACATAGCATATCTAACAGCAAATACTATTATAGTGATGTCATTATGAACCAAATGTTATAAAGAAGCTTTCTCATTTCCTCCAAATACAAAAGAAAAGTAAACTAATGTAATGAATATGGAGACCCTTAGCAAAGTTTCCACTAAGTGTGGGGTGGTGGCCGTGAAATAAGAGAGAACTCCTACACAGTAGAGAGTACATCTCTGAGCTGGAACGCCTAATAGCAGCTTCTAACTGTTACGTAATTCAGTTTGCCTATCACCCACAAGGAAATTCTGTGGGTTGGGTAGTTTGGAGGAGAAAAAACATGATGATTTTCCAAGCACACTCATCAGTTTCATCTTGTTATGGAAGGGATGGGAAATCAGAAAAATGAGTGAGGGGGAGGATTTATGTGTAATTTAAGTTGAGAAAGCCAGGCACAGAGAAATTTTCTGTATCTCTAAGCTAAAGCTTTAAACAGCAAGAGGGAAGAAATTAAGATGCTTTGCCTACTTTAAGGCATTTGTATCATTTTACAACACCTAGACTATCAAAGGAAAACATCAAGAAGCTGTTGTGACATCATTAATAAGAGCAGTCAATTTTGTGTCTCGCGGATCTAATATTTAGCCTCTAACGGCACAGGACCAAGCAGGGCCAAGGGGATAAAGGTAATCATTTTTAGTCATGCATGAAAAAAAAAAATGTGAGTTGCTCATTTTCTGTGACTTGAGAGAGAAAATGGACTCATTCTCACAGACTCTGATTCATGGACATTCAAGTTACGTCCTGAGGCTAGGTTAAGAGAGAATTTTCTTAAACAGAAGTATTAGAAAATATGTAAATTGCAGTACCTTTTCTTTTGAATCCCCATGTTCTCTGTGTGAAAGCTTGACACGGACTCAGTGTGAGTGTTATTTATAGGCATGAGTCATCAGGACTCTGAAATGGTTAAATGCCGGCAACTGAGCTACACATCACTGACAAAGTCACCAGGGGGATCTGCTTTCCAGAAAATGATGACTCATTCTCATTTTCTCTTTTATAAATATATTAGCAAGGAACACATTATAATAAAGGATGTCCTTTCTGTTCTCTCTCACCCCCCATACCTCCCCACACATCAATTAGTGATAAAATAGGAATACTATTTTTATACGTTTATTTTCTTAATATTCACCAGAACATCCGATGTCATAAAAGACCAGCAACCATGGATGTCTATTTGTTTTGAGGCAGCATTAAAGTTGATTGGTAGAAATACAAAGGAGGTCACTAATTTCAGTGTTGTCGGCTTTCAACAGAGTGAAGTCCATGTTCTGTTTTGTTTATGAAGAAATACGATACCCTTTAGCCTCACCTGCTTTTGAATTACATGTCCCTTTTACATCCACCCACATGAACTCTCTACTCAGTAACTATTCTGAGATGAATATCTTGACTAATACTTTATTCTATAAAGTGACTTTTCATACTAAGGTAACAAAACTGATAGCTACATGATAATCTGGTTACTTATTTAAAGACACTAAAGAGTAAAATATACATATTAAGATAATATTAATTATTAATAAATATAAATCCTAAAATCTTCAAGTCCAAATCAGATTTTTTGATAACAGGATTAAAAATGTGTTATTGGGACCAACAGATGGCATAATAATTACATTACTAGACTCCCACATAGTCAACCACAGTTCGAGTCCTGAACCCTGTGGCTTAAAACTCATGCTGGGCATGTGTATGTGCATGCCAAAAATCTCAGAAGGAGAAAGGATTGTGGTGGGGTCATCACTTCTAGGGTGTGATTTCTGCCTTTCTGCCTCTCTGTCTCTCCAGCGAGCGTACTCACCCTATAACAACAACAACAACAAAACTCTCTTTTTAAAAAAAAAAGGATGTATTATTAACAGCTATTTAAAAACCAAGGGCTAGCCCAGTAACATAGAGTTAAGTGCTATGTATAGGGAACCAGATCTCACATGGCCCACCATGGTTTGAATCCTGGCCCAACAACTTGAAAAACACACCAGGTGAAGGTGCATATGTGCTCCAAAGCCCAACAGAATGGAGAATTACAGAAGGGATTGTGGTGTGACCACAACTCATTGAGGGGATTCTTTCTTATTCTCCCTCTCTCTCTCTGTGTCTCTCTCTAACAAGTGCATGTACCCTATAGTATAATAAAACCCATAGAGTTATTACTTTATTGAGTGATTGCTTATTATTATGTCTCCTACCTTTTTAAAGGCTGATATGACAATCCCCTTGCTCATAGCAGTTCAATACTACTAATGGTAGACTCCCCTGTCATAGCCAGCCTGCTCTTTTAGCATTCCCAACATTAACAGAATACAGAAAATAATAGGATATAGCATGGCATACATAGAAGGTAAAATTCCAGGCAAATGTATCTATGAGGATTGAGAATAAAATAAAATTGGAAATAATACTCAATTTTTTTAAGTCACAGTACAGAAGTGCAACACTTAAAGCAAGAAGGAAAGAAAATATTATTATACAAAGTGTCATTTTTTTCATTATCATGAAGCATACTAAAAAGGGGATTTAGTTACAATCACCTCATTGTAGACTCATAATATGTACTCCTCCAATTTCATTCAGAGATTTACTGGGCTTTTTGTTATGTCTCTATTATTTTTTCTCTTGTATGGCATTTTAATCTCTATATCAACTAAAACAGTGTTTTTAAGGGGACAGGATACCAATGTTAGTATAGTCATTAACATGAGCACTGGTTAATGCATATTATGCATTAAATGTATTAATGATAATAAAAATAATAAATATTAATTGAGCATATATTATATAATCAGGCATTGATCTTTAAGACTTAAGTATATCCACTCACTCAGGAACCAGCAGATGTGTGTGCACGCCCAAGATCCTGAGAGAAAAATGGAGAAGAAGAGATTGTAGCATGACTATCCCTCCAGGGGGAAGGGTGATCTCTCACTTTCTGTGTCTCTGTCTCTCTCTTTCTGGTGAGTGCATGTGCCCTATAGCAAAAACCTCTCTCTCTAAAAAAAAAAGATATATATATGTGTATATATATATATATACACACATACATACATACATACATATATACATACATATAGACACATGCACACACACACACATATATATATATATATATATATATATATCCACTCACTCAGTCATTACAAAAATCCTTTACTGCTTTTGCTCATGTTCTTCAAATGAGGTGAGAGTGTTTTGCAGCTAGTAAATATTAATAACAGGATATACGTAGTATGTATAAGTAGAGTATATACATAGCCTGACTCCAAAGTTGTGTTCTTAATCTGCTATGTTGCTTCCAGCTCATAAAAGGCATTTATAGCCAGAGCATATTTTTAAGAGAGAGACAGATAGAGAGACAGATAGAAAGAAAACAAGCCACCACTTCTGGAACTTGAACTACTGTTGGCCATGTAGGAGTCCAGCACTTTAACGGCCATGTTGTTCGCTGGTCCAAATGAAATAGTTTTTAATTTGGTAAATGTTTTTAACAGCCTCATGTCAAATTACATTTTGTTTTTAAATGAGTGACCATAAAGATAATCGGAAAAAGAAGTATTACATTAGGGTATCAGGAAAGTCATGATGAATATTTGCATAAAAAAAAAAATACATCATGACATTCCCCATGACCTATATGGGACAAAACAGCCACACAAAATTTTCATAAATGTATGGACAACAAGCAAAACATTGCTCATTTTGGGCACTAAAGTTATTTTTGTTTTGCTTTGAATTTAAAAAAGTGTAAATCAATGATTAAATTACCATATAATACATAATAAGACTGCAGACCCCCAAAATACTCAGACAAGAAACCATTTTAATCTGAGGTGTGTTCTGGAATTCAGGGAAGCTGTGTTCTAAACTCCATCTTCCAGACCTCCAAAATATTCAGACAAGGTAGGATGACCTCTGTCCTCTGTCTGTCTTGTTTCGTGCGCTCTCACTTCAATTTTTTTTTTTTTTTTTTAATGTTTAAACCACTTCTCCTCACCTCAGGCCTTTTCTTTCTCTTGCTAATTTCAGAAACCATTTTAAATCTGAGGTGTGTCCTGCCATGTCCAGGGAAGCTATGCTCTAAACTCTAAACTAGATGCACAGTAGCCAAGCATCTGAATACTTTCAGGGTCATTGAAATCCTCAATGCTTATTGAACCTCCTGCTTTAAGGAAGAAACTTCTTTTTATAAATCTGAACTCGTGATTTCTTTCTGTGTATACCATGTTGTAAAGCACAGTAGAAGACAGATTTTTTTCACAGAATGACCAAAACCACCACAGAGGTGTAAGAAATATGAGAAATCAAGAAAATATCTTTCCCCTAAGGGAAAAGAATAACCCTTCATCATCCACAAATGGTACAGTAGAACTTGTGGGAATGTCTGTTAGAGATTTCAGAATATTCATAGTGACAAAACTAAATGAGATGCAAGAGCTGAGAGACAATGAACTCCAGAAGATGTAAGAGAAAAGAGAATGAGTTCCAGGAGGTGAGGAAGTGCTTGCACAAGCTGAAAGAAAAAATATACATCATAAAAAAGAATCAAATGGAGGTCTTAGAGATAAAGGCTGCAATATAGGAATTCAAAACCTCCCTCAAAAGTATTAAAAGCAGATTAGTCCATGTGCAAGATAAAATCTCAAATGTTGAAGGCAAAACCTCTGACCTAGAAAAAGCAAATTAAAAAAAAAAAAAAGAGAAAATAACATGCACAAAAAAAAAGAGAAAATTACATGAGAAATACTAGATACCATTAAGCCCCCAAACACCTGGATAATCAGTATCCCAGAAGGTGAGGAAACTAATAAGGACATTGGTAATCTATTCCATAAAATCCTGGAAGAAAACTTTATAAATCTAGAGAGGCATTCAAATTCCCAGACCCAAGAAATACAAAGGACCCCTAATAGAATCAATCCAAGAAGATCTTCTCCAAGGCACATCATGCAAAATCCACAAAGACAAAAACAAGATACTAAAATTGGCAAGAAAGAAACATCAGGTTACCTATAAATGTTATGTCAGGCTAACATCAGACCTCTCATCAGATACAATGTGAGCAAGGAAAGAATGGGAAAATATATTCAAAGTGTTAAGTGAAAAACAACCTCAACCAAGAATACTATACTATGGGACCAGCAATTAGCGTAATGGCTATGTCACTGGATTCCCACGTAGTCGACCATGGTTGGAGTCCTGAACCCAGTGGCTTAAATTCACTCCGGCCGCGTGTGCGTGTGTTCCCAAGATCCCGAGAGGAGAATGGAGGAGAGGAGATTGCGGTGTGGCCATCCCCCATGGGGGGGGGTGATTTCCTGCTTTCTGTCTCTCTGTCTCTTTCTGTCTGTCTGGCGAGCACACGCGCCCTAAAGGAAAAACCGCTCCAAAAAAAAAAAAGAAAAGAAAAAGAAAAAAAAAAGAATACTATACCCGGCCAGATTATACTTTATATGGAAAGAAAGGATAAAAGTAATTTCAAATATACAAGACCTGAAAGAATTTGCCAATACCAGGCCCACTATTGAAGAAGTTCTGAAAGGAGTGCACTACCAGAAAAACTAAAGACACACATAAGAGAACAAAAAGTAACCAAGAAAATGACCAACTTAATGCTAGGGACAAGAAATATCAACAATAAGGTTAAATATTAACTTCCAGGATTTAAATGGAAAGATCGGACCACAGTGACACTGCAGTCAGCAGAAGAGAGATTGAACGTAAGACTGAACTGGTGAAATAGAATTGTATGACTTTTGAGTACAACTGACTTTTTTAAACCATCCTTTGTTTTCCCAATTTAAGGATTTTGCTGTTTTTGAGCTATTGACAGTTTCAGCAATTTGTTAAAATATTTTTTCTTCTTGTTTATTTCTTTAAATGGAAACATAAACTTTTCTTCCTTCCTGACTCCTCTGGAATTAGAAAATATTTGGGAGTATTCTTATTTCATGGCAGAAGGGTTATTTGCATAAGTTCAATAATACCTTTTACATTGAATCAGAAATTGGAAATACTCTTTATTGGACAGGGCTTTGACTGGAATGTCATATCTGAAGATCAACCAGAAAACTGGAACTAAGGTAAATCTCAAGTAAGCCAACAGAAGCTGTTGGAAAGATGGCCTGGCACCATAAACAGTTCTACCTAGCAGAGATGATTAGAGAAGATATACAAGAGAATTTGTACCATAAAATAACCTGGACTTTTCCAGCCCACCATTGTAATCAGTAGAGATTGCAAAAGAGCAACCACAACCAGAGGATTATGAGGAAGACTTTGAAGGAAGAAAAAGTGACTGATCTTTACTAGCAGATGGTATACCACAGAATACTTGTTAGGCAGGGCTGAATTGAGTTTCTTGTGTGACTTATGTACTGGACATTTGCTTTTCAACAGTTTGAGTAGTTGACATGTAAATATTTTTTCAAAAATATTTAAAACCATACTGTCTCTGTTGTTATAGAGTCACAAACAAAATGAAAGCAAATACTTTGAACATTATCTTTAAAACTCAAGTTTTTTTTTTTTAATTTTGAAAGTTGTTGATTAACTGTGAAGAACTATGGCATATGAGCAAAATTGTTTTAGTACATAAAGTAAATGTAGGAAAAATGTAAAAATAAATAAACCAATAAATAATGATAAAAAATAACCCATTATAAGACTGCATGTACCAAGTTTAAATACTTGGGTCAGTTACAGACCATGTTGGTTCATCCACTTCTGAGAACAGAAAACTGGCATTTCCCCTACATCCTCCCAGGTAGTTCTTGAAACTGTCATAAACTGCAATCAGAGACTTCTTACTGAATTATCAGTGAGTCAAGTCACAACCAATAAGTGGAATTAGTTAAGATGTTAGAATTAAAGAGAATAATTAAAGGACATTCCAAATCAATACCATATGCACAGTCTTATGCAGAAAAGTCAGTATTGAACTACAACTAAAAACAAATGAAACAGGGCACTTAATAACAAGGGATTGGATAGAAAAACAACAGAGGGATAAAACCTAGAAAGATGGTTGGAGATAAGGGAGAAATAGCACATATTATGTTTCTTATGATAAAAATTTATTTCAGAGTGCAAAAGTAAAACATTGCTTAATCCCACTGGTATACTCCACCTTTAACTATGAAGTCAGAAAAAATTTTATTTTGCTTTTATTTTTTTCTGATTTTGCAGCCCTCGTTTTGACATTTAGATGAATGAGTCATGCATATTTTTCTGTATGAGTTGACATCAGTCCCTTTCTTTTTGTTCTCTACATTTAAGACCAACGTATTAGTATCTAAAGAGACCATATAGAACAATGTGACAATTAAAAAGTCTTGTTACAGGTTATTAATAATTCCCCTTTTAATTCTAGCTAAAGGCATAAACACAATATTAATGACAAGAAAACTATAATGTGATATGATGTATCACTAATATGATGGAAAATTATATTGTAAGATTTTTATATATCATTAATAGGATTTAATATAATGGGATTTTCATGCAAGATCAAGCATTGTCCATAATGCCTCTGGATAAGAAGCAGTTCTGTATTTCATGCTCATAAATAACACCACAGACACCTCACCACATGATGGGTTTGTAGCCTAAAAAGGAAAGCTCTTACTGCATATTACTATGATCAGAAAATACTGAAGGTGCAAGAAATTTAGAATTTTTATACTTTTCCATTAGTTTTATTGATTAAACTATAGATCATATTAGAAATTCTCTATTGGCTTAAAGTAGAAACATGTCTACTATTATTCCACATTTACCTGTGTATAACTTATTAATATATTACCATATTTCATAATTGAAGTTTTTTGAAATTTTGAATATTGAAGACTCAATTGATTAATGCATTTTAAACATTGCAATAAACAGTATTGACTTTCAGTAAAGTGGAAGTTTTTAATTAATAAAAATAGTTTAAAAATCAATAAACATGTTACATTAAGAAAAATTAAGAACACTAATGTATTTCTGGGATGAACTGACACATTCTTTCTGATTGCATATTGATAATATTGTTTCTTTTAAAGATTACCTATCTTATGCTTTTACTCTATTTCTCTTGAAATCAATGAGCACTTTTAATTTTTCCCTCAATGAAACCATGGACCCTTCCAAATTACACCTTTATCTCATGCATTTTTTTAGTGTCTTCTTTAAAGTGAGCAATATACATAATCAAAGAAAAATCCATAGTTCCTTGAAAAAGTGTAATTCTTGTTTCTCTGAACTGGAGTTCTGATACTTCAAAAGTCTAAGGGAATTTACTCTGACCCTTTAATTTGCAAAGGGGCAGTCTATGTAAATCTGGGGTTTATGGATCCTGAGAGGCCTCTGACAACTTTTTGCAATTATATTGAGTAAAGTACCAAACCTACTCATATCTAGTAACTAGTCATCCATAATAGTACCAGTAAATTTCTTGTAGGTCTCTTGAGTTTTCTTCTGATCCTTGTATCCTGTATGTTCAGTTTAGCCAGTTAAGACTCAATGTCGTTGTTATATGGAAAAAAAAAAAAAAAACCCAGTAGAGTTTTTACAGTAGCTACAAGACTTCACACTACTTTATTTATTTTTTTAATTTTGCCAGAATGTTGTGCACTCACCAGAAAGAGAGAAGAAGAAGAAGGGGGTGGGGGGGGAGAGACAGAGAGAGAGAGAGAGGAAATAGTCACATTGCAATTCCTTCTCCTCCATTAATTACTCCATTTGGGATTTGGGGCATATGTACACATGCACCTGATGTGTTTCTCAAGCTGCTGGGTCAGGGACTCAAACTGTGCAGTTGGTTATGTGAGATCCAGCTGCCTTAACCACCACACTACATGTTGACCCCACACTACTTTCTACAGTTAGCACAAATGTTGAATTAACAGAAGAATCAATAATGTCACTCAGTGAACTTCTCTCAATTTATACTTTATCCAAAGATAAAGTAAGAGTTCAGTTATTTTTATAACAGTGGTACCCAATTATTTAGTATCGAAGAAGTCACTGTGTTTATTGGCTTCATTTCCATAAGGGAGAATATTCCTATAGATGGTGGAAATGGTACTAAATGTCAAAAGTACTAATGTGACATTCAGCTTGGCAAAGGCATGCAGAGGCCATGAGTATTTGAAATAGAGAAGTTCCTTTCATCAGTCTTTGCTCTAGCCTTTCTTGTCATGCACAGCCTGATATCAATAGACTACTTGGATTTGTGAACTTGAAGAAAAATGACAGGGGCCAGTAGGTGGTGTGGTAGTTAGGGTGATGGGATCCCACATAGCTGATCATGGTTCAAGTCCTGGATCCAGTATTGAAACATACTAGGTGAACATGCATGCATGCCTAAAATTCCAGGAGGAGAATGGAGGTGAAGGGATTGCAGTGTGGTCATCCCCAGTGAGGGGTGATTTCTCTCTTTCTCTCTCACTGGCTTTCTCTGTCTCTCCCGTGAGTATACATGCCCTAAGCCAAAAACCTATTAAAAAAAAAAAAAAAGAAAGAAAGAAAGAAATCAGGAAAAGAAAAATGACATAGAGGTTGTGAGAATGTATCATTGCTTTTCCTCCACCATTAAGAATATCGGACTGAATATGGGATTAGCAGTTAGTGTAATGGCTATGTTGCTAGACTCCCATGTAGTTAACTGTGGTTCGAATCCTAGACCTGGTGGCTTAAACTCACGTCGGGTGCATGTGCTTGCGTGCCCAAGACCCTAAGGGAAGAATGGAGGAGAAGGGATTACGGCGTGTCCATCCCCCCTGGAGTGTGATTTCTCGCTTTCTGTCTCTCTGTCTGTCTCTGTCTTCCTGGTGAGCGTACACACCCTATAGCAAAAACCTCTCAAAAACAAACAAACAAACAACAAAAAAAAACCAGACTCCTACACAAAACCAATCCGTGCATGTAGAGGGATCATGCGGTAAACCTGTAAACCTTTTTATTACTGAGTGCTTAATCTCACATGGAGTAGCATGTCACATGGAAATGGGTACATAGTAAAAGGTTATTACAGATAATATGCCATCCGTTTGAAAGCCATTTCAGCTAAAATTCAAATCTGGAATTCTGCTGAAATTCCAAAAGGCATTCCAAGTTAGTCATAAAGGTTCACTATTATCAAAAATGTTATTCATATGATCACATTAGCAGCAGTTAATAATGACAATATAAATAGTAAATCACTGATGAGGATAAGGACTAACACTGAACAGTTAATATTAGGCCAGTGCCATCCTGCACACTTAACATGTACTATCACATCTCAACCTCTTTACAACTATTTTCAACTCCATTTCAGAAGTGAAAAGGTCAGAGCTTAGAGATGCATCGTGGAGCATAACCAAGGTGAAATCTGAAGCCAGAGGATCTTATTCTGAATCCTGGGTTCAACTATTATATAATACTGCTTCTCAGCTGTTTTCTTACACTTTTAATGTAATTAATCCAATTATGTATATTCAAGGTTTGGGTTATCTTTTTCCTCGCTTTTTCTTTCTACTTTTCCCTTTTATCTTCTCCATCCTCTTTTTTTTTTTTTTTTAACAAGATAGAATAAGAGTTCTTCAGTAGCTTAGCAATGCACAGCGTCACACCTTCTACATGAAAGGACTGTTTATAGTAACAAAATGTTGAGCCTTTTCAGAAGTTCTTCCAAGACAAGGGGTTAATTGACGAAGTTCTTATACATCCTTCTTCTGTTGCTTATGATTGTTTTTATTCTTTTATGTCTATAACTCATTATCCCAGGAATATGAGGTCTCAGAATCCTGTTTATTTCTATCTCTAATGTCACAAACATTTATGTTAACATTTCTTTTAAGGTCTATTTTTTAAAGAATTATTTATTTCATTGTATTATCATTATTATTATTTTAATTTTCTACAGGGTATGTGCACTCACCAGAGAGAGACAGTGAGAGACAGAGAAAGTGAGAAATCAAGCCAGCAGTCCAGAACTCGAACTGTGGTCAACCATGCGGGAGCCCAGTGCCTTAACCACCATGCTACCTGCTGCCCCAAGATCTACTATATTTTAAATGTTTTGTGTTTATATTTGCTGACCAAGGCAATGGGAAAACTATTCTTCTGTTTTTATGTTTGAAGATTTAAAATATATATGTATTATTTAGAGAAGTACATTTAGTTTCTTCAAAGACTTTGGCCTTATAAATCAACTCTTAGTGAGTTCAGAACACAACAAACTTTATTTACGTTACCTTTCTTAAGCTTAAAATATTAATAACTTTTATGAAAAAGGAGATAAGATTTGAGAAAAAAGGTTACAGAATTCTCTGTAGAAATGTTCCAGATGGCAAGATATATCACATACAAATTCTACTTTAATATGTATTCTTTCATGCCATTTTCTCAGAAAATAAAGTAATGCTTTTGATAACCTGAGGAAAAAAAATAGTTTTAGCCTTTACGTCGATCTACTCTTGGGTACGCTGAGTCATGGCAAAAGCCAAGAACTGAGATCCTTAGCTCCATTAGCCAAGGTCGGACCTTGTGTATGGCCAGGAGCCTGAGCCTTACCTTGGCTTTCTCCACTTCTCATAACCTCTGTTTATTCTGAAACATTCTCTTCTTCATAGTTCTTATATCCCCTAGTTTCAAATTCATGAGAACTATTACTCTCTCATGCCCTTTCTTCCCTAAATTACTTTCATATGATTTTTACATCATTTTTTAAAATTTTAATTTTTTTTAAAGAATTATCACTTTTTCTGCATCAAAAATATGTTAAAATGTTAGCAAATAAGCTGTTCATGATTATTCCAGAGAAGCAGGTGTCCATTGCCCAAGTTTGCTTTCCAACAAGTCCAATTACACATACTGAGACTATCAACTGATTTGAACTGAAGTGAAAAACAAACAAACAAACAAAAAACCCAAGGTGTATTGCTAGGAAGAAAGGTAGTTCCAAGGCTTGCTGATCCATTTAGAAATCCTGGAGAAAATGAAATTGGAACTTGATTTTACAATCAAAAGGAATTTTAAAAGGAATGACTTAGCTTTTCTTTCTTTTCAAAACACTCAGATGACACCATCACCTAATCCTGTGTTCTTAGATAGATTAAAAGTGATACCATCAGTAAAAGTATGCTAAAATGTTTTAAACTGTAAATCTTGTTACAATTGTGACATTTTTTATTCACCTTTTCTAGTATAAAAATTGTTTGTTATAAAGACATATGGTTTTGATAATATACACATCGAAAGTTATTTTCTGATCATTTATTCTATTTATTATGTAACATACAAAAATATTTGAAAGTGGAAAGAAATGAAAATAATGAAACTTGATGTAGTTATCATTCAATGTTTACACTTATCAATTCATAGTCAATTTTCTGCATCTATAGCTCCCCAGGCAATATTATGGTGAAGTAAAGTCCAGCCATGGAAACATGATATTGTATAACATATATTTAACTATACACAAAAGAGATACCAAAAGTTCGTGGAAAATTAGAATAAACGTATGAGTTTACTTTGGTACATTTTTTTTAATGCATGAAGTCTTTTCAGAATATACATTTTCAATGAACTTTCTGAGCACCAGACTTTTTAAAAATAGGAATGATTTTTATAAAAATACACTTTAAAGGGACCAGCAGTTAGCGTAATGGCTAGGAAACTAGACTCCCATGTAATCGATCGCGGTTCATGTCCCAGACCCGGTGGTTTAAAACTCACGCCGGGCACATGTGTATGCGTGCCCAAGATCCCAAGAGAAGAATGGAGGAGAAGGGATTGCAGCGTGGCCATCCATCCTGGGGGGTGATTTCTCCCTTTCTGTCTCTCTGTCTCTGACTGTCTGGCGAGTGCACGCACCCTATAGCAAAAACCTCTAAATAAAAATAAATAAATCAATAAATAAACTTTAACCATCGTATTTGAAACAAAGTAGTAATAATTACTTTAATACCACGAACTACCTATTTAATGTTCAATGTTCCTCAGTTGTACATAAATAAGGTCCATATATGGCAAGAAGTCAATAAAGCTCCTGATCTCATTTAATCATTATATTCTTATTTTATTGTCATTTTTTGTTTCAAGATTTTTCTCCTGTTGTTGCTAAAACAGTTCCCATTTTATTTATTTCATATTTCTTTACAGTACTTTACCAAAGTTATATTGGTTTTATATTGTGCAAATAAGGTAATTATTGGAAAGAGCTTATTACACAAGTAACATAAGCACATAAGTACATAATTTTTTTTCATAGAACATATTTTTTATTATTGTACTCTGTGTGTATGTGTGTGAACAGTTTGTTTAATCTATTAAATCCAAGAGAAAAGATAAATTTACTGACAGAATGAAACATTTAAATTTCTGAGTGAAGCAAATCAGGCTATGGAAGGGAGACATTGTATGTCTCCACTTAACATATACAGATTATCTGCACTCTATGGGAGAGACTGAAAGACTGGAGGACATAAAAGCATTAAAAAATGTGGACACTAGAGACAAAGTGGACAGAGAGTGTGGGAGGGCAAGAGTGCAGGAAAGGAAATTCGGAGAAAAAAAATTGAGAGGTAAGATATTTGTGGGACACAGATATAGTTTATTATCTGTTGATGAAGATGTGTATAGTATTCTCAACTGAACTGAGATGTGTGTCATATTAGGTAAAGTCTCTTTACAATCTAAATGCTGTATAGCGATTGAATGTAAATAGTAATAATAACAAAAAATTAACTACTACTTTCAAAAATAAAGAAATAAATTTCTGCATTTAAAATTTATTTTTTTCTTTCATTTATTTATTTTTACATTTTTCCACAAACATTTACTTTACATAGCAAACAATTTTAGCTCATACTCCTTAGTTCTTGACAGTTTACAAACAACTTTCAAAATTTCAAAATACTGCATTTTAAAAATAATATTCAAAATATTTCTTATAATTTTGTATAATTTTATGAGTCTATAACAACAGAAGCAAGCAGACTAGACAACTACACTGGGCCCCATTAAAATCTAGGGTTTTATCATTTGGAAAAGGCTCTCCATACCTCCCTTCAGGTTCAGTAGTTTCTGCAGTGGCTTTACCACATTGCTCACTGGACTCCAGAGAGCTGCCCATGGTCTGCTAAGTGATGGAAGACATGCGACTAAGCCTCCAGCACAGCTTTACACCACATGGACGGGATGTCACAACACACCGATTTTGGATTCTAACAGGACAGCTGTCCTGGGGAAGGGCAGCAATTTCAGCCACATCCTGAAGATCTTTTGGCAAAATAGTATTCTTAACTACTGCATATACCTAATGATCATTAAAAGTAAATCCTGCTACTTAAAGTTTAAAACAAAGGCAGAGCCATAATTCACCATCCTTGTCTGTAGCAGTGGCGGTCATGGAAGAGTGGCACAATTCACATTTTGAATTGTATCTTCCAATAATATATTTTCAAGGCCTAAGCTCTGATACCTGCGCAAGTGAGTGTATTTGGCAATAGTGTCTTTACAGATGTAATCAAGTTGAGATCACACCCAATTTGGGTGTGCTCTAATCCAACATGACTGGTATCATTAGAAGAAAAAATAATAAAATAAAGAACGACTGACATTCACAGGGAAATACCATATGATGACAAAGGTAGAGGCCAGAAAGATGCAGTCACCTGACAAGAGGTGCCAAAGGTTGTCACCAACACTGGAAACTACAAGTCATGGACTAGACTCTACCTTAATGAAAGAGAACATGCTCTGTCAGCCCCTTGATTTTAGACTTCTCTCCTCCAGAACTGTCAGGGAATAAATGTCATTAAGTCATCTGGTTCGCAGGACTTTTATCAGTAGCCCCGAATCTAATCTGATCGCCATTAGCAACTCATCTCGAATTATGAGATAGCAAAGACTAATATTGAGAAAATAAAAGTTTTAGAAGAGAGCATATGTGATGACTTGAAAAAGTAGTAGAAAAGAATAATAATGATGGGGAAAAAATAAACAACATTGGGAAGCAAGGTACCAAAAGAAAGCTTTGTATGGATGCTCTGCTTTAAGTCAGATATTAAAAAAGAAAACTTTTTTGAGGACAGTAAAAACCTGAAGACCCCTCTTCTTTTCATTGCTACTGCTGCATTAAGACATTAACTCAACCACTCAAGTTAAGTGGAATTTAGAAATTTCTAAACAAAACTAAAATTGAAAATTACATGAGGACATTTTCTATTGATTTAAGAAAGATAAAATTAATACAGGGGGCTGGACCCATAGCACAATGGTTAATGTACAGAGGAAGCTGCTCAGGGTTCAAAGCTGAGCCCTGTCAGCTTGAAAAACAAGCTGGGAATCTGCACATATGTCCAGAATTCAGAAAGGATGGAGATTTGGAGGAAAGGAAATTGTGATATGCTTAGTCCTCAATAGGGAGTGCTTTCATGCTTTCTCGCTTTTGCTCTCTCTCCCCAAACTTATACACACACTCACATATTCACAGGCATATGTACCCTTCTGGCATATTTTTTAAAATTAATACAGAGTTTGGTGAAGTTATAGAAGAACCTTTATTTTTCTAGTCTAATGAATGAGTTAAAAATTGCAGTGACCTAAAAACAAATGAAATCTTTAGTTGTTATTATTTTTTTTCTGATGGAAAAGAAGGCTGAAATATACAGACCAGGGTCCATATGGAATATCTGCCATCATCAGAGAGCCAGGATACTCTTGTCCTTCTTTCACTATTCTACTTTGTGGTTATACTACCTATCACCTCATTGACTATACTAGCTAACACATCAGTCATTACATTGCAAGTTCGATCCTAAAGGAGGAAGAAGAGTAGAAAGGTCAAAAGAAATTGTTTACTACCTGAGTTACCAACTTTAAGCAACCTTTTCAAAAGGCTTGACTTTTCAAATACATCTCATTGGCCAAAAGATAACCCCATGGTAACATTTAGCTAGCCATGCATACAATTTGGAAACAAAAAATCATCCAGAAATTTCCAACAGATATAGTATCACACAGAATAAATTTATTTTTCAGGGCGAATGTAACTAAATTGAATTCCTCCATGCAATGCTTACAATCCAACAATCAAGAAAATGTATGAGGTTCCTTTATGACCAACTGGGTGAATTTAATTAATCCAATTTTTCTTTCAGGTATTACTTGAACTATCCATATTACCCTCTGCTGCCTTTTTGTATTAGTTTGAACTTGACTTCGTTAGACTCTTTTTTATTTTTTTAATAGAAAAGAGAAATAATTTACATTAATCACTGTATGTCTTAACAGTGTACAACATGGTTTTTCCCAGCATGAATACAGTGCATATTAGTCATGTCAGAGACATTATCATATACGTTATCATTAGCAAATAACGTTTCACTAGGTTAGCCCTTTTTAAAATTTTTTAGAGAGAGATTTTTGCCATAGGGCACATGTGCTCAATGGAGAGAGAGAGAACCAGAGAGACAGAAGCAAGAAGTCAACCCCCAGGAGGGATGGCCATCCCACGATCTATTCTCTTCCAGTCTTCTCTCAGGATTTTGGGTATGCACACACACACATCCAGTGTATGTTTTAAGCAGCCTGGTCCAGGATTCAAACATGGTAGACTATGAGGGTGTCCAG
>NW_006159806.1:2448474-2480595 GCF_000334495.1 Tupaia belangeri chinensis | reverse complement strand
AAGCATCACATAAGCTGCTGAGCCCAAGGCTAGTCTTTTTTAAATGATCCTTTACCTTTTCTCCCCATCTCCATGCCTCTTTCTCTCACTTCTCTCTCTCTCTGAATAAGGAGTTTATGAAGATTCATTTTCCTTTGTCCAGTATGTGGTTTAGCCTAATTTATACTAAGAATTCTGTAAAAATTATTTGTTAATGAATTAACTGTTTTTTAAAGGAAATATAAATATGCTTGTGTTCAAATGGGAGCATATATTACATACTTTTATTTATGAAAGTTTTTATACCATAAACACAATAATAATATTTTATGGTGACACACTTAACTGTTAAAACTAGTTTCAATATTCTCAAAAAATATAGGCTTCTTCATTAACTTGACTACTATCTTAAAATAGATTTACTTATTCCACCCTTAAAGCAGAACAGTATAAATTATACCTAGATAGTCTCTGAAGGATTACACATAATGTCCTGAAAATTAAAATGTCTTACAATTAAGCAGGGACTTCCTTCATCAAAGTTTAAAGTAATTATAAGAGTGAACATAAAATATGTAAGCCAATGGATTGTTACTGTTAGTACTTTACAAAATACATTTATAAAAAATACAATTAAATAAATAAATAATAAAATAAAAATGAAAACCTCTCCCCATTCCTCATGAATTTATCTCAAAGTCTTGTGTTACTCAGTTCAATAAGTCAAAAGTATCAAGGCCAGCCCATGCTGTGGAGGTTAAGGAGGCTGGATCCACATGGCTGACCTCATGGTTTGAGTCCCAGACCAGTAGCTTGATGTTAAACATGCCAGGTTGGTGTGTACATGCTTACCCAAATCCCAGAGAGGGATGGAAGATAAGGGAATGCACTGTGCTCATTCTCCATGAGGAATGATTTCTTTCTTACCTTCTCTCTCTGTGCACATGCCCACTGGCAAAATTTTTACAAAGTATTCATCAAGCTATTACACTATTTCTTCACTTGTCTAGAAAATGTGCATAGTTCTTATTGTAGTGAGTTTCCCTGCTAGATAATTCTTACTTTAGAAGTGTTGGATAACATAGTGGAAAATAGACTTTATTAGTAAATTGTTTAATTCATTAACTAACATATTCAATAATAAAAATGAGCTCTTAGGCAAACTTGATACTTAGAATTTATAGATTGGATAACATATTTTCAAGGTATTGACCAAATTTACATAAATGGGATATAAATTAGATATCCATTCAAGCCTAGTTCCATTACCCTCACTGATTACAATAGTCCGAATGTGCTTTTTTCTCCAAATTCATATAGAACCTAATCATCAAGGCAATAAAATGTGGGCCTTTGAGATAGATCAGATCATAAGAGTGGAACCTTTATGAATGGAACTGGTGCCTTTAATAGAGACCCCAGATACCTCCTCAGCCTTTGTGTCATGTAAAGGCACAAAGAAAGATGGCCATCCATGAACCAGGAAGAAGGTTCTCACCAACACTAAATTTGCATACACCTTGACTTTATACTTCTCAATCTCTAGAACTGAGGAAATAAATTTCTGTCGTTCATAAGTCACAGTTTATGCTATTTTGTTTTATCATCCCAAAAAACTAAGACAGCCATATTGTCCAAAGGATTTTTTTTGACAAAATAAGCCTATCTGCAAACATTAGATTGAACGGTTTCTGGTTATCTTATGCCAACTATAAGGTAATAATGTAAGCTTGCTTCTGAGATTTTGCCCCACCTGACTAAAAGGAATATTTTATGCAAGGTGTTGTTGGAACAACACACGCAATTTCCAAAAACTGGATTTCGGCAAGATTAAAGAACAGGTTCCATAGACTCTTACAAATTTTTTTGGTTAATATATGATTGGTGAATAACATGTGTGTGGCAGAATTAAATCTGAGATTTTCTTTTACTGGTAGTGAGATAGGTCTTGAAGATTGTAAATTAATCCCCACTCCTCTTTAGTGGATATTATAATCTGTGAAAATCAGCTATCCAACACCTAAATCCTATGTATAACCAAGTTGCTAATAGTCCATTTGCAACACCTCTCTCTTTCTCTGTACACATGGCCACTGGCAAATTTTTACGAAGTATTCATCAAGCTATTACACTATTTCTTCACTTGTCTAGAAAATGTGCATAGTTCTTATTGTAGTGAGTTTCCCAGCTAGATAATTCTTACTTTAGAAGTGTTGGATAACATAGTGGAAAATAGACTTTATTAGTAAATTGTTTAATTAATTAACATGTTGTAAGATATATACATGATTTTCACTGAACTGTGATCCTCTCATTTGAAAAATGTACAGAACAGTATTTCACGTCAGTATGATGAACAGAACCACCAATTAGCTTTTGTTCTCAACTGGTATCCTCCATGGTTGGATAATGAATTCAGATAGAATTACTCAGCTTTATTAAAAGTTGTGGAGTAAGTTCGTGTGTGTAAGTGTGTGTATAGCAAATGTAAAATGGTGAGTAAGCCTTTTGAAACTAAATTGTCCCTTTGTTCAAGCGAATTCACATATAAAGTCCAACTTGTAGTCCAACTTTTATTTCTGTAGCACAGTTTGATTGAAATGAGTCATTTAATTCCCTATGCTATAATGAACATTAAAAAGAAATTCAACAATTTTGATGTTACTCTTCATTTAATCCCTAGTTTTCTTTATACTTATCCTGCCCACTGACATGACTCACAATTCTTACAGTAAGAGAAAAATGAGTACTCAAAGAAAAAATACTAATGAATTTTGGGAAAAAATAATTTCATCTGAAAAATAAGAATAATAGGTAAAATTGTCCAGTATTTCATAGTTTTTTTTAAGGGACAGTTATTATACCAGCAAATATGAAGAACATTTATTAATTCATATTCTACAAATATATACTATGTGCCTGTTATTCTATTTGGGCATTAAAAGAGAGACGAATACAAAGTATATGCGTGACCTCTGGCCTTCCATTATTTATGATGCTGTGAGTCATATGGACAAACAAACAGAAATAACAACAAACAAGATGTATGTGGAGAAATGTAGGGTGCTCTGGAACCATATGGAAGGGGATCTAATTCATTCTTCAGGAGTCAAGGAAGGTTACTTAGAAAAAAATAACTTCTATGTTGAGTCCTAAGTGGTAAGAAAGGAGTTAGCCAGGTAAGGCAGTATGTTGGCTGGAGGAAAAAGGATTAACCTTAAAAGAGGGTTAAAGCATATTTAAAAGTTCAGAAATAAAAAGGAGAAGGGAACATTCAAGGACCCAAAATAAAGTCAGTATGACAGGAGATTGAAGTGTAATGAGAGGAATGGAAAGAGATAACACTGGAGGGATAAGCAAGTTCAGAGCCTGTTCAGGGCCTTAAACATCAGGATAAGACAAGCCTTTGTTGCAATGAGGAACTACTTAAGATTAGAAGCAAATAGATAACATAATTATATTTTTATTTAGAAACATCACTGGCAGCACATAGGAAATGAATAGTATGCCATTAACAGCTATATATAGAAGTATGTATGTAAGTCATAATATTGCTATACTTTTTAATTTTCTTGAAGACAAACACTAACATAATTTGTTGATAGTTGTTATCTATTTCTATTGCTTTTTCTTTCTTTTCAGTTGAAGTGTTTTCTAGTTTGAATATCCTTATAAATAAATTACTATTCCTGATCCAGTAAATGGCTTTTTAACTGACTGGTTAATATTTGATGTGAATTTTTATTATTTGTATTTCAGGTTACAGTAAATATCAAGTAATTAAAAAGTTATTGGACTTCTACCAGTTAGGAGGTAGAAATACACGAGAGAATACCTTTCCCATCTAACAATGTAAAAAGATCATCTACAAACACAATTCCTTTTGAACTCTTCAAAAATCTGAGGTCACAAGGCCACCAAGATAACTGAATATCAAAGAGTGACAAATCTCTCCAAAAATGAATGAGATATATTAGCTTTCACTTGTGACAAACATTAAAAAAAAGGCCATCATAAAAATGGCTAAAATAAAATCTGCTAGAATTTTAACTAAATCTTAAAGGTTGAAGATAGGTTAATATATTAGATTGGAATAATTGGGAGCCACAAACAAGAACTGATTTTACATACACACTCAGAGCTCCTTTCAGTGGGCTTTTAATGGTACTGATGAGAAAGATCCACCAGTGTTAGAGACAGGAGGGAACCCTGGCAGAGGCATGGTTATGCAGAAAGGGAAAGACTACCACTAGGGTACAGGCAAAAAATATTGCCTACTTCTTGGACCCTTTTGACATCCAAACGCAAGATCCTTAAACCTGTAGAGGACACACAATAAAATGTACTTGTTCTAGGACCTAAGCAAAGTTATTCTGGATCTAGAGGGGAGGTCAAAAGAAAATCCATCTACCACTGGGGGTGGTTATAAAGAACTCCTGGACCCATTATCCATGCATTCCAAAACACGGGTCTGCTATCACTGAGGAAGTGTCAGACAACTTTATCTTCTATAAAACCCACACAATACAAAGCAGGGTTTGATATTTAGACCACCTTCTGCCACTACCATGAATAGGAATGAGTAAAAAGTAATGCCTATAATGTGGGTAGAAGTGTGAACAGATACCCTATCTGTGGCACGGATGTACAGGAACTTCAGAAAGCTGAGACTGGTTATGGCAACTAAGAAAAAAACAAGGAAAGAAAACAAAGTTTGAATAGTTTCTCTGTCCCTCTGTCTTCCCTCTTCCATTTGAAAGAAAGGACTCTGGGGTTTTTACTCTGGTACCTGATCACTGACAGAGCCTTCTGAGGACATTCCAAGACAGTGTGCAGTCCTGTGGTCTATTTGGAAAGCCACAGAAATAACGTTTTAAGGGAGATACTCTTGTTGGTTTGGGCTGGATATTCATATAAACTTTTCAAAGAGATGAGCGATAGAGCTAATCCTTATCTGTACGTTTTGAATTTATATTGTTTCATCCCATGTACAAAACCATTTTTTCCCACAAATAGTTTTTGTTTGTTTGTTTGTTTGCATTGGACAATTGTAAAGGAAAGCAGGATGTTTTATCATGATTTTTGCTCTAATGACTTTAGAACAAATTTTAAGAAGTCCTAAAAAAAAGAAAAAGAAAAACCCTTTTGCACAGCAGTTCCCACTATAGGCACAAAGTCAGAGCAGTCAAGCATAGGAGGAATTTGAAACTTGTAGTATACCTGCTATGATTTGAAGGTGTCCCTTAAAAGTTCACGTGTTGGGAAATTATTTGCCCATGTAACAACAGTATTAATGGCTTAGGCTTTTAAGAGGTGATTAGGTCATGAGGGCTCTATGTTCATGAATAAAACAACCCATTCATGGATTAGTGGAATAACAGATTAGGGGGTTATTGTGAGAGTTCATTCTCAAGAGAGTGAGTTGTTATAGAAGTGAGCTTGTCTTACTGTTGTTACTTTTTTTCACACTCACTCTTGCCTTTTCACTATTTGAAGCCCTCTGCCAAGTTATGATGAAGCATAAGAGCCCACAGCAGAAGCCAGCACCTGCCCTTGGACTTCACAGCCTCTAGAACTGTGAACTAAATAAATCTCTATTTTCAAAAACTATGCAGTCTCAGGTATTCTGATATGGCAACAGAAAACAAACTAAGTCAATACCAGAGATAAATATTTCTACCACAAATCCCAAACCAATGTCAGCTCAGCTACTTCTTAGATTGCAACACTCCAGCTTTTTCTGCCTGTCCCTCTACCCCTACATACACATACATATACACATACAATACACATACACATAAAATGATGGCTTGATGGAAGAAACTGGCTACCTGTTATTGGATATCAATAAATACACTTAATATCAGTCTCTATTATTTTTCTACTCTTGATGCCCAGAATAAACATGTTAAAGTATAAACAATAAATTGAAAAAACATAAGACTTATGAAGTAAAGCACAGTAGAACCAGACACAGAGAAGACTGAATTATAAGAGATTTTTTAGTCTGGGTCTGGAAAAAGATGATTCACTTACTAATGTACTCAATAGAAAAAGAAGAAATACATACAGAATTTGAAAGTGCAAGAAAGTAATGGAAAGAGTTTAATAAGTCAAATGAAAATGTTAGAAATAAAAATATAGGAAATAAGAGATTAAGAATTTCTTTAATTGATAACTGGCAGACTAGATACATGTTAACGTTCCCTCTCACTGGCTCTCTCTCTCCTCTCTGGCAAGTGTACTCACCCTATGACAAAAACCTTTAAAAATTTTTATGTATACAGAAACATTGAAAGAACAGCTCTTTGATTATATCTATTTCAAACACTTTTGAGTAGATTGTTTCTGTAATATCATAAAATTTTCCTTTAGTAAGATGTGCTCCAAATGAACTCTTAGTGTTTTGTCTAAATGTTGCTGTAACGGTAACTGCTCTAAATCAGCAAGTATCCAGACATGTCTCAACTTACATCTGCTTTATAAAGAAATCAGCTAAACTTGGGACCAGCAGTTGGCATAATAGCTATGTTGCTGGACTCTCATGTAGTCGACTCTGGTTCAAGTCCTGGACCCAATGGATTAAACTCACGCTAGGCACGTGTGCATACGTGTCCAAGATCCCAAGAGAGGAATGGAGGAGAAGGGATTGTGGTATGGCCAATCCCCTGGGGGTGATTTCTCACTTTGTATCTCCATGTCTGTTTTTCTGGTGAGTGTATGCACCCTATAGCAGAAACCTCTCAAAAAAATAAATAAATAAAAAAGGAAAAAGAAAAGAAAGGAAGAAATCAGCAAACTCCATACTTAATATTCCACAAATATTGTCAAATGCTCTTAAAAGAAAATTATGTAATATGTAGGAAGGAGAGTATGACAGCAAGGGGCATGGGGCTTTTTATAAGTTAGCCTCTCTAGTCACACAATTTCCCAGAGAAAAGAATGGTCTTCTCAAATCTACTGTGCATGACCTTAAAATGAGAAGAGGTTTTGCTACATTCATCACTTGACAATTGGTCGTAATCTATGATAGTGACTCTGAAAAAAGATGTCGATGATTTTATGAGGTGACATGTACATTGCACCAATATGGGAGTCATATTCACCACAACTAAGGAAAGCACTAAGTCATATCATAGTCTTGGCATAGGCCTATAATTACTAAAGCCTATGAGGATGTACTGAGGAAAAAAAATTATAACTGTCAAAACTGATAAGTTCAAACCCATCAGTGATGAATTCTCATCTTGATGCCAGGCCCAGCAATGGAGGTTGGTGAATAGCTGAGTATAATTATTCATCAACATATCAACCTTTAAATGAATTTCTGCAGACATGTTGAAGAAGTTTGTTCTGTGCTCAGTGATTATAATCCTAACAACACGAGAGGTCTTTTTAATTTTTAACTAACATAACCTTACTTAATATAATCCTTTACATTGCTGTTGCCCTCTGTAGTCTCCTTAATGAATGAAAATTTCATTTTATTTTTCATTTATCTGTTTTATGTTGAGTACATCTGGAGGTCATGTGCTAGAGCATTTAAGGTTTAATTTCATTTTTGAAAGTATATTAAAACAAATCATTTAGATGAAACTGATTTTTATATATATTAATACAATTTTATAAATAATTGCAAACAGAACCTAGGATGGTTTAGTTATCAGATATGGTTTTGTAATCTACTTTTAGGTCACAAGTTCAAAACCAGCCTTATAATGTAAATCAAGAAAAAGCTATGGAAATTAAACTTCATGTTGTAAATAAATAGGTTTGTGTGCATGTGTCTATGAAATAATTAGACAAAGTAGAAAGAAATGCACATTTTTAAGAGGTTTGTGCCTTAGAGTGTATGCATTCACCAGAGAGAGACAGAGACAGTGAGAGAGAAAGTGAGAAATCATCCCCCTGGGTGAATGACCACACCACAATCCCTTCTCCATTCTCCTCTCAAGATCTTGGGCACATATGCAAATGTGCCCAGCATGATTTTCAGGCTACCAGGTCCTGTACTCTAATCATGGTTGGCCATGTGGGAGTCCAGCAGTATAATGGCTATGCTATCTTCTGGCCCCAAGAAATGCTACTCTTTTTCAAGTCTTAGTAAAGTTCCCCAAAAGTAGTACTTTAATCTAAAATTCCTGGACTAGGAGGGTAAGAAAGGAGAGGTAGGAGAGAAAATAGATACTTAAGATATGATAGCAACTCACATCCAGTTTTATATAGGCATAGTGATATACTTTGTCAGTTGACTTGTAAATGTTTTACCTTATGGATAGTATACAAGGGAACTTCAAATGTGGATAGAAAAAAATGGAATAAAGGCATGAATTTATTTTGGTACAAGAAGTTTTGAAATTCATTTATAGTTTTTTCACAATATGCATGTTCCATGAATTTGTTGAAGACCTTTTGTGGATATAAAAGCAGAAAAAAATCCCCTTGTGATTGTTTTTTCTATATATCTCTTCAAGACTTATTTGACATCCTTTCTGGAAAGACTTGTTTACAGACACCAAATATGCCTCTCTATAATCCTTTGCAAGCCCCCAAAGCCATCCCTACTCTGGTATAATATGAGTTTATGGTGGTGAGTTCAATATTTTCTTCTTCTCAGGCACTCATTTATTAAAACTGAAATATCAGTCAACATGCATAAATTCTCCTTCCTTTCTTTTTATTTAAAATAATTATTTATTAATTGTATTTATTCATTCATTTATTTCTAATTTTGACCAGACAGAGAGAGAGAGAGATTAAAGTGAGAAAGCAAGCCACCAGGTCTAAGGACTCGAACCACAGTCAGCCGTGTGGGAATGACCAGTGCCTTAACCACTATGCCACCTGCTGGTCCCAATTCTCCTCCCTTTCATTTTCAGGAAAATCTGCTGCTGAGTCCCTTTGGCAACTTACAGAATGGATGGTTACTGTGACCCCACATTGGGCCTTTATATTTCTTGACTTTCTTAATGGAGTTTATAATCTAATCAAAGTAGGGCAGCATTTAAGATCAAGAATTGGGATAACCAATGTTAGCAATCTGGAAGCTTGAAGTTAGATGCTCAGACGTAGGCTGGATCACATGATGGGCGAAGAGAACTGCTGAGCACTAAACTAGTTGTTATATGTCAAGGTGAAATAGTGCAAATAATCCTATCAAATGTGGAAAGAAGGAAGGCTTCAAGGAGACAATCTAGTGGGCTTGAATCAATATTAATACCTGGGACATGACAGCAGCAGACGAGCTACTCTAGTGTGAAACAATTAAGGTTGACAGGGCTCAGTTTGAACAATGTGTTGCACTAGCCATAAAGCTGGGAGACAGATCTGCAAACAATGACAAGCCCTCTATACTGTAACTGCCATCACTATTGACTGAGTGGTCAGGAGGTTTAATTGGTGACCTAGGAATCACTAATTGCACATTAATCTTTCAATCAGTCATGTTTGCTTACAGAAATGACTCTTTGGTAAGTTTCATTTCTTTTTCTCATCAAGCCAGGAGGCTTTGACTTTTACATTAGAAGACAAGTCTCCTTGAGTAGTTGATCTGGCTTTCCAGAGGACAAAGCCACTGATTCCACAATTAGGAAGATGGCTTAAAGTGTCAAGAACCCTGGTAAAGTAATACCTTTCCAGAAATTGACAGTGAGGGATGAATAAGCGAGACTGAATCCTTTGCTGAGAGCAGATTTAATTGGCAGGGGTCAGGGAATTTCACAATGATATAGAGTTCCTTAAGGATGCAAGAAAGTATTCTGAAAAGAGGAAAAACTGCCTAAAGTAGGTCTGGTGATGTCAATGTCAATCTTCTCCACACTCTTGCCTGGGGCTGGTTCTGCCAAGACTAAAGAGATGATGAAATCTGTATGGCATATTCGTAGTACTGTAGCAATTCATTTTACACCTTAGTAAAAACAGAAGAAATTTTTGGCTTCTTTATTAAGACAAAAATAGGGGCAATACTAAATTATGTGTTTGTTGCTCTAAAATGCATGAGGTAGTACAGTTAGTGCGAAATAAATGCTCATTAGCTGAACTCCATTCCAAATTTTGTTACTAATTCTCAAATAATGAAAAACAAATGTTGTTTCAGAGCCAGTAGCTAGAGTGCTAATGGTTCATAAATTGTGTAAGATAGGTTTGCACTCAATAAAAATGAGGGGGACCAGCAGATGGCATAATGGCTATGTCACTGGACTCCCATGTAGTTGACCACAGTTCAAGTCCCAGACCTGGTGGCTTAAACTCACGCCAGGCACATGCGTATGTGTGCCCAAGATCCCGAGAGGAGAATGGAGGAGAAGAGATTGTGGCGTGGCCATCCCCCCTGGGAGGTGATTTCTCGCTTTCTGTCTCTCTGTCTCTCTCTGTCTTTCTGGCGAGCACATACACCCTATAGCAAAAACCTCTCCAAAAATCAAAAACCAAAACTAAAAAAGAGGTGCTGTACAGTTCAGTAAATATGTTTTATTTGATTGAAAAATTTTTTTGACATCTGTGTTTGGAGGAGAATGTGTCGGTTTTATCCACCATTCTGTGTTGTTAACTGCACTATGGGAGAATCGTTTTTAGAATGTTTGCAAATGCACTAAAATAAAATGCTTTAATATGGACAAAATTAATGTCTTGAAACTGGCTCCGGTTCTAAAATATACATGTGCTGGGAAACACAATTCTTAATATCATATTTTCCACATTGATCTGAATCAGCTGCAAAGCTCTTAATAGAGTAAACCTTGGAAAACTGGACAGACTCCAATTTAAAGTGCTTTATTATTTAGCAAAGACACTCAGTTCTTTAATTCAACCTACACTAAAAACCCGTTAGTGTTCTGTCACCAAATATTATTAGTTATGTATATCAACAAAATTCAATTAGCTATTCTTTCATTCCTATTGAAAGCCAAGAGTTTGGAAATAGTGCCTTATGTACAGACTTGTTTTTCAGGTTTTTCTATCTTTGGTGATCCAGTCTTAGAGTCATTCACTCTAAAACGCTATAAAACTATTCAAAAAGTTTTATGGAGAGTTTGTTGCTAAGATTCATCTGTATTAGTGTTCATTTATTATGACGACTGTAGTATATACCGATGTGAGAACAAAAGGTTTACTCACCCAGTTTGCCGAAGTGGGTATTCAGATTATTTCCAGGCTTTTTTGTTCTCTCAGATAGGTCTCTGGCAGTATGTTTGCGGAAATGTCTTTTGGGTACTTACCTGAGTGTAGAATGCTGGGACACTGAGCATAAGTAAGAATGTTCAGCTCTACACGGTTCTACCAAATGAAGCTCCTACTTTTCCAAAACTAATCAAATCGCTACTAATACACTGTTCTTTTCACTTATAGGCACTTTGTCTAACCTAATAGTCTCAGAATTATTTGATTGGGAACACTGAAATATTCTAAAACTTATGTCAATGCAATTTTCCAGTAAAATATTTTAATTTTTTATGTGCTTTAAGCTTGTATTTGTTTGTTTTGCCAAATTTGAAAGCTTCCTGAAGCAGGTGGTTTTCAGTTTTACGCTAATACTGTAACTTCAGAATGCTTATTCTCACTAGCATCCCAACTTGTCAAATCAGACATCTAAAATGAGAAAAATTTTATTTCAGTTTTTCAATTATCATTTACCTGTGAATACACATTTGAGAAATATTTAAAAGGAGGAATGAATTCCAGAATGGATTCTAGAAAATAAATGATCCAAAATGGATGAATAAAATTAAAACATATGAATTAAATATAATTAAATTTGGAGAAAATTTTTGTGTCATATCCTATTATTTAATTTGTGAAACCTTAATGTAATAAAAAGTAAAATTTATAGATAATTCAAAAATCAAAGTATATGATAAATATTGTCTTTTGGAAACTATACATTTTTAAAATTGACATTTAGTTCCTAGGAAAAATAAATAAAAATAACCCCATTATTTTAATTAGATACAATGATCAAAATTTTCTTATGTATTTCCTGGAAGAAATAGGATATACTACTTTAAAAGAGTCAGTATAACATTCAAAATTGGCATTTTATTTGTTATTAGGAACAAAATATATTTAACCTACAATAATTAAAATGAAGGAAAATTATTTCCTATAATTAATAAATGTTTTATGATATGTTTGACAAAATAGACTTAACTATGATATTAAATAAGACATGTAACATCTAAAATAAATAATTCTTAATCTGCAATTTTTTCCCATCATAACTTGTGCTGTCCTGAATAGTACTCTAGTCACATCACATCTAAAATAAATCATTCTTAATCTGCAATTTTTTTCCATCATAATTTGTGCTGTCCTGAATAGTACTCTAGTCACATTTTAAAGTGTTATAGTAAGTAATCTGTATTATGCTAGATGCTTGTAGATTTCTTTTCATTCCTCCTAATGATGCATTTTAGAAACATGGTTTGAAAATAACTTTTAAAAATTGCTTACAATAAATATGTGAATGAAAATCATTTTTAAGAGTTTATCATTTCTTATTGATGCTCACTGCCTTTGTCTAACTATATATTTTCTAAAGAGCAGTGCATTCTTTGAAGATAGTAGGGGTTTGGCAGAGACGAGGCCATTAAGTTAAAATTGCCATCAATTCCATCACCAGCAATCTATCATATATCTGATTTAAGAACATTCTATAAAGATAGAAACATACATTTTTTACTCCCTGATTCCTTTTTAATGGAAATATATATGAGACAGGGATAAACAAAAACTTCCATAGTGGGATTAAGGGTATTAATGAAGGCATTCATAAAAACAATAGTAATTTGAAATGTCTGATGAGATGAATGAGTGAAAAATATTTTTTTCATTGCTCTTTTTGGAAATAGAAAAGGGATTTAGGGGCTGAGTGGTAATGTAGCAATAATGCAATGCTCTGTAAGACTGACCCACATGGAAAGGTTCTGGGCTTGTGTCTGGAGACCTCCCTGAAGATACTCAGCTCATGTGTGCCTATGATCTGGGGCTCCCTAAGAAGGGTGGTGGATCACAGCTTGATGACCCTACTGGTAGGACTTGGTTTTGTATTTCTCTCTCATGGAAGAAAATTTTAAAAGAAAAGAGAAATAAAAGGGGTTTCAGACAAATAATATCATATTAGGGAAGACTAACTATAGTGGATGAGGAGCAATAAAATACTTCCATTAAATCTCTACAGATTGGCCTGTGGTCTAGTGGTTAAAGGAGTCAGATCCCACATGGCCAACTCTGGTTCAAATCCAAGCCACACTGGCTTTAAAAACATGTCAGGTGTATGTGTATATATGCACCAAATTATCTCAAGATGGAGAGATGGAGAAGGCATTGCAGTGTGACCATGCCTCATGGAGTGGGACAGGGAAGGTACTTTTTTGCTCGCTTTCTCTTTCTCTCTCCCTTTTTCTGCTCTTCTGTCTCTCTGGCAAGCTTCCATGCCCTCTGGGGCCATAAATAAGGACATAAAATCTTTCCACTCTCATGTTATTAGAAATAACCCTGGTTTGAAGACTACCATTCAATGACACCACTGGGATGAAAAGTCTTCATGCCTTTTTTTAAGAATTATTTTTATTTAACTTTATGTATTCATTTATTTATTTTAATTTGATCAGAGTAAAAGCAAGAGAGAGAGACAGAGAGAGAAAGTGAGAAAGCAAGCCACCAGGCCTGGGACTCAAACCAAGGTTGGCCATGTGGGAGTCAAGCACTCTTAGCCACCATGCCACCTGCTAGCCCCAAAAAAGTCGTCATGCTTCTATCAAAATTGAAAAGCATTCAATATTACCAGTCAAGCCTGAATCAAGGCTTTGCATAAACATTAAATAGGTAGAAGTTGGAAAACATGCTAGAGGGCAGTTGGACGGAGACAGCAATTCTCATACTATCAGGTTGCTTCTACAGAGGGGTCTAGGTGCTCCAATTTCCCAAGTAAAGTCTGTTACACCTGTTGTCCCAGAATCCTAGCATCTTTTCTCTTTTCTCCTGCCCTCTTCCCTTTTCTTCTCCTCTCCCCTCTTTTCTCCTCCCCTCCCCTTCTCTTCAACAAAACTACACAAATATAGATAAAACATTTTATGATCACCCTACTCCTAACCTAATCCCATCTAGTTCGTGTGACTTTTTTGAGAAAGTATGGTTCAAAGCTGATCAGTAGTTATACAGAAATGCCCAGACCACAGACTTCTAATGTAAGGGGAAGATATTCTCGCCTTTAATACCAATAACCCAAAAGCTAAAGTGGTGTGTTTTTGTAATTAGAGTTGTATCCCCAGTTCTAAAATAAAGAGCTATAAAAATGACCAACCTGGGGCTATTTTTCAATGAGGAAAATGGAGGGGAAATTTTATAGAAACTGGATATTGAATTTGCAAAGTTAGAGCTGGCCATAGCTTCGTAAAAAAGTGAATTGTCTGTCAAATTCTTACTCTGATGCTTCTTAAGGGAATAAGATAAAGTGAAAATATCAGTGCTTTATATTTTTCAGTTTAATATAGAGTACATGAATAAATCACACTCATTTTCATTCAACATTCATTTTGCAATCCTTTGTTAAGTATTTAAGGTATCCCAGTGCCTGGCTTCAAGGAGTTTTAAGTTAAGTAGGAGAGACAGACATACAATGAAATGCAATATAAGGTTGTAGGTGCTGCAAAGACACAGGGTAGGAAAACAAAGGGAAAATGCCCAGCATGCCAAAGTATATTAGGAAACCTTTTTGATCCTTCCCGACATTAGAGGAATACATACAGCTCTGTACTTTTGGTTCATAAACTGACTTCCTTCATTCTAACAAAGGAAATACATGAGTCCTCCACCCTGACAAAAGTTTGACTCTTAAAGCTAAATGTAATTGGCATCTATTTTTGAACTTTTATAAACTATTTGTGTAGAAAGGTTTTGCTTTTTGATGTAAAGCCATGGGCAACTGCAATTCACCACAACTGCTCTCCTTGCTGCCTGAATTCTTTGAATAAGGCATTGTGTGAAATTCCGACCTCATTAAATCTGCTGTTTAGCTGCGCGCTGTGCAGCCGCTGCGAATCTACTCTGGGTCAACCCTCCTGCTTATGAAACCATTTAAGGCAAACAAGATGCCTGAACCATGAGGTGTAACATAATACCAAAGTCAGACAGCCACATTCTTTACTACTTAAGTAAATTTCTACATTCTTTGCTGATCAAACTGAATTCTTTTTCCATTTTGATTTGGTGGAATCATTTGGACAAAATGTTACTTCCTTCACATATTAAATAGCATTGAAAAATTGTATTGTTAAAGGGCAAACACACTTATTTTACCTTACTGTAGTCTGCAAAGGGAAAAAACAAACAAAAAAAAAGAAATTAGAGATTGGAAGATTTGCCACTGGCAGCGTAGATGACTTTAATGCTAGAACAGAAATTACCTGATGACACTGCTTGGACAAATTAAGTAAAATATTTTATATTGTGCACTACAAATTCAGAGCAGAAGAATCAGTCACTCCAGAAAAATTTTACTTCTGCTATAAAGCAACCCAAGAAGTGTGTGTGTGAGAGAGTGTGTGTGTGTGTGTGTATGTGTGTGTGTGCCCATGCTTGTGTGTGTTCGGTAGATGGAAAATATGTCTACTAGGATTGACACCATATTCTCATTTCACACGATTTGACAGTTCTTATACAGAAGAAATCATTGTTTTTCTACCTACCTTGGTGACAATTTCAAATCAATCAGTGACCTAGATGGGAAAGATTTTATAGCCCATTACCCAAGCTTTCAGTCAGTCCACTTGTGTTGTAACCAAACCGGATTTTTTATCTCCAAAAATAGACTCTGTTCCTGAAGGTATGAGATTTTTTTTTTCCAGATAGAGACAATAGTATGTTCAGTCTGGAGCAGAAACAGATTTTTCACAAGTATTTACAATATATCTTTATAACTCAGGTATTCACAATACTTCAAATACATACCCTTCTGAAGTTTAAAAAGTATACATCTGACTTAGACTAACACAGCATCCTATTACTCAATGTGGAAGCTAAGAAATTCCTAGAAAAGCCATTGTAAGCTCCTTAAAGTATGTGGGGGGGGGGGTTTCAAAAAGCTAGTATTGCTAACATTCGGGATTAATGTTATATATTAATGTTTAACAGTATAATGAGAATAATGTCTGAGTATATTTTTGCTTATCATATTATTACATAAAACCCATAGCAAATTAGAATGTGTCCAATGCAGAAAAGAGTGAATGAATTCAATATGTCCACACATACACATATCTATCTTAATGCTATAGAACATGTCATTAAAATGTCATTATAAAATATATCATTTTAAAAGATGTTCAAAATACACAGATATTTTGAGGTGTAAAGCAAAGGAGACACGTGATTAGGAGATAGTAACTGAAATGATATTTAATTTTATGCTGATTCAAAATGAGGGGGGAAATTTCACACATCTTTATTCTTTTTATTTTTTTCTTTTGAGAGATTTTCACTACAGGGCGCATGCACTCGCCAGACAGACAAAGACAGACATAGAGACAGAAAGCGAGAAATCACTCCCCAGGGGGGATGGTCACGCCACAATCCCTTCTCCTCCATTCTCCTCTCAGGATCTTGGGCACGCACGCACACACACCCGGTGTGAGTTTTAAGCCACCGAGTCCGGTACACGAACCGCGGTGGACTACATGGCAATCCAGCAACATAGCCATTACGCTAACTGCTGGTTCCCACACATTTTTATTCTTAATAAATTCTTAGTTATCCTGTATTCTTTATTTTTATGTTGATAAAATATAAATTTTAGAAAATTTGACAAGTTCACAAAAATGATAGATGGAAAACAAAACAGATATGGGCCAGTCCTGGTGTGCTGTGGTTAAACACAGTATATTGAGATCTGGAATTCAACATGGCTAACCATGGTTTGAATCCCAGCTCCTTCAGCTAAAAAAAAAAAAAAAAAGAAGGATCTGTATGCCACGTGCCCATAATCCTGATAGAATGAAGAAATAAAGGAAAAGGGATTGTAATATGACTACGCTCAAGATGGCTCGCTCTCTCTCTCTCTCTTTCTCTCTCTCTCCCTCCCTCCCTCCCTATGGAAAGAAAACATGCCCTCTAGCAGTTAAGGAAAAAAAGGAAAAAGAAAACTAAATAGATGTTACATTAAAAAAAGAAAAAGCTTAAAATTAGATAAATTCAAGGCCAGCAAGTGGCATAACAATTAAGGTGTTGCAATTCCACACAGATGACCATAGTTTGAGTCCCAGACCCCGTGGGTTGAAACTCATGCCAGGTGTGCGTGCATGCATGCTCAAACTCCTGAGAGGAGAATGAAGGAGAAGGGACTGAGGAATGACCATGCCTCCTGTGGCAGGGTGTGTGTGTGTGCGGGGGTGATTTCTCACTTTCTCTCTCTCTGTCTCTCTCTCTCTCCAACAAGTGCTCACAAAATCTTTCTCTCTCTAAAAAAACCAAATTTATGAATCTGAATTAAGTTTTCTGAGAGATTAAGATCTCACTCCAACTTAGAATGCCTGAGTTGGGTTAAATATTAATGAACTGGGTGTAATCATAGAAAAGAAAGATATAACACTAATACTGTTAAAATTATGCAAAATGTTATTTTTCTGGGAAATAGTAAATGAGAAATAGTAAATGAGATTTACATAGCATTGTTTAACTACACAACTTTTTTTCTACGTTCAAAATATATGAGTGTATAAGAAGGTGTAAGGAATTAAATGATCTTTTTGCAATTTCACGAACATCTGAAGACCAGACAGGTAATAATTTGTTAAAAATAAACAAAGAGAAAAAATGGAATGGTTTTCATTATTTTTCTCTCATAATCAAAACTAGGTAGACTAATGATACACACAGAAGTAATAGTCTACAAACCTTCATACAACATCTATTCAATCTGGGGCACTCTCTGAAGGTCCCAGAGATAATAAAACTCTGTCAGTCTTCCAGTAGATCATGATACAGTTTGTGATTACTTAAAAAAAGTAATTGTCATATAAGCGAGTAAGTGAAAAAGAAGAAAGATCTGCACTGAATAAAATAGTTGTAAAGGAGATAAAGATATCAACTTCATCTAACAAGGTAGCTGTTATGTTTTATTTTATTTCCATTGCGAGTTTCATAAATATAGACTACCAACTTTATACTGTCTAAAGTGGCAATAAGCAAATATGTAATTCAAACTTCTAGACTGCAACAAAAATATCTGTATATGGAGAAAGGCACGTACCGCACACTCTCACTTACATATGGGAGGTAAAGTCAAACTCAGGAAACAGAGAGTAGAATGATGGTTTCCAGGGGCTGCAGTTGGGAGAAATGGGGTGATATTGGTTAAAGGGTATGAACTTTTAGTGATACAATGAACAAATTCTAGAGACCTAATACGTGTCATGGCGACTATAATTAATAATATATTTTGTTCTTGTGATTTGCTAGGAGAGTAGATCTTCTAGCTATTTAACAACAACAACAAAAAAGGCAAGTATATAACGAAGCAATTGCTATTTTTTAAAAGGTTTTTGCCTTAGGGTGTGTGTGCTCATCAGAGAGATAGAGAGACAGAGAGATAGAGACAGTGAGAGGGCAAGTGAGAAATCAATTCCCAAAGGGAATGGCCATGTCCCAATCGCTTCTCCTCTATTCCCCTTCTGGGATCTTGGGCACACGCAGACATGTACCCAGTTTGAGTGTCAAGTCACCTCTCTGGGACTTGAACCACAGTTGGCCATGTGGGAGTCCAGCAACTTAACCCTTACTCCATTTGCTGATCCCACAATTGCTATGTTAATTAGCTTAATTATAGTAATCAGTAAACAATGCATATGCACAGCATCATGTACAACTTCAATATGCACAATTTTGACTTGTCAATCATACCACAATAAACAAAATAAATCACAGGTTGTATTTTCACAAGACTTGTTAAATATCATCAATTGGGAATAGCTATACTTTACTTTCAGAATAGATCATTTTAAAAAAATAGATGACCGATCAATAAACCAATGGTAAATTCGCAGGTAGATAGATTAAAAAATAATACACAGAAATATGGATAGATATTTTGCCTAGCAGCTCTTAGTTCATAAGCTTTAAACAACTTCCACAAAGTTCACATAAAAGCCACAGTGACCACATTTTATAAACAAAGGGAACTAATAAAGAATTTGGCTTTAGCTTTCAGGATCTCCTGCCATTGAGTAATTTTCTTATGCCATATACTGTGTTCTTGTTATGACCTAATTATGCATAATTCTTTTAGAATAGGATCATTACAACTGTGTTTATGACAAGCTCAGCAACTGCTTAAAGATATTCACCAAAGACATACATGTGGCTAAGCAGGGACCTGGAGTCTGCACTCAATTCAATAACCACAGATGAAATGTCAGAATGAAAATATCTTTTGAAAATAATATTTCGGTTAATCCTGGACTGAACCAAGATTGAAACAAATATTGCAAGTTTTAGATATTTTAAACAAAACAAATAGTTGGCTTTTAAGGCATGATGCCCAGAAATAGTATGCTTTAATACAGTACAGGAAATTATTCAAGGGAGAAGGACAATTCTATTGAATTCTTAGTCTCATCAAATGAACCTCAGGAGATGGAAAGGTATGCAGGGAAAACAGCTTGCCTCATGTAGGTCTGGGCTACCCTCTGCCAACTCCGCAGTGAAAAAAAATAATATTTTGAGAGTTTGCAACACATTTTAAAAATAGGCACCTTAATTTCATAATAACTTAAAGATTGCCTATTCTAGTATCTTCTTAGTTACCTAATAGTATGATAAGGTCAATATCTCAGATAAATAAACTGAATGAAAGGGGGAAACTATTTAAGAACTGCAGTATAAAGAACTTTAAGCCCAATCAGCCATTTCAGAGGTGTATGCAGTTGACATTAGGGGAGACCCCATGAAAAATGATAAAATCAGTGATTCTGTTGGTCACTAAAAATTAATGAAGGATGAGTACTGCATACATGATCTATTTTATTTTACAGAATGGACCTTCACATAAAATAAAATGTCTAATCTGTCATCAAGTATATTGATCACGATTCTCCAGAGAAATGGAAACGACAGGATGAATGTATCTATATTTATCTTTCAATCTATCGATTGGGTTGTCAAAAAAGTTCTGACATACTTTTCTATTCAAAAATGCATCATGACTTTCCCTGGGACCAGCAGTTGGCAAAATGGCTATGTCACTGGACTCCCACATAGTCAACCGTGGTTCGAGTCCCGGACCCAGTGGCTTAAACTCACGCCAGGCACATGTGCGTGCGTGCCCAAGATCCCGAGAGGAGAATGGAGGAGAAGGGATTGTGGCGTGGCCATCCCCCCTGGGGGGTGATTTCTCACTTTCTGTCTTTCTGTCTCTCTCTGGCTGGCTGGCGAGCAAAAACCTCTCTCCAAAAAAAAAAAAATGCATCATGACTTTTCCGACAAACCTATATATATATATATTTTCCAGTTTTCCTTTTGCTGTATGCCCGTCCTCAAAAAAGAGGTTTTATGGGTTTGTCCCATTGCTATCAGCCTAATTGTTTCCATTTCTAATTGGCTCCAAGGAAAAGCTTAATCCTGGCCGACAAACCAATACGAGTCTATACAATATATATGAAAGGATTTATAAATTTCATATATGAAATTATGAAAAGATTTATTATAGAACTTATCTCACATTATCACAAGGCATAGAAGTCCCTTCACCAGTCATTGAAGCTATCTGCAAGCAGTAGAAATAGCTGGAAGGCCAAGAAGCAAGGAAGTGGTACAACTCTTAAGTTCAAGGCCGAAAAGTCCAAGGGTCCTAGGAAGGGAACAGAACAGACTGCCTTTAGGTGATGGCTAGTATAAAAGTTAAAGAATATTGAGTACAAAAGTTAAAGAATATTGAGCCTATGTAGCCAGAATGATGCATAGATTAAGGACCAGAAGAGAACCTAACACAGCCAAAGGCCAAATTGCAGAGTAGGTTTGGAGCCGGCAGATGCACAGGCAGCAGGGATGGAACATGGCATGCTCTGGAAAGGCCCAGAAAGGAGAAAAGGAGAAAACAAAATTTCCTACTTCATGTTTCTCTCTCCTGTCTCCTACCTGATTGAATGGTGTCTCCCCACATTGAAGGCAGGACTTCCTCTTTCAGCTCACTGACTGACCAATCTTGTCTAGCAACACTTTCACAGACACATCCAGGAGCAATGCTTTACCAGTCATCGAGACATCCCTAAATCTTCAAAGTAAAAACCTAAAATCGATGATTGCACTAAGAAAAATTGAGTTCTATTAACTCAAAGCCATCAGCACTTGTGGAAGATAACACCATGCATGTTTGTCTGCATTGTACTTATTTTCATATGTACTCCATTTTCATTTCTGATCAAGTTTTGAAGTTGTTCTGACAAGGTTACTCTTAGTAGATTAAGATAATGGTCTAGGACTGAAGACAACATAATGTCTGAGAAATCAACACATTTGACCCCTTGGACTTACAAATGTGTATAAAAATGTGCACAGGAAAACTAACCGTGTGTTATAATAGAGAATGGAAATGAACAAAGTAATTTTCTAGTATCTTTAGGTTTAAAAAAGTTTTGAACAGAATCCATAGCTTAGTAGTTATCAAATATTTTCAATGGAATTGCTTCCCAACAAAACATAGTATAAATAAAAACTAAATATTTCCATGGATATGTTAATTTAGTGGCCAGATTATAATGCTTTCATTTTCAGAATCAATTAAACTTTAGTAAATGATATAAAACAGAGTATATAAATTTATATACTTTCTTTCCACCAAATCCACTTCAGTAATCAGAACATAAATTTTCTAACATTCTTAACCCACAAGTCTAAAAAGATTAGAGAAGAGATGTTACGAACACATTTGGAAAGTTAAATGGAGAAATCAGGAAGAAACTAAGTTTAAGGGGAAAATACCCAAAAGCCTCAAAATGCTAAGAAATTGGCAATACCAGTTTTGTCTGTATGTAGGGATACAGTTGAGGCTCAAATGTGGTCTAATTGAATGACTGTGTAAACACTTACATGCATCAGTTTTCTAGGGCTGTCATAACAAAGACTCAAAACAATTTTTTTTAATTTCCAGTTCTGGAGGTTAGAGACTAAGATGAAGTTTTGTCAGTGTTACTTCTCCTGAAGGCTCTGAGGGGGAATTTGTTCCATGACTTTCTCTTAGCTGCTGTTGGTAGCTGACAATCTTATGTGTTCCTTAGCTTGGAGACACATCACTCTGCTCTCTGCCTTCATCTTTACATGCTATTCTCATTTTTAGCATGGCTATGACCAAATTTCCTCTTTTAATAGGATACCTGTAATATTGAGTTAGAGGCCCAACCCAATGACTTCATTTTAGCACGATTACCCCTGTAAAGACATGACAGCAGGGCCGTGTTCTAAGATACTGAGGGCTATGACTTCAACCAACGGATTTTGTAGGGATCCAGTTTGATCCAGGACATTGTCAACTCCGTGTCCTCTCCTCTCCATGCAGCTGAGATACCACCTCCTCTCACCTCAGTAAAGACAGAAGGCTGCCACTCAACAAAATAACAATGAATGAACTCAAGAAACAGTTCTAATTAGCTATACCTTGGGGATTATGTGAAACAATTTTAATTCTATAAGCTTTCAGTGAAAGTTTATTGAACTAAATTACTCAAATGGACCTTATTAGGTATGAAGCAGGAGTACACCAAAAATCCTAACTCAGAAAGGTACGTCGCAATGGTGTCTTGTGTTGCAACTTTAGAATAATTTTCATTGAGTCATGATTTACGAAATTTTACTAATCAGCATCATTAGTTAATGTTTTGATTAATGCAAATTATTAAAATTTGACATGCAACACATCTGTGTAACAATTATGTGTTATTTCAGCTTTTAAGATAGTTAAAAATAAATATTCTAAGTAAAATCCAAAGCAGATCACTAAATCGGCATCTTAGTAAAAAGCAAGGAGTCCACAGGAAGATATTTTAAAATCCCTGATCTACATAAAATTAGAAAGACTTTTTAAATATTAATTAAGATTTCTCATTAATACCTAAGGAAGTTTATTGCACAATGGCATTTTATGGGGATCCATTTGATATTCTTATGAAAGCTTTGGTTTCTCTCTGTCAAGGAAAATGTAATTATGCTTTTTATCCATAGACACTCAAATTTTCACACAGTTTTCATAAAGTTAAGTTACAGAAATAATTAAATTTCCTAAACTTTTTGAATAATAGAGCTGAATTTGAATCAATATTCTGCTTCTTAAAAGTACAGTGACAAGGGCTAGCAGGTGGCATGGAGGTTAAGGTACTGGATCCCACAGGACCCAATCTGTGACAGAAGTTCCAGGTCAGCAGCTTGACTATCACCCTGGGCACATACAACCTGGGCATATGTGTCCAAAAGCCTGAGAGGAGAATGGAGGAAAAGGGAATATGATATGGTCATCCTTCTGAGGGGAGATTTCTAACTATTCCTCTCTCTCTTGTCTCCAGCAAACACACACACACACAAAAACTATAATACATAAATGAATAAAAATTTTAAAATACTATTGACAGCATTATCTCTAGGGTTTCATTTTGTATACCTAGAAAATTAGAAGGATAATTATGTTTATAATAGAAGCTTTTGTGATGATGAGACAGTATATGTAAAGTATTATAAACATCATAGTCTCTATACTACTTTGGCAGGGAGGGGAATCCTTTTACTCTCAATATTGTCATCAACCCACCATTTCTCTTTGGTACTATTTTTATTATTTATCATTTGATGTCACCCTCAGATTGAGATTTTCATAAATATTTCTGTTGATGCCCCTCCTAAGTGTGACAGTGGATCTAAAGATCAAAATAATTAAAAAAAGAAAAAAGAAAGGAAGAAACAGATCACAGCCTTTGTATCTGTGGTCATCAAACATTACATCTAATCTAAAATGCTTGTATAAATGAAGATTCTCTGGAAAGTATTAGAAAGTTATTTCATTTTCAAAGATCAGATTTCCACTCAAAAGATCTTTCCATTCAAAAGAACCTGTCTCCTATGTAGAAGTCTATGCTGATCCCTCGGAAAGATTGTTTACCTATCTTTTCCTTAGGTTTGAGTCACTTCTACAGCGTACTAACCAGAAATTTATTCAGCTTTTCTATTCATTCATGTAGAAAGTACTTGTCTTCTTATGCATATTGGCTGTATTAATACAACTCTGAGCAAATTCCAAAAGACAGAGATTTGGGATAAGGCAATGTGACATAATAGATAATCCTGGGAATGAGAATTGGGCAAATTTAAGATTAAATCATGGATAACTATCCCAACAATTATTTATGAAAATTAAATGAGATAGTGAAGATAAAATATCAATCAAAGATAATACCTCCTCTTATTTGACTTTCCAATAAGCTATGCCTTCCACTAAACCCAAATCTTATTAAAAAATGTAAGGCAGTTCTTATATCCACAACATTTAATATTAAAATAGGAGATAAAACCCTAAGAATAGGCAGTCAGCAGCAGAAAAGGCCCCAAGATGGAGGTACAGTGGGCAAGTTTGTACTAGAAATTCCTTGCTCACAAAAAAAAAAAAAAAAAGGCTTGCCCTAATGTAATGATTAACCTAGGATGGCTTTTTCCATGTCCCCACTCTATTCCAGAACCTAAGTAATGGATTTTAGGACTCAGAGCTCTCAAACACTCGAGTAAACACAGACCACTAGATAATGGTGCCTGGGCTGAATCTTTCACATAAAGACTTGGACAATCATTTACTAAAAGTTCTCTAAATATACAGCAACCTAAATGTACAGCCTGACATAGGTACTTGTGAACCCAATGGGGATAAAACATCGAAAAGTCCCTCCTGGCTAATATAAAAACTTCTGGGAAGAGCCCCAAGTTGGCAAACCCTTCAGGGATCCCTCCCTGCTGCCCAGGAGCTCTTCTCTCACTTTGTTATCCTCTTTGTTCATGTATGTTTTAATTCTTTATGAGCATGAGACAAAGAATTGGGTTTGCTTCTGTTTCTGCACCAGGTACTGGGCCCATGCATCCCAAGATCCCATGTCACTATTCCCTCAACATTCCTTATAGGACATCTGACATATATACCATTGGGTATCTCATAATTCTTTATTCAATGTTCTTCACATTGTAGAATATCCCATCCCTTATACTGTTACCTTTAAAAGATTACCTTTCCTAAATATGGCCTTTTAATCAATGTTCTTCTTAGCTAATAGTTTACAAAAATTTAAGGAAATATTACAGATAAGTATCAATCAGTGCAAATTCTAGAAATTACCATTAATCTTATCTAGAAATGTATGGAGAGCAAAATCATACTATTTTTAAATGACAATAGAGTACATACACTGATCAGAAAGAGATAGGGGGAAGGGGTAGTGGTCAGGGGGTTCGAAAACACCTCCCAGAGGGGAGGGTCACACCATAATCCCCTCTCCTCTCAAGATTTTGGGCACATATGTGCACACACTGGCTGTGTTTCTCAAGCCGTTAGGTCCATAACTAGAACCATGCAGTCCGCCATGTAGGATCCAGTCACCTAACCCACTGTGCCACCAGCTGGCCTGCAAAAAATCGTACTTTTGATTTCAGTTGAATTTATTGTTACCTAAAAACTGCTGGGTTCTCTGAAATTTATCAGTCATATTCAAAAAATCAGTAAGTTGCACCCAAATATAATTTCTAAGAAATAATTAAGATTTACATTATCTTGTTTTCTTTAAAAAAAAAAAAAAACCCAGCTTGGCCCAATATACCAATGTTTAAGTGCTAGGCATGGAAAGCTGGATCCTACATGGCTTACTGTGGTTGAAATTGCAGCCCCAGTGGTTTGAGAAGCAGGCTTTGTGCATATCCGAGCATGTCTGAGACCCTGGGAGAATGGAGAGATGGGGGAGTGGAGGTCACAGCATGAGCACTTTACTGGGGGATGTGCTCATTCTCTCTGTGGGCAAATGGAGAGAAAATAAAGCAAATCTGAACTATTGGATCCTTTTGGATTCAATCTTATTTCACAATAGCCTGCTTTTACTAGATAACTACCTAGTGGTAGTGATTCTACCTGTGCAGATAGAGTGGAGATAACTTTTGTTTTGTTAGAAATAAAAAAAAAAAAAAAAGTTTTCTTGAAGACATTTTGAAATTTTTACGTTTTCCTATTGTTGTTATAAAATTTGTTCAATGCCTTCAGTTATTAATTGAATGTTCGTGCACCCTCAAAATTGGACTAAGGGGGGCCAGCAGTTAGTTATGCTGCTGAACTCCCATTAGCCATCCGCGGTTCTAGTTCTGGACCCGGTGGCTTAAACTCATACTGGGCGTATGTGCGTGCGTGCCCAAGATCCCAAGAAGAGAATAGAGAAGAAGGGATTGCAGCGTGGCCATCCACCCTGGGGGGTGATCTCTTGCTTTCTATCTCTCTGTCTCTCTCTGTCTTTCTGGTGAGCGCACACGCCCTATAGTAAAAACCTCTCCAAAAAAAAAAAAAAAAAGTTTTCTTGAAGACATTTTGAAATTTTTACGTTTTCCTATTGTTGTTATAAAATTTGTTCAATGCCTTCAGTTATTAATTGAATGTTCGTGCACCCTCAAAATTGGACTAAGGGGGGCCAGCAGTTAGTTATGCTGCTGAACTCCCATTAGCCATCCGCGGTTCTAGTTCTGGACCCGGTGGCTTAAACTCATACTGGGCGTATGTGCGTGCGTGCCCAAGATCCCAAGAAGAGAATAGAGAAGAAGGGATTGCAGCGTGGCCATCCACCCTGGGGGGTGATCTCTTGCTTTCTATCTCTCTGTCTCTCTCTGTCTTTCTGGTGAGCGCACACGCCCTATAGTAAAAACCTCTCCAAAAAAAAAAAAAAAAAGTTTTCTTGAAGACATTTTGAAATTTTTACGTTTTCCTATTGTTGTTATAAAATTTGTTCAATGCCTTCAGTTATTAATTGAATGTTCGTGCACCCTCAAAATTGGACTAAGGGGGGCCAGCAGTTAGTTATGCTGCTGAACTCCCATTAGCCATCCGCGGTTCTAGTTCTGGACCCGGTGGCTTAAACTCATACTGGGCGTATGTGCGTGCGTGCCCAAGATCCCAAGAAGAGAATAGAGAAGAAGGGATTGCAGCGTGGCCATCCACCCTGGGGGGTGATCTCTTGCTTTCTATCTCTCTGTCTCTCTCTGTCTTTCTGGTGAGCGCACACGCCCTATAGTAAAAACCTCTCCAAAAAAAAAAAAAAAAAAAAAAAGTTTTCTTGAAGACATTTTGAAATTTTTACATTTTCCTATTGTTGTTATAAAATTTGTTCAATGCCTTCAGTTATTAATTGAATGTTTGTGCACCCTCAAAATTGGACTAAGGGGGGCCAGCAGTTAGTTATGCTGCTGAACTCCCATTAGCCATCCGCGGTTCTAGTTCTGGACCCGGTGGCTTAAACTCATACCGGGCGTATGTGCGTGCGTGCCCAAGATCCCAAGAAGAGAATAGAGAAGAAGGGATTGCAGCGTGGCCATCCACCCTGGGGGGTGATCTCTTGCTTTCTATCTCTCTGTCTCTCTCTGTCTTTCTGGTGAGCGCACACGCCCTATAGTAAAAACCTCTCCAAAAAGAAAATCAGATTAAGGGTAGAGCCTTAGTTTCTAATGGTAGTTGGGAACAGGGCCTTGGAAGAAGTAAAAAGGGTTAAAGGTAGAGCCTTAACTTCTAATGGTAGCTGGGAACAGGGCCTTGGAAGAAGTAAAAAGGGTTAAAGGAAGTCTTTTGACTTTGTGATAGGATTAATAGTCTTATAAGAAGAAACACCAGATATATCTCTGCCTTTCTGTACCTCTGTTCTCTTTCTCTGTCTCCAGATATGAAAGCGCACCATCAAAAGGTGACCCTCTGTGTGCCAGGAGGAGATACATGGCAAACATGCTGGCATGCTGATCTCGGGTATCCACCCTTCTGAACAGTGAAGAGATAAAGGTCTGTTGTCTAAGGTATTCAGCCGTAGTATTTTGTTGTGCTGCCCAAGTAGACTAAAGCACCTTTTAATACTCATTTTTAATGCTTAAGTTTAAGAATATATGCCAGTATACCAAATGAGTTTTGGTAGAAAATTGCCTAAATTTGAGTCAACTAAGAAGGTTATATTACAAGTCGATTGATAATGTTTACAATAAAACAACTGGATAAAAAGTGTCAATCGCAGAGAATTAAAAGGTTATTAAGCTATTTCAAAAACTGAATTTTAACCAAAATTTGAATAATCATTTACAAATTGAGATATAACTACGTCATGATATCTGGACATTCCTTGGTGTTACTACATATTTACTCAAAAGAGAACCTAACAGGATAACTCATTCCCTTATGTCTTAATAAAAATGATATGTAAATAGATTCAAGGAGGTTTTGGTTTTCTTTTTAACAATGAGATGAAAATGCATTAAGGAAAATGAAATGTTTTTTTAAATTCTGGAATTTGTTACTGATCTATTTGAATTGAGAAAAAACTATTACATTTGACATGCTACACACCCCAGTTTCTTTTAAATAGGAAATTAGATCGATGTCCACGTTTCCAAATGACATCAATATACCTATTCTGGGTTCAATTTAACCCCCATCTTCTGAAATGTTACATTGAACTTTGAACCCTTAGAATTTCAAAATGTGTCCTTATTTGGAAATAAAGAATTTACAGAGATAAAGTAAATATAAAGGTACTAGAGTGAGTCCTAATCCAGTATAACTGATGTCCTTATGGAAAGGGGAAATTCAGGGAGTCATACAGTGGCAGAGTGGTAAAATGTGCCATCCCCTAAAGCTGATGCACATGGGACGTGCAAGGCTTCAACCGGAGGCCTCCTTGGATGTGTGCCGATGATCCAGGGCTGACTGGGGATGGAGGCTTTGTTGGAAGTTCTGTCTGTCCGTCTCTCTCTCTCCCTCTCTCTCTCTCTCTTATACAGACACTGGAGAAATAAATGAATAAATCTAACAAATATATGAATACAAATAAAAAGGAGACATTTAGACATAGAGACAGACATATGCAGAAAAAGACAATGTGAAGAGACACAGGAAAATGCTATTTGAAGATGAAACACACTGGACAGCTGTGACTGTAAGCCAAGGAACACTAAGCGTTGCCTGATACTGTTAGAAGCTAGGTAAAGGCAAGACAAATCCTACCCAGAGATTCAGAGGGAATGTGGCTCTGCCCAACAGATGTATCTCCAGGACCATGAGACAATAAGTTCTATTATTCTAAGTCGCTCAGTTAGTGGTACCTTGTTACAACAATTCTAGGAAACATAATAATATACCTATATTATTAAAAACATTTAACAATCCATAATATATATTTTTCTTTTTGTGGAGAGGTTTTTGCTATAGGGCGCGTGCGCTCACCAGACAGAGAGAGACATAGAGACAGAAAGTGAGAAATCACCCCCCAGGGAGGATGGTCACGCTGCAATCCCTTCTCCTCTTGGGTTCTTGGGCACACATGCACATGCGCCCAGTATGAGTTTTAAGCCACCGGGTCCAGGACTTGAACCGCGGTCGACTACATGGGAGTCCAGCGACATAGCTATTATGCTAACTGCTGGTCCCAACATTCCATAATATGATACCATACCTTCCAGCCTCAAATTGAATCAAACCTGTCAATAATAGAAATGTAAATTAATCAGATCAGCAGTTGGCATAATGGCTATGTTGCTGGACTCTCATGTAGTCTACCGCGGTTCAAATCCCGGATGTGGTGGTTTAAACTCACGCTGGGCACGTGTGCATGTGTGCCCAAGATCCCTAGAGGAGAACGGAGGAGAAGGGATTGCAGCGTGACCATCCTCCCTGGGGGGTGATTTCTCACTTTCTGTCTCTCTGTCTCTGTCTTTCTGGCAAGTGCATATGCCCTATAGCAAAAACCTCTCCAAAAAAAAATTAAATTACTGAGAAAAAAATGCATTATATCAAATAGCAGGTGTGACATAAAATAAAAATTATTTTTTGCCCTAAAGTAATTTTTGTATTAGGAAAGAATTAATGTATAGAGTCATCTGGGAACATTTTTAATTAAAAAAAAAACTTATAATACATAGTTGAATATTTTAAATCCATCCACTTATTTTGTAAGGTTAACTTTTATATAAAATTGTAAACAGAATGAAAATTAATCTGTTCTTTACGAAAATAGAACCACAATATTATGCTTAAATAGGAATTGTGTTGCTATGGCTTATGCAATTCATAAAAATTTTTTGACCTAAAGATTTTTAATGTATGCTATGTTAAAAGAGTCTGCAGATCATTTACAGAAGAATAGAAAGGCCCCTTTCTAAGGGTTCTTTGATCTAGATAATATCAGACTCCCTATGTTTTATGTAGAAAATCATTTTCATGCATATAATACTTCCCAACCAATTTACACTCTTTTGAATGACCCTGAGGCTATGATGAAAGCTACATAGTTCAAAGTTTTCAAATATATTGGCATTTTTTTAATCTGTCATTTAAAAATGGAGCCATTTCAATCTTAGAACTCTTCATTCTCACTGGTATTTATAAGCAATCAATGGAACCTGGGCACCGCCACATTTCATTCCAACCATAGCAGGAAATAGAAAAGGGAGTGGGGCTGTCACAGGCACTGTCTTGTCTATCGCATAAACTCCTGGACATGTGAGCACAATGACAAGAAAAAGCAATGGTGTTAATGCTCATTCTTCATTCTTCATTGAGATCATTTTCATATGGAAGCACAATTTATTACCTAGCTATTCATTTTAACATAGCATTGACTTGCATTCACACAAACACATACCATGTGTTTTTATGCTCCTTCAAATCTGTTTCCATAACAGCAAAAAGACAAATGTATAACTACACAATTTTTAAAATGATGATGATAATTAACATTCACCTGGGCTTTATTATGTATCAGGCACTTTTCTCATTTCCTTACAGGTATTAAATCAATTCATCCTCATAATAATCCTGACAGCATATCAAATACTGAGCTGAAAACCTGGTTTCTGATCATTGGCATGCTTCCTTGTCTAAGCATATTTCATATCCCTTCATAAGCTAACAGAGCAATTCAGGCATAAAAGCAAACATATAGAAAAAATATAATTCCTTTATCTTTGAGGAACTCTTCAGCTGGAGATGTTTTCCACCATTGCTGAAGCCATGCTGTGTTGATGTGGAAATGAAGTGACTTTCTCCATATATTCATCTATACTGTGCTGCTTTCTATGTAACTGGTAAAGATAAAATAGCAATGTGTTGGGAATCTGGTTATCTGAAGTACTTCCTTAACTCTACACATCTCTAGTTACATACAAACATAAAGTCATAACACCTTAGATGAACCTCTATTTTGCTCCCTTATAAATGAAGAAGTAAAATAAACTCACTCATTTGACTTCCAATGTGTATAAACGGTGGTAGATGTTAGACTACAATAATGAATGAAAAATTTTTATGGCAGTCCTATTTTTAAATAATTTTACTGATGTAAAGTTTGTAGACACCAAACTGCACATATTTAATGTATACAATTTAATGAGTTTGAACACTTGTATTAAAAGAGTTAAGAGAAAATATGCCACTCAAGCATATTGACAAATTGGAGTTATAGGAACTTGAAAAACAGCATTATATAAGAAGGACTCTTTAATCCCCCTTCTTTTTCTTAAAAACAGAGGATGAACATCTCATGATTTTCTATTTATACCAGAAAAAAAGAAGTATGCTTATCATCAAGGATGAGAAAGTAAAACCTAAAGAATTCTGTACAAACAGACCTGGTTAATATAATCCTTAACCTCCATTAGCCTCCTGAAATATTTTAGTTACTTTTCTATTACTGTCTCTCTTTGTTCAACCTTGCATAAAAACAGTTAGGTTTGGCCACTTCTTTGGGCCTTCATTTCCATATGGGAATGACAGCTCCTCTGTCACTCAAAACTTATACCAGATAAATAGATGTGCTTTCTTTCCAGAAATCTATCTTATGCCAAATTAGTTATCAGACCCGAGAGACCCTAAGAGGGCAGAGAGAAAATTTTTGCTTCCCTACA
>NW_006159806.1:2429082-2448463 GCF_000334495.1 Tupaia belangeri chinensis | reverse complement strand
ACCATCACTGCAATCAAGGTGATAGACAAATCCATCATCTCCAAAAATGTCCTTGTAATCCTTTGGGGTTTTGTTCGTTTGTTTGCTTTGTGTTGTTTCAGGGGCCTCTGAATCTGGGGGCCCTGCCCAGGATGTTCACCAATTCCAAAGAACTTTCTTGGAGGTCTAGCAGAGAAAGATTTGAGTTTTCTTAGTAGGGAAGCGCCACTGACTGCCTGGTAGATGATCCAAGCCCTCAGCAAATAGAGGCTCAGGTTATAAACATTAAGAACAAAACATGCTCACATCAAATGAAGACAGACATTGTTTAGGGGTTTCAATACCAGATCGGCTTATCAATGAATAGAATCAGTGAGGTATGTCTGGATTTGGTGTCTCAGGTTTAGGGCCTCTACAGAGTCTTGTGATATTAATCATAGGAGAGGTTTGAGGCATACCTCTGGACTTAACCCAAACACAAGCCAGATCCATGAGATAAGGGAGTGGTCACAAGGGGCTCACCAGGTTCATCGGGGCCAGCAGCCAGATCTCAAAGGAATAGGGCAAAGAGGGAGGAGGGAGGAGAGCTCAATGTATGGACCTTACCTTCACGTGGTAATAAAACTTAACAAGGTATCTACTCTTTTAACAAATTTTTAAGTGAACAGTTCAATGCATTTAATTATGGGCACTGTGTTGCACAGCAGATCTCCAGAACTTACTTATCGTGCATAATTGAAACTTTATAATTACTGAATAACAGCCCCCTGTTTCCCCTTTCCTCAAGTCTTGGCTACCAGTATTTACTCTCTGCTTCTATGAGTTTGACTATTTTAGATACCTCATATAAATGGAGTCATTCAGTGTTTGTCTCTCTGTGACTGGCTCAATCAAAAGAATAAAAACACAAACTGTAAAATGGGAAAAAATGCTTACAAACCATAAAACTGATAAAGGGTAGGACCAGCAGTTAGTGTAATGGCTATGTCACTGGACTCCCATGCAGTCGACCTCAATTCGAGTCCCGGATCTGGTGGCTTAAACTCACACGGGGCGCGTGTGCACGTATGTCCAGGATCCTGAGAGGAAAATGGAGGAGAAGGATTGCGGCGTGGCCATCCCCCCTGGAGGGGTGATTTCTCACTTTCTGTCTCTCTGTCTCTCTCTGTCTTTTTGGCGAGTGCATGTGCCCTATAGCAAAAATATCTCAAAAAAAAATTGATATAAAGTTAATATCTGAAATACATGAAGAACTTCTACAACTCATGAGCAAAAAATAAAATAAATGACCTAATTTATAAAGAGGTAACAAATTTAAAATCATTATTTCTCCAAAGAAGAAATACGTTAATTTCTAATATGTACCTAAAAGCATACTCAACACCACTAATTATCAGGGAAACATCAATCACAACTACAATGAGATTTTTACCTTATACCTGTTTGGATGACTGTGATTTGTTTAAAAAATTAAGTGTTATCAAGTATGTGGAGAAATTGGAACACTTGCGCACTGGGTGGGAACTTGAAATAGTGCAACAACTTTAAAAAACAGTAACTTGGTTTCTCAGTATTAAAAATAGATCTACCATGTGATTCAGCAATTCTACTTCTGGGTAAATATCCAAAAGACTCAATATCAGGATCTCGAAGTGATAATCTGCATTCTGATGTTTATTGTGCAAGCAACCTAAATGTTCACTGATGATTGAACCGGTAAGGTCAATGTGGCATATGCATGCACTGGAATATTATTCAGCCTTAAAGAAGAGAATCCTACAATATGCAATAATATTGGTGATCCTTCAGGACATAATGCTAAGTAAAATAAGCCAGCCACAAGTGGTGAACATGTTCAGAATTTTCACCTCAATAACCTAAGTACTATGAGAGAGTGAGGCCAGATCACTGAAAAAGTAAAGGAGAACACTCAACCCAGACTAGTAATAATACTGTCTTTCCTAATGGAATGATAAAAATTTGATTACTGAAATTACTCAGGATCAACCACGTTACAGTTCAAAAAATATTACAGATATGGGAGTCATTGTATTGCAATGTAGAGGAAAAACTAATTGGGTTTATTTGAAGAATACACATAAACTAGTGTAGTTTACATATAAGAAGTAACCTTGAAAAAAAGAGAAAACAGAGGTTGAGAAAACTAGTAGGAATGAAAGCATAAAGAGCTTTATATGTTCTGTCAAATAATTTTGAACATAAATGAATATTTCTCAATTTGTGCTCTCTAGAAGTACACTTGGGAAATGGTACATATTATATTTTATAGTGAAAATAAAATTAGCATATTAGTAACTTATAAAAAGTATAGAATAATAAAACAATAAATGTTATCGCATTTCCTAAAACTGTTTCTTAAATTTATTTGGCCATGAACTTTTTAAAGTAAAATTTACTGTAAAATAGCATACATACAGAAAATTCCACAAATTGAAAATATTTATTTTGATGAATGGTATACCTCAATAAAGGTGAGAGAGAAAGAGGCCAATGGCACATTAGCAGGTCACCTTTTGTTACTTCCAAAGTATTTTCCTACACTTTTGCTTTCCAGAACTCTGTAAATGTCACCTCATAATCAGTTTAGCTGTGGCTGATGTTATTAGTTCAAAATATATTTCACTCACACTGTTATAGAGAGAGAGCTAATTCACTTTCATTATAATATAGAATGTACTGCATGGATAAAGCAACATCTAGACATTCTCTTTTTTTTTTTGTCAGCTTAGAGATACTATAACAATTCTACTACAAATATTGCCGCAAACTTATTTTGTTATACGTATATACATAACTTTGCTGGGAATAAACTTTGGAGTCAATCATTACATCAAATTATATGAAACACTCAACATTAATAGATGCCGCCAACTATTTTCTCAGATACTTTTCCAATTCGAACTCCCACCAGGGGAATGTTAAAGGTGATATTGCTGCCAGTCTCGGCCAGGAAATGATACTGTTCATCTTTTAAAAGTAAACCATTTTGGGGACTGTTTTGTGGTATCATAAGTTTTAAACTTACATTTTCCTTGACTAATGATAAGGCTGAACATAATTTCATATAACTTGGATATTTGAATCATTTATTTTGGGGTAATTCCTCATTGTGTCTCCTGATAATGTTATTATTGGGTCGATACTTTGATCAGTAGTTGGTTGGTCAGTTGACTGTTTTGTTTTTCTTACTTATTAATTTGTGGGAACTTTTTTTTTTCCCTTTGAGAGAGAGAGAGTTTTTGTTGTAAGGTGCATGTGCTCACTGGAGAGACAGAGAGAAACAAATAGACACAAGGATAGCCACGCCACATTCCCTTCTCCATTCTCCTCTCAGGATTTTGGGTATACACATGAACCCGGTGTAAATTTTTTATTTTTTAATTTTTTATTATCATCATAATCTTGTCTATATTACATTGAATTCCATATGACTTTAGTGTATTACATTGCTTTTTTCAAAAGGGAATGCACGGGGACCAGCAGTTGGCGTAATGGCTATATTGCTGGACTCCCACGTAGTCGACCGTGGTTCGTGTCCCAGACCCAGTGACTTAAAACTCACACCGGGCACATGTGCGTGCATGCCCAAGATCCCGAGAGAAGAATGGAGGAGAAGGGATTGCGGCATGGCCATCCCCCATGGGGGGTGATCTCTCGCTTTCTGTCTCTCTGTCTCTCTCTGTCTGTCTGGCAAGCGCACACGCCCTATAGGAAAAAAAAAAAAACCATCATGAAATATTTCTCAGACCAATCCGATCCTGGACTCAAACTGCAGTCCACCACATGGGAGTCCTGCAAAATAAATATTACACCATCTGCTGGTCCCAATTTGAGGGAATTCTTTAAATGTTCTGAAGCCTTGGACTACAGTAACATCATTATAAATAGTATTGCCAAGTATATTTCTTGCCATTATATTCTCTTAATATTTTCTTTTTAAACCAAGAAATTTCCTCTTTTTATTCTTCAAAATAGATTTTGCTGTAGGATACCTGCACTTGCTGGAAAGACAAAGACAGAGAGACAGAGAATGAAGAATCATGCCCTGTGGGTGAGGAGTGGCCATGACACAATCTCTTCTCCTCCATTCTCCTCTCAGGACTTTGGTCACCATGCACACACACTCAGCTTAAGTTTTAAGTCACCAAGTCTGGGATTCGAACAGCGATTGAGTCCAGTATGGGAGTCCAGCTTTATAACCGTTATCACATTTGCAAGTCTCCCAAATTTCCATTTTAATAGAGGCTGAGGGGGTTGGCAGGTGATATGGTGTTTAAGACACTGTATTCCCACATGGCCAATCACAGCTAGAGTCTCAGACCCCTACTTGAAAATCACACTGGGTGCATATGCATGGATTCTCGATTCTCGCTTTATCTTCTCTGTCTCTCTCCTGCAAGTATATGTGTCCTAAGGCAGAGCCTGCCCATCAGCAAAAAAAAAAAAATTGAAGACCATAGTAGGTCCAAAATTCTAGCTATTAATTTTTTAACCTCTTTTTTTTTACAGCAATGCATCTTAATTAATTGCTCAATACTGTACATTTATAAATGCATTTGAAATAACAATATTTTATGCCTGTGTTTCCATAAAAACTAATGATGATAATTTAAAAGTTATTTTAAATGAAAATAAGTTCCAGTAGGAAAATGTATACCTAACCTTAAATTTTTACCATTCCAGAAACATAATTTTGGCTAGCCACAGTGGCACAGTAGAATATAACACTGATACTGAAAGCCTCCTGGGAAGGCTGTATCCTGAAGTCCACGTAGACGCTAGACACATGCATATCCATGATCCAGGCAACTGGGAGTAGATCATGGTGTTAAGACCCTGTCAGAGGTGCTTGTCTGTCTGTCTTTCTCTCTTTCTTTCTTTCTCGTAGAAAACATGAACAAAATAAACTCAAAAATAAAAATTTTAGAACTCTAAATAGTCTAACTACTAAAAAAATGCACACCAGAAATTGGATTATAATTAGTTAAAGTTAAAAAGGACAGAAAAATAACTAAGAAATTATATCTAACCTTTTAAGCAATTTTTTTTGTCACTGGCTAATTTATTCAGTTATTTCTGCTAAGTAATTAACAGGTCACAACACAAGATGGAAAAAAATGTTAAACAGAAATGTCTAATTTTAAAAATACCTTTGGGATTGTTATCTCTGCTATGACCTCAGTATTTTTGTAACAACTAGCAGTCTTTATTTATACTAAAATATGAAAGATGTATGTTAATTTTAAAACTTAGGACAGAAATTGAAGATGTCTTTTCCTAATGACTGAAAAGTGCATAAAATTAATTTGACTGATATGAATGCACTCTAATAAAACTTTAATTTATGTAATAAATGCCCCTAAATAATTTACATTAATAGCTTTGATTTTATCTACAAATAACCAATATCACTTACCAAATCTAATATTTTCATTAGATAAATTTCTGTATTGCCCACTATTGACAGATAAATATTCTTGGTCATGTGGGCCTGAAGATATTTTTTTTAAATATCAAGCTTTCAGAGAACTACGGTTATACACCTCACACAGATTGTAAAAGAAAGAACCAGATAGCAGAAGAATCTGCAGTTTATAAGTTATTACTATAACTTTTTAATATTGCAAGTTAAAAAGTTAAAGGGAATAACAAAACTAAAATTCTAAATCTAGGGATATCAATTGTACACTAAACTCATAAAGAAATACATGTTAGTGCATTACATTAAATATGTAAATACAATTTTAACTATTTTTTTAATACTCCAGTGGATTATCAAAGGCACATTCTGAGTACATGCAACCCACACAAATGTTTTCGGTGACCTCCCATCAAAGCCAACAGCCTTATTCTGGAAATCGTCATCCCTAACAAAACACCATGTGTAGAATTGATAATGTACCAACTCTCACCTCTTACAATTTATTACTAACATCTTCTCTTCCTGTGCTACAAAAAGCCCATGTTAATTGAAAAAGTATATATGGACTCCATAGGGAAATTTTCATAGGCCTAGTTCAGGTATGTGGAAGAATTCTGAACAGATATGCTAGTCCAATCCTTGGAGTAGTTTTCATACTGCTCATTGGCCAGTTCTGGGGTGATATCATCAGAAACTTGCTGCCACTGCCTAGGAAAAAAACAAGAATTTGCCAGTAATAGTTCACAGCTATCTTAGAGGACCCTACTGGGAGGCACTCAGAGGAAGGAACAGCTGCAGAAGTGTACACATCTACCTCTCTCTCCTCTAGGTCCCTAAACGTGCATGAATACAACCCAGGAGAAACCATAGAAGGTTTTGGGGAAGTGATAATTGCTTACTGTCTAAGGCTATTCAGACTTCTATACCCCAAATTCAATAAACCTTGTGGTTCAAACTTCAAACAATTTCTTTTCACTATTCTAGAGATGGGAAGTTCCAAACCAAGGAATAGGCAAGTCTCATCATCTGGTGGGGATCTCTTTCCTGGCTCATGCACAACCACCCTCTTGCTGTGTTCTCCTAAAGTGGAAGGAGTGTGGGAGTCTAGCGTGTCATTCTAAGGACACTAATCTCATTCATGAGGGTTTTACTTTCATGACCTAATCACATTCCAAAGGTACCACCTCCTAATATCAACTCATGAGCAGTTAGGATATCAATGTATGGATTTGGGGGTGGGGGAAGCACAAATAATCAAAATTCAGTGTGTGTGTGTGTGTGTGTGTGTGCATATATACATGTATATGTATTTATGTCAGTTAGAAATTTCTTTTAAGAAGTTTTTTTCATAGAGCACATGCATTTGCTGAAGAGAGAGAGACAGTGAGAGGGAGACTGAGTGAAGAATCACCCTCAGCAGGATTGCCACGCCAAAATCCCTTCTCCTCACTCTCCTCTAGGATCTTACACACTCACACACAAGAGCCCAGCATGTTCCAAGCCACTGGGTACAAGACTTGAATCGTGGACAGCCACATGGGAGTCCAGCAACATAACTGCTACACCCTCTGTTGGGCCCTGTTAGTCTCACAGTTAAATATCAATCATCTCATATGATCTGACTGAATAGAAAATAGAACCAGTTATATATTGTCCTTATTCATTATAATAAGAGCTGTTAGGTCCTTCCAGTTTCATTGCCTCCAAGATGGTCTCAATTATCATCAGCCAAATGCAAACCTTCATCTGACTGTTATTAAATCCTATGAAATTCTTTTGTGATCTCCTTAAAGTTTATATCTAAGTTCCAAAAAAGAGCTCAGAATCATAAGTCCAAATAAGAGTATCTTGAAGCCACTTTGTTTTCATATCCTCCTGCATATGGTTTTGTTTAGTGGAATCTTCATCCTAGATTGTTGATACCAGTATCTGTTTTTCCCCCACTCCACCTCCTATTTTCTTTCCCCTATACGATCACTGAATCTAATAGCCAAGAGTTCTAACATTAGTCAGTTTCTGACTTGACTCTGCTTGAAATGCAGTTCATTTTAAATAATTCCACATATCAGAGCCCACAAGTAGTGTAATGTTTGTGGTGCTGGACTGCCACATGGCTAACCATGGTTTCAGTCCCACACCTGGTGATGTGGGACTCAAGCCAGGCACATGTGCAAGCATGCCCAAAATCCTGAGAGGAGAATTGAGGAGAGGGGGTTGCAGCGTGGCCATCCCCCCTGTGGGTGATTTCTCATTTTCTCCCCCTCTGCCTCTCTCTATGTCTCTGGTGAGTGCACACACTCTGTAAAAAAATCTCCCTCTAAAAAAAATAACAATTCCAAATTTCTGTTTTGCATATACTGGTTATAGCCATTATACATAGTATAAAATTTGAAGTTCACCAGGATTATTTTAGTTGGAAGTTGAATTTCCAAATTCCCTTCCCATTGGATCTCTAGGATACTGGCTTCCTGATTTTTATCTCACAACATTGTACTTAGTATAATAAAGACAAAAACTACTAACATGTGAGGAGTTATAATTCATTTTGTTAGAGTTAATTTGAGTTATGAGTGAAAGGGGGAATTAAGTCATATTAGAAAGTCTAGACTAGTTTACATAAAAAGGCAGAGAGGAAACAATAAAAATAATCATAAGATAAGAGAAAGAGGTCCATGTAAGTAGAATAGTTTAAGAATAAAGAAGGAGGGGGAACCAGCAGTTAGGGTAATGGCTATGTCGCTGGACTCCCACGTAGTTGACCGCGGTTCACGTCCCGGACCCGGTGGCTTAAAACTCACTCCGGGCGCGTGTGCGTGCGTGCCCAAGATCCCGAGAGGAGAATGGAGGAGAAGGGATTGCGGCGTGACCATCCCCCCTGGGGGGTGATTTCTCGCTTTCTGTCTCTATGTCTCTCTCTGTCTGTCTGGCGAGCGCACGCGCCCTACAGTGAAAATCTCTCCAAAAAAAAAAAAAAGAATAAAGAAGGAGGAAAAAAGGTTGAATATTAACTATAGTTACACTATTGTTGACAGCCACATCTCCCCCATTTCAAAATAGCTAAAAGAGAAAATGTTGAATGTTCCCAACACGCAGTAATGATAAATTTTGAGGTGATATGCTCATTACCCTGATTATATCATTACACATTTCATTCATGTACTGAAAATTCACAACATACCCCATAAATATGTACAAGTATTATGTGTGAATTAATAAGAGTGGTAACAAACAGTTGAAGACTTTGAAAGATCTTTGTGGAATTATATACACTGATTAATAGCCTTGTCTGAAAATTTGTGTGAATAAGAATTTAATAAAATGTTTATACGAACAAGAAAAAAGCTGAATGTCAAGGTCATGAGTCATGTCATATTACGGTATTTAAGACTAAGGATTCACAGATCTATAAGAGATTTCACTTACAGGTGACATGTATCATGACAAGTTAATCTCACCTTACTCTTTCAGAAATTTCAGTAAATATTTTAATTGATTTTCAGTTGTTTTCCATGTCAGAGTTTATTTGTATGGGAAACACTGCTGAGACCATGTAATGCAGCTGAGTTCTACAAAGTTTCCATTTTATTTCTGGCGGGCATACCTTTCAGTATTACAGATAAGGTCAGTGCCTTTGTTTTGTTTTCTTGTTGTTGTTTTTTTGTTTTTTTGTTTGTTTGGTTTGTTTTTTGTTTGTTTGTTTGTTTTGTTTTGTTTTGTTTTGTTTTAATTTCCCTGGATGCTCACTGCTCTCAGGATAGTTTGCTGCCTGCCACCCTGCAGGAATACCCTGGAGTCAATGTGGTAAGGGTTGTGACATTCACATCAGTGTTTGTCCACATTGCAATGTTAAAACAATCTTTTGCATGGGTATATTATGAGGATCAATAGAGGCATTTTGAGGAGCATCTCAACTGCAAACAAGCATGATCATGTAGATGATATTATATTGTATTATGCATAATAAAGACTAACCTACCCATCTAATTTTTTTCTCTCTTAATATCTGTCTGTCTGTCTATCTACCTACCTACCTACCATCTATGAAGAGTCTGTTTAGTATCAGAAGATCTGAGCTTAACTACAGCAGTGCATGTTGCTAAGACATAGTTCCTTCTAGGCTGAGGCCACATGAGAGGTCCACATTTGGTTCCCATACCAATTTAAACCAGCCTGGGATGCCTGTGGTCCTACCTATGTGAGAGTTGGCATGGTAAGACATTCTCAAAAATCAATCTCTTTTGTTTCCTTTCTCTCTCTCTCTCTCAAATAAATAAGCTTTAAAAATAGATGGAGGAGTCAATAGGTGGTGCAGTGGCTAAAGCACTCAGCTCCTACGTAGTGGACAGCAGTTCAAGTCATAGACCCAGAGGCTTTGAAAGACACCAGGCATGTGTGCATGGATGCCCAAAATCTGGAGAGGACAATGGAGGAGAGGTAATGCCATGTGGCCATCACTTCTGGGGGGTGATTTCTTGCTTTCTATATCTCTGTGTCTCTCTGGTGAGAGCACACACCCTATAGCAAAAATCTCTACTAAAAATCAAACAACAAAAAAAAAGATAGAAAGGTCTTTTTAGCTCTATAGAGAGATATGAGTTGTGTTCTTCACTCCCACTACAAGAGACAGGGCATGTAGTCAAAAAGAAGTGACGAGATGGTTTCTATCACCATGTATTTCTCCTGGAACCAGAGTAGAACTTATCAAGGTTCCTGAATCATTATTGGTAGTACAGCAAGCAAAGCATAATCTTGAGGTTATTATCATCAGCAGGATATATACTTTGAACATATCATGAAGATGAATAACTTTAGTTAATTACATTTGTAAAACCATTAAAGCTTATCTCCTAAAGCAAAGTAAAAACATTCAGCAGCTATCCAGACAAAGAGTTGAAAGAGATTAAGATAATAAATGTACAATATGCGGGTCTTAGAGAAGTTGTCATCTTTTCAAGATCTTGAATTATATTTTAGGGCTAGAAACCAAGACTTGTGAAGCCCTATTCAGTGACCTTTCAATACACAACATTTTTTTTTTTTCAAATCAGTGGTATATGTCAAGTCAAAAATATAAAAATACCAAGACTTTTGGTATTTTCTAGCCTAAATTATGTGGTTTAATTTATATATTTGCTACTTATTTTTGAAGAAAAGACTTATGTTTAATTGGACAGAAAAAAAGGTTACTTAAACAGCAATCAAAAATGATTAATTTCATCAGTATAAGAACATGCTTAATTTAATTTCTACATGATTTTGAAATCTTTATCTAGAAGAATATTTGAATAGAAATTGAAAGCATTGTAATTATATCTTAAAAATCAAAATACTGGGGCCAATTGGTGGAATGGTAGTTAAGGTACTGGATCCCACATGGCCAACTGCACAGTTCAAGCCTGGACCCAGTGGCTTTAAACAAAATGCTGAGTGCATTTGCATGCATGCTCAAAATCCTGAAAGGAGGGAGAAATATAGAAGAAAGGATTACCATATGACCATCCTCCATGGGAGGAGCTTTATCATTTCTTTCTCTCTCTTTCTCTGTGTCTCTCTCTGGAGAGCTCACATGCCTTTTGACAATTTAAAAAAATAATCACAAAAATGCCAAGAAATATACTTTGAAAATATTTACTACTTTATTATTTTTGTTTTCAAATAATATGAAGTCCTGGGACCAGCAGTTGGCCTAATAGGTGTGTCGCTATACTCCCATGTAGTTGGCTGTGGTGTGAGTCCCGGACCCAGTGGCTTAAACTCATGCCAGGCACATGTGCATGCGTGCCCAAGATCCCAAGAGGAGAATGAAGTAGAAGAGATTGTGGAATGGCCATCCCCCCCAGGGGAGTGATTTTTCGCTGTCTCTCTGTCTCTATCTTTCTGGCAAGTGCACGCTGCCTATAGCAAAACCTCTCCCCACCAAAAAAAGAACACACACACACACACACACACACAAAATATATATAAACTTCTACTGAAATTGAAATTGTAAGTAACCAGTAACACCCTCAAGCAGAAAATCATTACATAATATACATATACATAATATATTTTTTAATTTAAGTCATAGCAAGTATCTATGCCAAAAATAAAGTATTCAAATTTATGAGCTACTAATATATCTTGAAGAGAGATTAATATCATAACTTTGGAGTCACATGCAAATTAATTATTAGTATAGACTTTCGACTATTAACATTTTTCTGAGATTTTTGTCACAAGTCATAGGACATCAATAGTCTTAAGTATTTCATACCTGCCACTGATTTCCATTAACACCATTATCAATGACTAAATTAAATCATAGAGGTTATTGAGGTCTCACAAAAATGTTTTTGCTTAAATAAATTCAAGGTGTAAACAGTACCAATAAATATTTCAAAACCCAAAACAAACAACTGTATGACTTAACTTCTTGTACTAGAACTCATTCACTTCTCTCAAGTCAGGGCAGATGCCAGGTTGATGTTATATATCTCTGTCTGTATTTATGGCTCCTTTTCATCTTTGGTATTTTTTAGTGTCCTCCCCTCATCACCACGGTGAATACCTTACCTCTTTCTATTTCCCCTGATTCCCAGTAAAAAATGGAGAATCCCCTTTCTGCCTCTGTCGCTTGTTACTATAAGCTATCAAGGTGCTTAGTAAGTATTTATTGAGCACAGAGACAAATTATTGGATCAATGGAAAAGTTATGCATATTTTCTGTGCAAAAATGTGTTATGACTTTTCCAACAACGCAGTACTTCTAATTTTCAAACTTGTGCTATGCCTGACCTAATTAATAATGTATTAGTAATTTATTAATATTAGTTAATAACATTAATTGTTCTTTAAAATAATATGAGAAACACAAAATAGATACAAGTGGAATAATTGTTAATGAAATAGAGAACAGGATAGATCAAAGGCAGTGACTGGTCTCTCTACTGCCCACAATAATTCTCTTGCTACTTCTTCAAAAACTCTCTGAAATGTGGCTTAACAATTCCTCAGGGGCCAGCCAGTGGCATGGTGATTAAGGCAGCTGGATTCCACATGGCCAACTATGTAGTTTAAGTTTTGTTCTTGAGGGCTAAAAAACACGACTGATACAAGTGCATGCATGCCCACAAACCTAAGAGGAGAATGAAGGAAAAGGGATTGTGGCATGGCCATCCCTTCTGGACAAGAGGAGGAAATACATTCTCACTTTCCCTCTTTCTGTCTCTTCAGTGAACACAAGCCCTGTGGCAAAAACTGGGAAAAAAGTGAAAGAAAAAGAAATCACTCAGTAAAGAGAATGAAAACACAAGTCAAAGACTGGGAGACATATATTTGCAAAAGTCGTTCCTGACTATTACCCAAAATATGCAAAGAACTCATAAAACTCAACAATAAGAACACAAAAACCTGGGTTAAAAAATGAACTAAAGACATTAACTAATAACTCACTAAAAAAAGATATACAGATAGCAAATAAGCATATGAAAGATGCTCTGATTACTGGGAAATGCAAATTAAGACAGTGAGACACCACATACATCTATAAGAATAGCCAAAATCCAGAAACCTGACAAAACCAAATTCTGACAAGGATAGAGAAAAATAGGGAGTCATTTTCATGGCTAGCAGAAATGCAAAATGGCACATCCACTTTGGAAGACTGTATGGCAGGGTATCAAAAAGCTAAATATGTTTGCACCATATAATTCAACTACTATGCTCATAGCATTTATTCAATGGAGTGAAAGATTTATGTCTACACAGATACCCACACCTGGATATTTATAGCAATCTTATTCATAATTGCCAAAGCTTCGAAGCAATCATCTTGTCCTTTAATAATTGAATGGCTAAGTAACCTGTGGTACATCCAGATAATGGAATATTATTCAGTGGTAAAAATTATGAACTATCAGGGGTCAGCAGATGGCACAGTGGTTATGTTGTTCGACTCCCACATGGTCAATAGACTCGAAGGTTTGAAAATCATACTGAATATGTGTGTGTGCATACCCAAAATCTTGGGAGGAGGATGGAGAAGGGACTGTGACTTGACCATCCTCTGGGGAATGATTTCTCATTTTCCCTTTCACTGTCTCTGTCTTTCTCTCTGGCAAGTATGCATGCCCTGAAGCAAAAAACTCTTAAAAAAAAAAGAAAAGAAAAGAAATGTCCTACCAAGCCATGAAAAGACATGGAGGAAACGTCGGTACATATTACTAAGTGAAAAAAGCCAGTCAGAATAGGCCACATACTGTGTGATTCCAATTATATGACATTCTGGAAAATGAAAAACTATGAAGACAAGAGATAAGTAGTTGCCCAGATTAGGGGAAAGAGGGAAATGAACAGGTAGAGCATGGAGGATTTTTAGGGTGGTGAAACAACTCCTATGATACTATCATGGTGGCTGCATGGCACTATCCATTAGTTCAAGCCCATAGAATGTAGAACACTAAGACTGAACCCTAAGTAGAGTATAGATTTTGGATGAAAATGATGTATCAACATAGGCTCAATGGTTCTAGCAAATGTACCAGTCTATTTGTTAGGGAACAATGGAAACAACACCTTCGAATTAGGAATACATATAGCACACACATTTAATTGTCTTCCCGTTGTTTTCAAGCAGGAAGGCATGATATCAGGTGTTCTCACCATTTTCCCTGAGCATGCATTCCTTCATTCACTCAGAGTTCATAAATTCATGGTGTTCTAGAAGCATGGTATTTCCGTTGTTCCCTAACACTGTTGGAGAACAGTGTTGCTAATAGAGGAAGTTATGCTAATAAGGCAGGGAGTATATTGGAATATCTCTATTACCTTCCTCTCAATTTTGCTATGAACTTAAAACTGCTCTAAATAAATGTTCTAAGCTCTAAAATCCTAACAAGAATGTACAATTAGAAGCAAATTTTACATGTCCTACTCTGGAGCCAGGACAGAGGAATTAAGTGTTCTAAATAAATCAGCCTCATGTTTGTTGACACTTACCCATTAAAGGCCGGAAAAGGCAGACCAGTGGGAGAGAATTTGAGGACATCCCTCTAACCAACTCTGGGAAGTATCTACCAATCTCCTTTCCTGTATAGTGATGCTTTTGCTGAATTGAGAAAGAAAACAACAACAACAATACTGAGATGCCTTGGAAGATATTTTCAATTTTTCTATCTAGTTAGATGTTCCCTAGACCATGAAGTGCCATGTCCTTCTGCACCAGAATAAGAAAACACAGGTTTCCTCTGATCAAATCATCCAGCAAAGCTATATATTTTTCTCCTCCCACATTTGAGAAAACATAATTTGTTTGATGTTCCCATAGTTAATGAGCACTAATAAATGTTAGCCCACTTTCACCCTTTTACCAATGCTGTGCTCTGTTCTAAGCATACATGGGAATAGTATGAAAGTAAGTTTTTCTCTAATGGAAAAAAGACTGACAATTGTCTGGATGGCTAACCTAGAATTATTAGTAAATTAAGTTTGTAGGTAATTTTGAAGGATTGATTTGTATTCGTTTCCAGAATATACTTTTGACTATTATTTCTTCCTGATCTAACCGGACTCTCTCTATTCAATGGCAGATTCCACAAATTGCAGTATCCAATCAGAGTCAGATTTTTGTGTACAGCCTGGTCTGATAATAAAAGAAAAAGATAGCAACTCTAGGTAGTTATAACTTGGGTGGTTTCTGCACAGTCCCACTTAACAGAGCAATGTCTCCAATGTCTTTCATCACTTTCAAAACGTCAAACATGTAATCAACACAACACTGAAATATTGATTTAGAGTAGAGCAACTTCATTTCAGGAGAAATCAAAAGATTGAACACAGATATACTTTCTTGTCTAACATGGTATTGTTACAGAGAGAAAGAATGCAAATAAAAAGTGATTACCAAGAGAGCTAGCTAAAATAATGCTGTCCTCTTTGTTTCTGTAAGTAAAATTCATTCAATATCAATGTACATTTTCTAGTCCAGAGAATTTTGAAAACTGCATTTAGAATTTAAACACCTTGCGAGTGTTTTATTTTGAAATTATATTTGCTGTTAAGAAAGATGGGAATCCCTTTTTTTCAGAAGAATATCATATATATCTGATAAAATAAATCAACCTTCTCATTTCTTCTTTAAAGTTTGTATAGTGTTGCTCTCTCAATTTACAAATAGAACATAATTCATTGACTTTGGTTCTAGCTACAATCTAGGAAGAAAATAGCTAAAGATTCTGTTGAATAACAAACTAAGGGCCATATACAGTGAAAATGAAAGCATGTGAAAAATATCAAATACTAAGAAAATAGCAATTAGACACTGAATGTGAGCTTCTCATATTCTGTCCTAATTAAATGATAAAACATTTAAATCCTTAGCTTTACTAATTTATATATTTCTGTGCATTCCAAACACTATATCACTTTTCAGTCTGATAATATGAGAATGCTACTAATATGGTTTAATGATATGAGTGTTTTATAAAGATAGTATATTTCTAAGCCTACAATGTTGTGATTCATGTAATAATAAACATGTTTACACCATAGACTTCAGCATATTCATGAATTTGGAAGGTATACCAATGCTAAAGAATATTACTCAGAGTAATATTGACTTAAAAATAGAAAAAGAATTTGCGATCCATAATGAATATTGCAAATAGCTTTACATTGACATAAACCACAAGTTATGATTAAATGTATTCACAGTAATGACTAAGTTCAGTAATATGAAAAGAAACAACAAAAATCTGAATAAATTATGCAACGAAAATGTTTAATTTGTACCCATGTGAATCAATGCCTTAGAGAAATAATACAAATTGCCCAGATATATCTTCATACATAGAATATGCAATTCATTAAGTATGCATTTGCTAAATTTCTTTCATGTGCCTAACACATTCCTTGGTGCAATAAGGCTCAGAAGATATGTTAACCATGGTCATTAACCGGATGGATTTGTGAGGAAAAAGTAAGCACATCATGAAATAATTAGTAAATTTCTCTGTGTGTGTGTGTGTGTGTGTGTGTGTATTTTCACACACATACACATGTATTCTATTTATATTCAGCATTTATTATGTACATAATATCCTGCTAACACAAAATGTTAGGAATTAGGACAGCTTATTAAAAGGATGATTCATTAAGATGATAATTTTACTTCTACTCCACAGAAGAGTGCTTTTACAATTTAGAAAGGATTTTTTCAGAAACTAGTTTATAGTTTTTACTAATAAATGTTGTGTAATTTTCTTAGCTTTATATTTATAACTCTATCAAGACACAACATATTACTTGAAAATATAATAAGACAGAAAAGAAGAATATGTGAAAGACACACAGAACATAACATGGGAAATTTCACCTTAGTAAATTTTTTAGGGGTCCAGTAGTGTAGAGTATGTTGAGATGTCTCTTCTGAGGTGTAGGGTGAGTTGCTACATCTGCCTTCTACAACTTAAAGGCACCATGTCTAATGGGTCATGTTACTTCATTTGGGTGTATAAGTTTAGCTACTAGATTTGAGTGGGATCCGGAACAATGTAAGTCTCTGCCTCAGGTCTAGGCTGCAGTTCAAGCTAGTTCTGACATTTAGGCCACATGATTCCACAAATTAGGTGGTGCTTGAGGTGTCAGGGATAGTTAGAGATGCTGTTCAGAGTGTTTGGAAAACTCTTGTAAGGGACTTTCAACCTAAACCCTTGGGTTTGGGGAGTAAAGCTGTGTCATTCTCTGCAGATAGCTAGTATCTGAGAAAACAGGTTTTGACCTGCTACTGAACCTAAGGAACTGAACACTTAACCATGGGCTACCAAGTTATCACATGACCTTAGTTGCCCATCAGAAACTGGATTTATCTGACCCACCAAGCCATGAAGTTGTGCTTGAACAGTGGCACTCCATCAACCAAACAGAAATGGTGCATATGTGATCATGGCCAAGCAGCCCGAGAAAGTTACATGGACTCAACTGCCCTTGATCTCCTTTGCTTCTGTGCTGCCTTGTCTTTCCCAGCTGGCACATAAGACCTCATGGAGGTACAATTCACTGACAGAACAAGAGAAGATGCAGGATAGCTTTGCAGATGTTTCTTCTCAGTATGCAGTCCGTGTCCCCAAGTATACTCTGTAGCACTACAGCCCCTTTCTAGAATACCCCTAAAGTAAAGAATTGAAAGGAGAATCTCCCAGTGGGCAGAACTTTGAGCAGTGAACTCAATAGTTCACTTTGCATGTGATGATTCATTAACTTGACTTAGCCACAGACTGCCCAGATAGTCGGTTAAACATTCTGAGTGTGGATGTGAAGGTGTTTCTGGCCAATGCAGATGGGATTCATGCAACCCTTTGAAAGTTCAAATAGTATGAAAAGGATAAAAGAGAATTCACTCTCTTTGCCGGACTCTCTTCAAACTGAGACATGGGTCTTCTCCAGTCATTGGTCTCAGACTTGGACTACAATTGTATCATCAGTTCTCTTGAATCTTCTTTGTGCTGACTATAAATCATGGGACTTTTTCAGCCTTCATAGTAGAATAAGCCCATTTCTCTATGCGCGCGTGCACACACACACACACACACACACACACACACACACACAAATATATGTAATTTCTATTTACTTTATTTCTGGAGAACCTTGACTAATACGTTATACTTCCTCATAAACAGAGCTAAGGATAATACCTAAGTAATTGATTCTAGAAATGTATATTCCCTTACTTTAATCTTTTACACACTTCTAATTTTAAACAAATCATAGCTGTAGAGGCATTCATTAGCCCTCAAATCCCAAGTAAAGATTTGTTCTGGTCACCTCCATTATGCCCCTCATATGTTTATTACATCAACCTATTACCTTTCCTATAAAAATATTTACAGTTAAAAGTACACTGAATGCTTCCTAAAGTGATACATTATACAATACTTTTATCTAACTTCCCTTCATGAAAAAGATACTCAAATTTAAGTGCTTATATTAAGAGCACAAAATTACCATCTAATGTATTTCAAAACATATATGACCCTTCAAAAATGGCTACAGTTTAATTACTGCCAGAAGATATTACAGTGTTAAAATTTGAATTATTTTGTTTGCATTGACTTTGTTTTTATATTAAAGCACAACTCATGTAATGTGTGATGCATAAATTTTCAGTGTACACTCTAGTGAGGTTTAGTAAGTGTGTAATGTACACAAACACTACCTGAATTAGGTATAGGACGTTTCTATCAGAACAGAAAATGAACTTGTGACCCTTTCAAATCATTCCCACTCCAAACAACTCTTACTTCTATCACTAAAGACTGGTTTCACTTACTGGAAAGTATTATGTTCATAAAATTATTCAGTATCTACAATTTTATAACCTGCTTCTTTGATGCTCAATATAATCATTTACTTTCTTTCATATTGTTCCATGTCTCTGTAATTTATTTTCTTTTCTTAGAAAAGAATTAAGTATTATTTTAATGTAATAATATGTCATATCTTGGGGCCAGAAGGTAGTATGGTGGTTAAACACTAGATTCCCACATATCCAACAGTGATTTGAGTCCTTGACCAGCGGCTTGAAAATCATGCCAAGCGTATGTGTGTGCATGCCCAAAATTCCAGGAGGAGAATGAGCAAGAGATTGAAGCAAACCATTCCCCCGCGGGGTGATTACTGATTTTCACTTTCTCTGTCTCTGACTCATGCACGTGCTCTATGTCAAAATCTAAAAAAGAAAAAGAATATATCATATCTGTTTATCTCCTTTCCTATTGATGAATGTTTGCTTTGTTTCCAGCTTTTAGTTATTATGAAAAAAAACAGTAAAAACATTTTCCACAAATCTTTTAATAGATAATTTTCTGAAATGAAAATATTAAAACTATTTTATTCATCAGATAGAGATAGATATATTTATACTTACATATATTTTACCTATAGAAACAATTATATATAAAATAGCCATATATAATTATATAT
>NW_006159806.1:2421262-2429059 GCF_000334495.1 Tupaia belangeri chinensis | reverse complement strand
TATATATTTATACATATATCTTATAAATATATAAGATGTGTATACATAACTTAGATATACATAAATATATAAGTATAAACAATTATACCTATGTCAATCTGTATCTATATCTAGATATCTATTTATTATCTTATAATGGTGATCTCGTATGATGTTTTTATAAGTTTATATGCTAAAACTCACCAAATTTACATCTGTACTGTTTACTGAAAGTCAATTATATATCATTAAATTTATTAAATCAAATCCTAGTGATTTAATACAATAATGATTTATCCTCATAAATGCAAACAGATATCTAGATATAAACATAAATAGATATATTTATTAAGTCTCTCACAGTGATTGCACCACATTCCAGTTGCTCTGCGTCCTCACCAACAGCTAGCATTGTCATTTTTTTAATTGATGGCATTATCATAGCTGCAAAAAGTTATTACAGCTAATTATAATTTGCATTTCCTTCATGACTAATGATAATCAGCAACATTCTTTGAGCTTATAGGCCATTAACATATCTTCCTAATTTAAGTACATATTCAAATTTTTGCTTTCAAAACATTTTATTATCTGTCTTTTAAATTAATGAATTGTATACTTTTTAAAAATAATCTGGAAGCAACTCATTTCCCAAATATTCTCCAAAGGAAATGTGGCTTACACTTTTATATTCCTTTTTTTCTTTTTTTTTTTTTTTTTAGGTTTTGCCATAGGGCATATGCACTTGTCAAAAAGAGACAGAGAGGGAAAGTGAAAAATCATGCCCCCAACAGGGGATGGCCAGACTGCAATCTTTTGTCCTCCCTTCTCACAGAATTTTGGGCATGCCTACACATTACCCTGGCATGATTTTCAAGCCACCCATGGGGGGGACACAAAATGTGGTTGGTCATGAAGAAATCCAGCACCCTAACCACCTACTGTCCCTGCACTTTTATATTCCTAATGTTGTTTTGTGTTGAAAAGTAAGAAATTTTGAGGAAATTTGATCAGGTGCTTACTTTGCTATCTCTAAGGAAATGTAAATTACAGAAGATCTCCTATTTTTCTCTTTCATTTTTATAGTTTTAGCTTTCACCTTTAGATTTATGATGCAACTTAAGTCAATCCTGGGTATGATGTGAGGTAAGGGGTCAACATTAATTTTTCTCATGCATTTACAAAATCGCCCCAAAAAAGACATGATTGACAAGTAAACCTTAAAAAAGATAATCACATGATGCAGCCATAGTGGCATGCACTGATAAGACGTTGTGCTTCACAGGTTCTGACCATGTGAGAGGCTGGCCCATCAAGAACTGTCCTTGTAAAACCTTTAGGTTTCAAGGCCAGATGTGATAGTAAGTACTGGTAATTCAGGTGAATCTGGAAGCTCAGACAAGAGGATCATGAGCTTGAGGTTGGTCTAGGCAACATGGCAAGACTCTCACTAAAAGAAGAGCCAGGCATAGTGGTGAGTGCCTTCAGTCCTAGCTGAGAAACTGAGGCTCAAGGAACACAAAAATAGGACATATTAAAAACAAACAAAAAACAAACAAAACAACTTGACATTAATGTTCAATAGGGAAATATAAATTCTAAAATTAAAATGACTGATGATAACAAGGGCTGGCCAACATATAGATAAACTGGTACTTTATCTGGTACTATCGTCAGAGTACAAAATAGTACTACTAGTTTGAAAAATAGCCTGGCAAATTTTACTAAGTTAAATGTACATCTACGATCTGTCCCAGTTATTTCAGTTCTAGGCATTTACTGAAGAGAAAAAGAAAGCATATGTTTATACAAAGTGTGATACTGAGTTGTCAGGAAAGTCATGATGCATTTTGGTATAGAAAAATATTTCATGACTTTCCCAACAACAGCAATCAAAAGGTTAATTGATGCAGTAATTGTTATATATCCACACAACACAAAGCTACTCAGGATTAAAAAGTAATGAATTACCGACACATACGCTCAGATATATGATCCTGAACATAATTTCACTGAAATTATTAATTTTGGCAGGCCAAAAATAAATAAATAAATAAATAGTATCTAGAGTATCATTCCATTCAGATAAAACTCTATAAAATACAAACTAATTGAGAGTCACCAGAAGAGCTGTTGTTACCAGTGGACAAGAATGGACAATAGACCATAGTAGGCAGGGGAAAAACATAGTGTAAGCAAAATTTGGACTTTAAGAAGAGTATGTCATGCTCATTATCTTAGGAGGCTGATTTTGTGAAGATGTTTTTTATAAGTGAATACTTGTTAAAACTCAAATTCCACAATTCAAAAAGATGTTTTGTATTGAATGTCAATAATAGCCCAATAAAGCTATAAATCAAATTGCGGTGGTTTGATATTGGATTGTCAGGAAAGTCATGATGCATTTTTGCATAGAAAACCATAGAGAAATCATTAATTCTTACTAATACATAAATTCTGATGTGAAAATCAGATGATTTAAACCAGGATCAACTGAGTGTTTTCAGAGACAGAGGCTAGAATTTATATACATCTTCCAGAAAGTCTGTGGTAACAGTAAGTGGCTTTGCATCATATGTCTCTTAATCACTTTCAACTAACAGATTAACCAACACAGGCTCTTCTCATTATGATGGCAGAAATGAAAAAGGGCATACATACAGAAACAAGCCAGGCTTCTTAAATTCTTGACTTGGAAATAACATACAATCATTCTAGACTCTATTTAGTCATGCATAATTAATTCCGAAGTCAAGGGTAGGAAATGTGTTCCACTCAATAGAAAGTCCTACTAATGATAGGGTGTTAGGGATGGTTAAAGAACTGGGTCAATAGGCAATCTAATACATACAAAAGATACAGTATTTTGTTCAAAAGAACTAATCACTTCTAGAAAGTCCATTGGAGAAACAAGGAATCAAATACCATCTAACCCCAGTCAGAATGACTAAGATTAAAAAAACAAAAAAATGGTTAAGTGTTGGGGGGGGGTTAATAGTGAAAGGTGAACCCTCCTACACTGCTGGTGGGAATGTAAATTGGTCTAGCCATTGTGGAGAACAATGTTTATCATGGAATTATTCACAATTACTAAGACATGGAACCAACCTAAATGCACATGAACAGATGAATAGATTGAAAAAGTATGACACATATGTTCTATGGAATACTACTTAGCCATAAAAAAGAGTAAGACCCTGGCTTTTGACAGAAAGTGGATGAATATGGAAGATTTACTGCTGAGTGAAGCAAGCCAGGCTATGAAGGAGAGACATTGTATGTCTCCACCTAATATACACTGAGTGTCCACACTCTATGGCCGAAACTGAATGAATAAAGGTTACAGAAACTTAGTAAATGATTGTGAATACCAGATATAGTGTGGGAAGAGGGCAGGTGAAGGAGTAGAGTCTGAGGAAGGACATTAAGGAGAAAAATAGAGAGGCAAGACATTTATGGCATAAAGAAATGGATTATTATCTATTGAATAACTTTATAGTATTGTTAACTGGACTGGTAAGAAATGTACACATTTTGGAATATTCACTTTGTAAGCTAAGGAACATGTGATTGAATATATAAAAGAAATAGAAAAAAAATAAAAATTTTAAAAAATTGCTTTTACATGAATAACTTTCCATTATATTGTGAACTTTCACCTAAACTTAGTATGTCAACTCCAATCATTAGACTTCTTTTTTTAAATAATTATTTACTTAATTTTATTTGTCTTTATTATTATTTTTTTAGTTAGCTACAGGATACGAGAGAGAGAGAGAAACCAAGCCCCAGGTATGAGACTCAAACCACAGTCAGCCATGTGGGATCCAGTACCTTAACTACTATGGTACCTGCTGGCCTCAACAATTAGACTTTAATGCTAACTTTATAGTTAAATGTACTTCAAAAGTGATTTTGTCAAATAAATTGTAACAGAAATCATTTCGAGCATATTATTTTAAAGTAACAAAGTCCTCAATGCAATGAAAAGCAAAAATAGAAAGCATACCCTCACCAACCACCTCACTTAGCTCTATAATCATCTCAAATTAGCCTTTAGCTATTATGGTTAAAATACAAAACTGTTGAGGTATTATGATATATAAACTCTTCAACTATTATATCTTTTCCAAATTGAAATCCCCGTGAAGTTCATTGTATTATTTTTAAACTGTTTTTTAACACATATTCTAAATATCCTTGATGTTTTCACATTTCTCTAAAAAGTATCTGAGAATTTTAAGGCACTTCATGTGCACACAGAAAATGTTAAGAGTATTACTCACCACCAACCATGGATTGGTAATTCTGCTGACTAACATAGCTGCCCACACAGTGTTCTAGTTAGTAAAGAGGAAGTTAGAACTTTGAATATCTTTTTGTTAGATATATTCTAAACAGGTAATTCGGGAGAAATCAAGCTACATTTGTTAAAATGAATTAACAATAGCTGTCTTATCTGCATATAATTATTTCTCTAAAGTGAAACAAGTGAGGTTTGAAGAGAATTCCAGGTGAAACAAAATTCATCTTTTAATCTGAATAAAATATTGGAACAGTCTTCTTCAGAAATACAGCCATAACATTCAAACTGAAAGGACAAGAATCACTCAAGACATTTTCTTTTTCTGACATTTAAGTTTGCTCACAGCAAGAGAGGGCAGAAAAACAAAAGGCCCAACTACATCATTTCTCACATAGATGTGATTTTCTCTATTAACTGTTCTTTAAAACTGGCTAGCTCATGAATGGTTGTTATATCTAAAATCAAGAGTGTATATATTATTGGGGACTTGCTGTCAAAATGGGTTTTGTATTTTTTTTTTTTTTTTGGCTGTGAGGCTACAGGAAAGTAGGGGGAAAGGTAGAGAGAAAATATGAGAGTTTAGGAAACATTTAATACTTGTTCCACAGGCAAACCTTAAAGAAGGTAAACATAAAATAATAATAGTTCTAACCTTGTAAGAATTAACTGCAGTAGGGGAGACTAGGCTGTGAGCCTCCCACATCTACCCTTTTGATCTGATTATTATGTGACAGAGAAGGAGAAGAACGTCCTGCTGCTAGGGAAAAACAGATCATGGACGGAAAGGTAAATGTCAAGGAGGAACTAAGGTGAAAATATAAAATCATAACCAAGAGTAACAACATTGATTTGTTTGCACAGAATACACACTGTGTGTGTGTGTATTTATATATATATACAGAACAGTAAAACAGGAGGAAACAAAATGAAAGGGTTACAAAGGCCATTTTTCTGAAGCATACAGAAATGCAACTTGCTAGTTCCTTGACTTTTCAGTGGAAGGACATTTAAGGAAAAAGTATGCCACATGCATGTATTCATTTTTTTTAATGAGAATACAGTGGGCATTTAGGGTTATTCTTTCTTGTTTTTGTTTTTTCCCCACCCTATCTACTGGACTGTAGTTGTATGTCAGCTCATCTCTCACAAGAGTTTTCACAGTGATAGCCCCATATAGAGATTTTTTCCACCAATATTTCTGTGCCTATCAACTATTAAAATGATGAGGACTGTCATCCTGAATTGAACACAGAACACAAATAATCTCCTGGTGTAAAGTAATGATGACACCATCAATTAAACCCTTCTAAATGTCCTACCTCCTAGGGGTACCTATACTAAAGGAAAGGCTGGCTTGCAAGCCACGTTGTGTGTTTGTCTCTGTTTAATTAATAACCATAACAAGTCAGAATGCTTTAATTATCAAATATGATACAGATAAGGTTTTGATTCAATCTCTTTACATTTTTGACCTTGGCATTTGCTGGTTCATCATTGCTAATACTGACTTCTCAAAATGATCCTAATGGTGTATCTTGATGTGGTATTTTAAAATTAGAAAGGCACATACATATTCTAGGCTGGGAAATGGAGTTTCCTATGTGACAGGAAGAGAAACTGGGATTGTTCACCTAGCTAGCTTTTACCCAATGGGGACACTATACAGTCATTTATACAATGCAATGTCAGACCGTTTAATGACTTAGGAAGTTTATAATACATTACAGGTTGAAAAAAAAAAAGGCTAAAATATACAATCATTTTAATCATAGTATTCTTAATCAAATAAGTATGTGTATAAACATCAACATTGTAGATAGAAGAGAAATAATTAGCACATACTCTAAGTAGTTTGTTGTTTCCTAGATATTATTATTGATAGTGGTTTATACAGATGGTTCAACTTACTCTTTTTAAATTTCAAGATAGTGTCCAACCTTAGTGAAAGCACTGGAAGCCATCTGATCAGCTGCAGGTTCAATCCCCAGCCAGCTTGACCTGATACATGCAGGGATTTTGGAATCCTGTGAGATAAAGGCCTAGGTGATAGGGATTACAACAGAACCAGATCTTGTTGAGGGTGCTTTTATTTGGGGGGGAGAGGGCAGGGTAATTCTTCAAAAGAAATAGACGGTACAAAAGCGATATACATTCAAAATAAAACATACTCAAATTTTTAATTCCGATCTTTTACCAAGCTGATAACCTGTGGACAAGTGTTGATACTCTTACAATGCTGGGAAGTGGCAACAAGCTACAGCTCCCAATCATCCACATAATCATGAAGGAAAACAACTCTGCATACTGTAGAGTGTTTCCAATATTTTGGGGTATTGTTTTGTGTTTTTGTATCTATCACATCTACAAAACACCTGTGTTTCTTGTATCTGGGGAGAACAGGAAGCAATTACTCTTGAGATAAAACTCAATAAAATTACCCAATATGAAGGAGGCTAGCCAGTGATGCCTATTGTACGTGAGTTAGGACTTCTGCAGCACACAATCTCAACCATCTAAAAGGATAAGAAGTTTGGCAGAGAAGCCATCAATATCAGTTAAATCAGCTGCCATCACAGAGCAAAGAGCTAGGCAGATTGACGATATGGAAACATTACTTGTCACGTGGATGGAATAGCAGCTATAAAGGTGCATACCACTTAGCCTTCTGATGATCCAGGCTACAACAAGAAGTCTTTTCCACATGCTAATAATCCTACATTGACCCAAATGCTTACAGTAAATCATCTCCGGTTCTGATACTTCAAAAGGCATTATACTTATCACAATACGAAAGTCAGAGGCAGCAAGATACTGAAGATTTTAAGGAAGAGTGGTATAGAATAATCGTCAATAGAAAATATTTGCCAAAACAGATATTTAAGGTTGAAGCTAGCTTGTCCTAGAAGAGAGTGCCACAGTACATACCTGTCATGTTACTGTGATATGATATTATTGCTACTATTAATTTTTAAGTATTTTTATTCCCTTTGAGGGGCCTGTTTCTATATTGCTAAGGACAATCTCTAGCAAAATGAATTAAGTATAACTAAGGGCTACCAGGAACAGCAGATGGTGTAATGGTTATGTCACTGGACATCTGCATGGCCAACCACAGTTAGAGTCGTAGACACAGTGGATTGAAACTCACGATAGGTGCATGTGCATGAGTGCCCAAAATCCTGAGAGGAGAATGGAGGAGAAAGGATTGCGGTGTCGCTACCCTTCCGCAGATCTCTTTCTGGCAAGCACACACACTGTACAGCAAAGATTTCTCTAAAAAACTAACATAATAAGAAGTGGCTAGTCCCATAACATAGTGGTTAAGTACTGTGCAGAAGAAGCTTGGTCCCACATGGCCAACTACGATTTGAGTCCCATTACTGGTGGCTACCACAACAAGAACACACACGCATGTTGATCCATGTACCAATTCCTGATGGATGGAAAACAAGAGAAAAAAGGAATGAGGTATGACTGGGCCCTGGTGGGAGGGAGGATGCTTTCTCTCTTTC
>NW_006159806.1:2415617-2421242 GCF_000334495.1 Tupaia belangeri chinensis | reverse complement strand
CTGTCTCTCTCTCTCTTACTTTATTGTACATACACATGCCCTCAGTCATAATAAAAGAAAAAATTTAAAAAGAAAACCAAAAATAAGATAATAAGGGTAGGAAAAAATTTTTGAAGGAAGTAATTATATAATTTGATGTTGTAATAAGTAAATAGAGCAATGATTTAATAAAGGAATCAATAAAAAGTATTTTTATATTTATAGCAATGAGAAAAATATGCTAGTGTTATGTGTTAAAGACAAATCCAAGACTAGTAAATGGTATATTATGTTGCTGGACTCACACATGGCCAACTGAGATTCAAGTCCCAGACCTGGTGGCTTGAAACTCACTCAAGTCACATGTGTATGCGTGTCCAAAATGTTGAGACGAGAATAAAGGAGAAGGGACTGTGATGTGGTCAAGTCTGCTGGGGAGTGATTTCTCACTATCTGTCTCTCTCTGTCTTTCTCTGTCTCTCTGGTGAGTGCACATGCCCTATAGCAAAAATCTCTAAAAATAAAAAAAGATACATATTTTGAATTAAAAATATATATATAACTGTTTTCAGACTACAGTATAATGAAGACAAGAAATTTTTTTAAGTAGTCAAATTTAGAAGATTAAAAAAACAAACTCTCACACACAAAAAAAAAGGGCTTCGAAGAAAATACACAAATGTTAACATTTTTAAATGACCAATATATACTGCACTGCAAAACTTTGGAATGTGAATAAAGTATTTCATTTCTTTAAATGTTTTTATTTTAGAAATAAAAATTAATGAGTAAATGATGCTTTTTGTTTTTTTGGCACAGAAATTAACAAATGAATAAAATAATAAAGTTAAAATTTAAATTACAAGGTCAAAATTAAAATTAGATAAAAAAAATCTATTTAGTTTTCCTACTTTTAACATCATCTGACATGTGGTTATACCCCTTTATCTACAGTTTCATGTTGCATGATTTCACTTACAGTCGTCTGTGGTCCAAAAATAGGTGAGGCCGGTATATGAGGCCGCATTCAAATAACTTTTATAATAATATATTGTTATAATGTTTCTATTTTATTATCAGCTATTATTAATCTCTTACTGTGCCTAATTTATACATTAAATTTTATATGCACACACACACACACATATATAAAATCATAATATATAGGGCTCAGTACTATTCATGGTTCCAATTATCCAGAATTTTGAATCATATTCCTTCCTGAAGGATAAGGGGAGACTACTATTTTTGCAAATTACAATAATACCAGCAGAAATTTTTTGTAAAGTGGAGATAATCAATATAAATACACAAAATGCATGCATATGTGAAGACTTCAGAAATTATACATGGAGAGCCAGCCTCATAGCCCAGTGATTAAGTGTTCCAGAGAGGGAACTGGAAACCACACGGCCAACCATGGTTCTTCTTCTTGCTTCAGAGGCTTGAAAACATGCCAGGTATGTGTGCTGATGCTCAGGATCCTGATAAGATGGAGAAATGGAGAAGAAAGGATTATGGATGACCAGGCCCTGTTGAGGAGGGTGCTTCTCTCATGCATGCACACTCTCACTCCTCTTTGTCTCCCTAACACATGCGCATAGTATCTGGCATTTAAATAAAACATAAGAAATTATATAGATAATACAAAGTTTGGGACCAGCTTATAGCATGGTGGTTAAGGCAGCAGGACCCCTGGCTCCTACCTGATGAGCTACAAGTTTCGAGTGTCAGACCTGGAGGCTTGAGAAACACACTAGGTGCATGTATGTGTGGGCCCAAGATCCCAAAAGGAAGGAGAAACTGTACACATCACCTAAGTAAGAGTCCTATCTAAAAATTTTAACCTGAATCAGTATGTGAGAAACTAACCAAAGTTGAGCAGCCCTAAAACAATTGATCTGATATTTTTGATGATATCAATGTCAGCAACAACAATGTTAACAAGAACTGGGAAAGTGTTTTTTCTTAAAGGAGATTAAAGTGGCACACTCATGGTGTGCAATCGAAGATGGGGAAAAGTCTATGAAAGACATTATACAGATACATAAGGAAAATGGTATCTATTTAAAATGGGATCTATTACATTAGAAGACATCATATTTTAGTGTTAAATTTTCTGAGGGTGATCATTATACAGTGATTATGTAGAAGGCTCTCAGCTCAGACAACACAAAATTAAGTATTCCAGAACAAACCCTAGTGGAGATAGAATACCTAAACAGATCAACTTCTACAGAAGTAGAGAAAAAGTATTATATCAAAGAACCACCACAAAAAAGGCAAGTTTCAAATGATTGTGTACATAAATCTTTTAAACCTTTAAAGACCAAATGATTCCAATGCCTCCCCATTTCTTAAAAAATGAAAAATCTGGGACCAACAGTTGACATACTGGTTGTGTTGATGGACTCCCATGTAGCTGATCATGGTTTGAGTCCCAGACCCAGTGACTTAAACTCATGCCAGGCACGTGTGTGTGTGTGCCCAAGGTCCCAAGGACACAGTGGAAGAGAGAGGATTGTGGCGTGGCCATCCCCCGTGGGAGGTGATTTCTCACTTTTTGTCTCTCTGTCTCTCTCTTTCTGGCACACCCATGTGCCCTACAGCAAAAATAAATAAATAAAACTTCTCGAAAAACTAGAAATGAAAAATCTAATTGTTGCAGACAGATTCTAAGATAGTCCCAAGATTAGGTGTTCATCAAATATTCCTCGAATGTTTGAGAGAAAAGGGAGAGGAAAAACAAATAGGATAAAATGTTCAAAGATAGTGAATCTAGAAGTATATGCAAATGTTCTTTGCATATTCTTGCAATACTCTTGTGATTATAATACTTTTTTCTGTGCATTTGAATTTCAAAATTGCTGAATAAGGAATGATATTTGCTGATGGCTTGAGGTGCATTCATTTTATATAAAAATAATTTCATTATATGTCAACCTCGCTGTAAGTTTTTTCCCAAGTAAGAAATAGTGCTAAGGGCCAGGAGGTAATGTGGAAGTTAAGGAGCTGGAACTCAAATAGCTGATGGTGTGGGTTAGGTCCTGTACCCAGCCAAATGAAAATCATGCTAGACGTGTGTGTGTGTGTGTGTGTGTGTGTGTGTGCATGTGCACATGAGCCCAAAATCTCGCACCCAAAATCTTGAGAGGAAACTAGACAAGAACGGACTGCAGTATTGTTCTGCGTGGTGACTTCTCACTTTTCCTCTGTCTCTCTCTCTAGTTGATGTGTGTGACCTATAGCAAAAAATTTTAAAAGCTACTGAATTTAATAATACTTTGGTAGCTTCAACATCATCAATTAAGTAATTTCCTTTTAAATGATTAATGTAATAAAATACATAAAGTCTCTAATTGCAAAATATCACTGGATTCTTTTTTTAAAATTATTTATTTAATTTTATTTATTCATTCATCTATTTTAAATTTGACCAGAGGGAGAGAGAGAGAGAGAGAGAGGAGGAAAGTAAGAAGGCAAGCCAACAGGTCTGGGACTCAAACCATGATCAACCATGTGTGAGTGTCCAGTACCTTAACCACCATGCCATCTGCTGGCCCCATCACTGGATTCTTATAGTAGATTATTCTCGGCCATGGGAGGTCAATGTTGGAATGACTTGCTATTGTGTTTTTTTTTTTTCTGTTGACAAACCATTCCCAAGTGATATCAGTTTCTAATTATCCTTCTTTATCCTATCTTTATTCATTATATAAAGTAAGAATATGAAAACTTAATACAAATTAATAAGACTTTTATAATTTATTTTCTATATTTCTCCTCTCTCAATAGACTGTAAGTACAAGAACAATGTCTGTCCTCTTTTCTACTTTGTGTCATTAACCCTACGTTCACATATTGTGTTTAGTAAACTTATATTTAAAAAGAAAAAAAAAAGAATGAGTAGAGAGAACAAAATGGAGAGTGTATATAGAAAGGATTTTTAAGAGATAATTTATATAGTATAAGTAAATGAATGCACTGACAAAGGAAAGGGAATCATCGGTCGATATTTAACTCCTATGTTGATCAGACAGATACAGTGCAGAGCAGATAAGAATAAATCTAGTTATTTTCTAGCTTTCATTTTCAGACCCTAAAAATAAATGGTGTGCTTTCACCAATTATATTCTGACTTACAGATTATTTAGCTCAAAATTTACATTGAAGGACTTGCTCATATGTTACTCACTCAATAATGTATGTTTAAAAAGCCATAATATCTTGAGTCTCGTGAAATCCCTTTATAGTAAGGTTGAAATTATTTGTTTCATTTTTACAAATTATACAATTAAGGCAAGGAAATTAAGAAAATTTTCCAAAGACAGTACAGTCAGTGAAAAATAAAATTTGAAGACAGAGATGTAGTATTTTTTATTTTATTTTTCTATAATAACAGCCTTTACTAAATTTATATTATTTAATTTGTTTTTTGTTTGTTTGTTTGTTTTGCCATAGAGTGTGTGTACTTGCAGCAGGGATGGGGAGAAGGAGAGAGAGAGGTGGATAGAGAGAAATTATGCCATCCTCCACACCCCCCAGGAGGGTAGTCATGCTGCATCTCATCTCCTCCATTCTCCTGTCAGCATTTTGGGCACAGTGCACACACTCCTGGCATGTTTTCCAAGCCTCTGGGTCAAGGGGTCAAGGACTGGAACTTCACATTCAATCATGTGGGATCCAGATACCATAACCACATGCCACCTGCTGGCAAGAGTCCTAGCTTTCAAGAATTTTTATCTCCATTTTTTTCTGCCATGTTGTCAAGGATTGAAATGTGCCCCACTTCATTTATAAGCTGAATTTCTAACAGAACCCCAGTACCTTGAAATGCACTATATTTGAAAACAGAGTAACTAATGTTGTAATCCGTTAAACTGAGGTTATCCTGGTTCATGGTGGCCCTCTGATATGACATATGTTCTTTGAAAAAGGATACTTTTATCCAGACAATTCCACAAGAAAAACCTCATGAGAAGATGGAAGTAGAAGTCAGGCTGATGCTGCTCTAAGCCAAGGGATGCCAAAGATTGCCAGCAAAAAACAGAAACTAAGGGAGAGCCATAGAACAGAGTCTCCCTTCCAGTCCTCAGATGGAACCAGACCAGCTACAGTTTTATCCAGGACTTGCAATCTTAAGAACTACATTTCATTGAATACATTTTCATAGCTGAAGTCACTCAGCTATGGTGCTTTGTTATGGCAGGCAACCTTAGAATAGTAATACACATGTCTTGCTGTCATTGCAGATAGGAAATTATAATGACCCAAATTAAATAAGTAATGTGTATTTCTTCCTTCTACTTCATGGAATTTGCCTATGTATTATGATTATTTTAATCTAATCCCATACGATGGAATTAGATTGATATAAACATCATAGAAAAGTAATTTTATTTAAACTTTAACTCCTTGTCAGAAAGAATGTTCTAGTACTTTCCATTGTAAATAAAAGATAATACCAGAGTTTGGTTCATTTAAGAGAATAGAGAGGTTATTCATTGTGCAGCTTGGCCGTCTAAAGTCCAGGCACCATGCCTTGTAGATTTTCCTTTTGGTCAGCTCCCATGGGTATGCAGGGTATCATGTAGTGAGAAAATAGACCATGCTTCTCTGTCTGTTCATCGCCCAGTTCTACCTCTT
>NW_006159806.1:2392936-2415586 GCF_000334495.1 Tupaia belangeri chinensis | reverse complement strand
CATAAACCCGCCCGGAGTTAATCAGAAGGACCCCCATCCTAATCACTTAATCACTCCCTGTGGCCCTGTCTTTCAACACCATGAAAGCATTAAGTTTTTTCTTTCCTTCAAAACTGAATCTCAGCACATGAATTTCTGGAGAATATGAACAATAACGCAGACAAAATTTAAATTTACTGATGAAAAATTTTTACTGACCTTTTCTTTTACAGAAGTCATACATTCCTCATAGTAACACCTTCAAATATAGTTATAATAGATCATCATTTCCCCAAATTTCCTTTATCAGAGGTCTTTAAAATAAAAATGTAGTAGTAATTTTGTTATTTTGCTGTTAGTGTAAAGGCACAATTAACATTCTAATATTTCCTTTTAGCCCAAGTATATAAAATGCAATATTTAGGACATGTTTATATTAACCACTCTTCATCTGAAAATCAAATGTAATTCTATGTCTAATGTTTTACCAGACATCTCTAGACTGTCAGAGCTAAACAATTTCTAGCTAGGAGAGTGCAAGTGCATATATCCAGAAAAAAAAAATAGACAAACCATAATAAACTCTTAGGAAATGACACCGTTTTGGTACCAGATGGTAGTGAGAATCTGTAAATAATACAGTTGGCCCAAACAATGAACTTCAATGCTTCAAACATTGCATTAATATAAAGAATATTGGTCCATCCAGGTGTCATGGTGGTAAAGGTGGCTAGATACCTCATGGCCAAGTGCGTGGTTTAAGTCCCAGACCTGGTGGCTTGGAAAACATTCCTGGCACATGTGCATGTATTACCAAAATACTGAGAGGACAATGGAGGAGAAGGGACTGTGGCATGGCCATCCCTTGTGGGGATGATTTCTCACCTTTCTCTCTCTCTCTCTCTCTCTCTCTCTCTCTGTAGCTCTCTGATAGCTACACATGTCCTATAGCAAGAAAAAAAAAAAAAAAGAACTCAAAGAATATTCATTGTTACGAATTAACCAATTTAAATGAAGAAATTTATATCTATTTGAGAGCTACTGATCTCCTTCAGACATTATAAAATACACAAATAGAAACAAATTAAGAGCATTTCAATCTACACTGAGGAATAGAATATTCTAATAACTCACAGTAGCCAGAAATAATCATCAAAATTATTCATTATTTTACAAGAAATAAAGGTTTATTTGTTTTTCATAGGTTTAACACCTAATTTCTATTTTAAGGGCATTTGTAGGCTATCTTTAGTTTACTGGACTTTATAAAACAGAAATCCTGAATTTCAGATCGCATACGGCCATGTGTGACTTTGCTATTGCTATTCTCTTGAGCATACATATTCTTCCCCAGATTTTCAAATGACCAGATCTTTTGTGTTGCTCTACTCAGTTCAAACAGCACCTTCTCATAAAAGCTTTCACTGTCCAGTCTCTGTAAAGTAAACCAGGCTTACTCGCTCTATCTAACATGATTTTATAGTATTTTCTTCCTGACACCAGCTGAGCTTGCATTTTAAATCTATTTTTCTGATGTATTTTTGTTTACTTTTAAAAAACAAGTTTTCCAACTTAGATCCTAAATTCTCTAATATCTGTGCAACTCACAACAGAATTCTCTGAGCTAGAAACTGTGCCTGTCAAGATATTAATGTAGTAGAAAATAACAAGATTTCCTGCCATTCTTCTGGGAGGAACCAGAAATGACAAATTTTAAGGCTTCAAGAAACACAAACCCTGACTGGCAAGCCCTAAATCTGAGGTGTCAATATTGGAACTCTTGGGGTTAGCAGGAGGCATGATGGATAAGGTGCTGGACTCCCACATGGTCATCTACAGTTTGAGTCTTGGACCAGGTGACTTGCGTTCTCACTTTCTCTCTCTCTCTGTCTCTGGTGAGAATATGTGTTCTATAACAAATCAAAAATAATAGTAACATAAAAATATTAAATGAATAATTCTTTAAAAAGATTGGAACTCTTAAAATTCATTCAAAGATATCATTCAATCCATGGATGGGTTTGAGGAAGTACCTGGCATAGACTTTCAAGTCTACCGAACCTGGACAAATCTTATGCTTCCACAAAATAGCAGCTCTTGTGCTTTAGGCTATCGATCAGTAGGCATGATCAAAGTATCTATTAGGTCTTCAGGAAAGTCGTGACATGTTTTTCTATGCGAAAATGTGTCATGACTTCCCCAACAACCCAATATAACATAGGAGGGCTGAGGGTGCTTTATATCATAGTAAGTTGGGAGAATTGTTTTGTTGTTGATGTTGTTTTTATTTATTTGCTTCTTATATTCATTCCAAATAATTCATACTTTATAAAAGGAGAATTAAGAGGGCTTTGTTTGGGGGGATTTTTGTTTTTAGGTTTTTTTGGTTTTGTTTTTGTTTTTGTTTTTAAATTTGCTTGAAGAACTTAACATGATTTGCCCTTGGTGGCCAATGTTCAAACTAGCAGGGCCTACGAAAGCTCTCAGTGAGTATGATAGTCACAACACAAAAAGCCCTGCTTGATAGAGTTTAAAATGTAGGATTTATGATTCTAAATTCTTCTATGGAACTTTTTCCTTTATTCTTTTTATTGTTCATGACAAAGCATGTTAAAATGCACCTAAGAAAAAGAGAAAGAGAAAGATGAGTACCCTTCACAGGATCTAGTCACGTCATAATCTCTTTCTTCCAATCCTCCAGCCCATCAGATCACAGGCAATCGAGCTAGCTCCCAGTGCATTTCAAGCTGTGTGGAGGATTCAAACCACAGTGGAATCTGTCTTCTCTGAAGTAGCACATCACCAATTTATTGTGGAGCTGGCCCATAATTTTTGTTTCTAAATAATGCAGAGAAATTCCTCCAAAATCAAAGATGAATAATTACCTACTATATTTAGAAACAAAAATTAGCCTTTAAACAAGAACTCAAAGTTCAGAATTTTATTTTTTGTATTTTATTTATTTATTTATCTTTAAGGTTTTTACCATAGGGTACATGTGCTCACCAAAGAAAGAGAGAGAGACAGAGAAACAAAAAGTGAGAAATAACCTCTCAGTAGGGAATGGCCATGCTGCAATTTCTTCTCCTCTATTCTCCTCCTAGGATCTGGGGCATGCACAGATGTGCATCTGGCATGAGTTTTCTACCTGCCAGGTCCAGGACTCAAACCATGGTAGTCCATGCAGGAGTTCAGCGCCTTAACCACCATACCACTTACTGGCCGTTATTTTTTGTATTTTAATTAATTTATAGATAGCCCTAGATATCTATCAATTGATTGATTGATCATTTGATTGATAGATATGGTTCAAATTGAGGATTTTTGCCTTCATAGACATGTGAGAGCAACATGCTTTCAGTAGAAACTATGCATAGATTGTAGACCAGGCATCCTGTTTTTCACTATCTGTCCAGGATTCAATAAATTACAAGAGCTATTCAAAATTTTATTATACAATAAGCTTTGGTTAGATGATTTTACCCAAATGTAGGTTAATATATGTGTTCTCAGAACAGTTGAGGTAAGTTAGGTAAATTAGATATATTAAATGCATTTTCTACTTAGTATATATTCAATTTACAATGAGATCATTGGGATGTAACCCCAATGTAAATCAAGACACATTTGCACATAAATCATTAAATAGTGAAACAATTTGGGGATAGGATGGAGCAGTGCAGTTATTGACTTTAAACTTTTGCTCTATTTTCATCTAGTAAATGCTAGATTTTCATATCAAATTTTGGTCACTGTTTAAGTGATACAAGAGAGTATCAAAAAGTTTATTGAAAATGCCTACTATGAAAAAACTGTGCAAGAATTTCAAAGATTTTTGTATTAAAGTTTTCTCCTACTAAAATTCCACTTTTTCACAAGTTTCTTTTTTCTTATATTTCTTATTTAACAAAATCCTATCCTGTTGCTTGAGAGTTTGCTATTAATAGCTTTATCAGACTATTGATGAAAAACTATTGTTACAAAAACGTCCTTCTTTCCAATTAACATCATTTTGAATTATTTACATCCATTTTGTTGAATGTTCCCCTTTGATCCACATTGCATTGAACTAATGATTTTGCTGCAAATAACATGAATATGTTTTCCATATTCCCTCAGCAAATGTAAATGCTAATAGCACATCTATATGAAAAAAATGTCAATATAAGCTTAGATTAAGTATAGTGCTAAGCATGGTATGGAACACCCCATATTTAATTAATGAGTGATATTATTCATCTTTAATGATTTGACTGTTCAAAAGAAATGGAACATTTATAATATATGTATAAACTGTGGTTATGAAAAACATCCAAATAACCAGTCACTGTACTTGCATGGGAGTACAGGAACAAGACCAGTCTAAGCATCTTTACCACAATATCGGAAAGCACTGCAGGCTATATTCTGTGCATAAATCTTACAAGAGCACAAACTCTTTCCTTTCTGTATTAAAATGTCCCAGAATAATTCCTGCTCTGTTTTGTTTTACATTTGCCTCCATATAAATTGCTTATCTTTCTAATTAAAGCCTATGATCTCAAAGCTTTGGATGTATTTTTAAATATCCCCTGATGCTACATGGCAGGCAGGAATCTAAGATGAACCCCATGAGTCACATCCCTGTATAATTCACTCCCCTTAAATGTAAGCAGAGTCTGCATATATGACAAAGATGATGGGATACCATTTTCTTAATTAGATTACATTATATTGGAAAGGTGATGGGACATCCATTCTAATGATTCTCAGTCTAGAACAAGATTCTCCTATAGGCTGTGAAGAAATAAGCTATTACGTGTGAGAGACAACTATGAGAGAGCCATATGACAAAAAAAGGGGAGCATCTAAGAACAGAAAGCCTCAGCTGGTGTCGATTAAAAAAAAAAAAGGGCAGAGATATCAGTCCTACAACCACATGGAAATAAATTCTATTAACACTCATGGGAGCTTGGAAGAGGACCTTGCATTCCAGAAAGGATGCAACCTGATCAATGCTTAAACTGAAGTCTTGTGACATTTTGAGCAGAAATCTCAGATACACTATTCCTGAGCTTCTGACCCAAGGAAAGCTGAGATAAGTATTGATTTTTTTAAATTTATTTAATTTATTTATTCATTTATTTTATTTTGATGATAGAGACACACACACACACACACACACAGAGAGAGAGAGAGAGAGAGAGAGAGAGAGAGAGAGAGTGAATGAGAAAGCAAGCCACCAGGTCCGGGACTTGAACCATGGTCAGTCATGTGGAAGTGTCCAGCACCCTAACCACCATGCCACCTGCTGGTCCCCAGTATTGATGTTTTAAGTCACTTTTGGGGGGGGGGTAATTTGTTCTGAGAAATAAAAAATGAATATACATTACCTCCTTTACAAAACTTTTTTGTACCATTTCTTGATGGCTTCATTTATTTATTTTGACTCCATATCATATCCTATATAATTTGTTCTGAGAAATAAAAAATGAATACACATTACCTCCTTTACAAAACTTTTCTGTACCATTTCTTGATGGCTTCTTTTATTTATTTTGACTCCATATCATATCCTATGTTCCTGTCTTATTGAATCTTGTTTATCACCTTGACTCATATCATGTGTCATGCTCAAAAGTGACATGAGATATTTTGGGGCTGAGGCTCAAGTCTAAACATGAAATTCATTTATGTTTCATCTATATCGTATACATCTACTTCGAAAGTGATCTTTAGCAATATTTTCTTAATGCATCATTTTGAATGAAATCTGTCACAGGAGTTCAGATATAGAATTTTTCATTTGTGGCATCATGTCAGCATCACTCCAGGTCGCATTTTGCATTTCCAGATCTTTCATGTCCAAATTTGGGTGGGTAGGAATGCTCTCGACCCAACTAATCTTTCAAGTCTTACATTCTAACAATCAATTAAACACAACAGAGAAGAAAAAATGCATGAAATCACCTCTCGTTTGCTAAATTGTTACACTGTCTCATTCTTTGGTGCTTTTCTTTCCTTTCCATTTTCATTTTTTTGAAGTATCTACACATTGTTTTTTTTTGTGGTTAAGTCATTCATTATTCAAAGTTCAAGTTAAAAGTCAATTTCACTTAAAAAAAAAACAAACCATTCAATCTCTAGAATTATAACACTGACTACTGCTCAAAAAAATAGTGTAGGAGACCAGAATATGCTGTCCCCAAATATACCAATGCATAAGGATTGCTTTAAGATAAAGGCAATTAGGAAGAATTAGACACAAGAAAAACTCACTTTTCCTTTGCTCTCTGTAAGAAAGGACAGAGTTGGTCAATGAAGACAACTTGCAGACCCTGAACATACTGGAGATGCCACCAGAGGAGTCTACATAGCAAATTCTCTGATGTTTGCCTTCCCACAATTGGATGGCTCTGGGAATAGTACAGACTTCTATTTCTTTGTCTTGCTGTTTCTCTAAAAATGTACTATTCTTTGTTGGAGATTCTACACATACACACACATACTTGTTTATATATATGTATATATATATATATATAACACACACACACACACACACACACACACACATATGCATGTTTTTGTTTTTAATTTTTAAATTTAATTAATTTTATTATTATTATTTATATATTTGACCACAATACATCATTTAGATTGTAAAGAGACTTTACTCAGCATGTTATACACCTCAGGCCAGCCCAGTTGAGAATACTATACACATTATCATCAACAGGTAATAAACCATACCTCTTGAGAATTACCCACTCTCTGGGTATCTTCCATGTATATATAAAATATAAATACATCTTGATGTCTGTTTTCCTCTTGCTAATCTGTCATATGTTATAAAAGTCCAGCCTAGCTAAGAACTCAAGTGGGTAGAGAGAATATGATTATTTTTGTCCTATAATATCATTAATTATTTACTTACAGATATATTTTTTATACAATTACAAAGGCATAGATTGTGTTAAATATTTATGTCCCAAATTGCTAGTATTGTGCATGAAGCATGGGGGATTAAACATTTTTTGAACAGAAAAAAGAAAGAAATACCATAACCATGTAAGTAGAAATTACATAGAGCTATGGATCTATGACTTTAAACACTCTCCGGAGAAGGAACATCAGAAATAGTTCTAGAAACAGCAATACTCTAAGGTGAAATGATATGTGATACAACCACGTCACCATTTCTAAGAAATTTTGGTATTTGACATTTTTATATTCTCCAACCCTTTTGAGAATTAATGCCTAGTGAACAACTGTTGCCAATTTTGCAATTTAAAACAAGTTTGAAAACAATCATGAAAAAAAAAATGAGGCTGATTTCCATGTACAGCTTATGAAAATCCATCTCTTTACTATGGTTATGATCCTAGACCACAGCCACTGGCAAATTTCTTCATCAGAACAGAATTACTAGCAAATTAATGAATTAGAGAACTATTCATGTTCTTAATGCCCTGAAGTACATTAAAAAGTGCTTGAAAGTATTTTAGACTTTACATCAGGAGCATATTAAAACAACTCACTTTCTTTAAAAAAGTGGATGGATATAAAAACCTTTAAATCCAAAATAAAATTAAGATAATAATTTTCTAATTATGCTTTATGTCAAAAATATTACACCAAATATCTAAATTTTAACCATAAATTTTTGCAAACATCTACAATTGTTACCTTCATATAAATTACGTCCTTTGTACCATAGGACTGACTTCAGACCTACTGACCACTGAGGACAAGGTGCATCCTAAAATCACATGTAATTTGATCAATACTTTCTCCACTCTATTTAGTGTCATTTTCCCTACTATATTTTGAGCTTTAATTCCATAGAATAAAGACTTTTTAAAATGTCTCTAAATATATCATTACATACAGGATATTTGAATATTTCTACTCTGATATTTACATCACACAAAATTCTTTCACATTAGATACTAATTAAAGACCTTTATTGATCTTTCAGAGAGCAATTATGGATAGTCATGAGTGGCATAAAATGAACTATCTTTCATTTTAAAGTGATTGCATTGGTCAGCATAAAGATCTCTACCCTGCTCTTCAGTAGAACTGGGTCTCGTAACAGAGTCATTTCATTTGGCAGATTTTAATATGGTACCCTATTAATGTTGGCTAGATTTCAACCAAATGACTATGTAGATGTAAAAGACTTAATATCCTATTAGCAACCCCATGATTCATCTAGTCCCCCAGGCTTATTTCTAATCATAGCTTCTAATATTACATGTAATATTGGAATGTGCATATAAAAAATTTAACAAATTAAAATGTGAATGGTTGAAATATATACTAGATAAAAACTCTCTTGCAGATCACAATTTATTTTATTGTATTTTCATATACCTATGGAATCCATTTATTACATGTAGCTTACAAGTATATGCACACATTTTATAGCTAGCAAATCTACCAGTGAACAATTACGTTTTCAACTGAAGTATGTTATCCTAGAAAAAACACAAATTGGCTTGTAAAAAAGTACAATCTATTAGTTAAGTGTGGCTTAAAGGATTACTATACATTTATATTACCTCTAAATACTGATACTTATTTCTGAGAAGATTAGCCAAGTATGATAACCAAGAATATAGGGAAGTAAAAATAAATTGTGAAGGATTTTTATTCTAGCAGAAGTACATAGTTTTGAATAGTATATATAAAGGCTGAACTGTTTCTATTAACATTTGAATAACACAAATTAACACTGTGAAGAACTGCTAAGTCTTAAAGACAATATTGAACACTGTCCACATATCTAAAAAAAAAATTAACTTACTAATAAATCCAGGGATTTGTAATGAAATTTCAGAATCACAATAAAATTAAAATCTTATGCTCATTTTTATTCACCCACAGTCAAGATTGCTATAAGTAAAACAGAGAAGTCAATATACCAGGAACAATTATTATAAGCTTTTTATCTCACGCTGAGAGGATAGAATACTCTGCTTTGACAAAGACAATAGCAGTATGAAAGCAAGTAGTTTAATAAGAGACTCTGCAATTCTTCTTTCTAGCATCCAGAAATTAAAGTGATTTATTATAAATATATTTAATCAATTTAGATCATTCTATTGTGTTGCTTTTGAGTCTTACATGAAAATACTCTTCTTGACATGAAGCACACATCATTACAAATCATTTGCTAAATCAAGTTACATTCCATAAAACTATTTTTAATATTACTCATTCTATATTGCCTTCTTAGGCACAAATTTTGTCGAAATATTTATGTGGCTTGTATATCAAATAAAAAATCTTGGTGTTGGCGTATAAACTACAGTCTTGAAATTAGAATAGTTATGAGAGAAATCTAAAAGCCACTAACTATACAAAACAAAACAGAACAATTAGATAAGGAGAACTGAAAAAAAATAAATCCCCGAAGACGTTAAACGATATAGTTGAACTTATCTGAGAAAAATAAAAGCAAGTTATCACTATGTATAGGTATGTACACTAGTATGAAGGAAGGGTCCACAGTGAGCCGTGAGTTTTGGAAAGTAGTGAAGGAGTAAAATAGTATGTAATACGTTATGCATTTTAATGCCATAAAATATGTCTGGTAAAATAAAGACTGTAAATACCTTGTAAGTAATATATAATTTACAACATTTCTTAGGGTCAAAAAATGTTATCTAAATGGACACATTTTTGCAATTACTTTGGATGGCATATTTACCTTTACCCTATCTCAGGTGAAAGACATTTGTTCAATACAATATCGCCATGGCCAGTTCAAAATATTTCACAGAATTAATTTCCATTGTATGAGTGATTTTCAGTAATTCCAAGGCACTTCAGTGTTTAAGCAAGTGCAATGTTTATATACAAAGGGAATATATTTTTAGACTTTACATAGTCTAAGTCATTCTTAACATTTCCTTTAAAAAATGAAATTTCTAACGCCTTATAATAGCAATATTTGATCATTAAATAAGCTGATCAAATCATTAATGATTGATAATAAATAGCACCTTGAGAGCCTCTTGTGAAAGGAAATTTAAAGTTTAGTGGCTTTTTTTTTTGGCTTTTTCATAAATGCCACTATTTTATGTAGTTTCTATAAAGCCAACTAAGATATACCATTTGAAGTTAAATTAGTTTTTTTTGTTTGTTTTGAGTGGTTAACTATAAAATTGCTCCATGAGTTATCAAAATTATGCAGAGCAACTATTTTAGATATGTGACAAAAAATAGACAAAACTGGAAAGACAGAAAGTAATTATTAAAGTGTGAACATAATTATTAAAGTGGGAGACATGGTTGTATGGCCATAATACTCTGTGGATAATGTTCTGTGAATGGACAGCTACAAGGATGCCTATCTAACTGGAATGTCATACTACTCCTGCCACTCCCGAGAAGTTACACAACTGTTGCCAATTTTGCAATTTAAAACAAGTTTGAAAACAATCATGAAAAAAAAAATGAGGCTGATTTCCATGTACAGCTTATGAAAATCCATCTCTTTACTATGGTTATGATCCTAGACCACAGCCACTGGCAAATTTCTTCATCAGAACAGAATTACTAGCAAATTAATGAATTAGAGAACTATTCATGTTCTTAATGCCCTGAAGTACATTAAAAAGTGCTTGAAAGTATTTTAGACTTTACATCAGGAGCATATTAAAACAACTCACTTTCTTTAAAAAAGTGGATGGATATAAAAACCTTTAAATCCAAAATAAAATTAAGATAATAATTTTCTAATTATGCTTTATGTCAAAAATATTACACCAAATATCTAAATTTTAACCATAAATTTTTGCAAACATCTACAATTGTTACCTTCATATAAATTACGTCCTTTGTACCATAGGACTGACTTCAGACCTACTGACCACTGAGGACAAGGTGCATCCTAAAATCACATGTAATTTGATCAATACTTTCTCCACTCTATTTAGTGTCATTTTCCCTACTATATTTTGAGCTTTAATTCCATAGAATAAAGACTTTTTAAAATGTCTCTAAATATATCATTACATACAGGATATTTGAATATTTCTACTCTGATATTTACATCACACAAAATTCTTTCACATTAGATACTAATTAAAGACCTTTATTGATCTTTCAGAGAGCAATTATGGATAGTCATGAGTGGCATAAAATGAACTATCTTTCATTTTAAAGTGATTGCATTGGTCAGCATAAAGATCTCTACCCTGCTCTTCAGTAGAACTGGGTCTCGTAACAGAGTCATTTCATTTGGCAGATTTTAATATGGTACCCTATTAATGTTGGCTAGATTTCAACCAAATGACTATGTAGATGTAAAAGACTTAATATCCTATTAGCAACCCCATGATTCATCTAGTCCCCCAGGCTTATTTCTAATCATAGCTTCTAATATTACATGTAATATTGGAATGTGCATATAAAAAATTTAACAAATTAAAATGTGAATGGTTGAAATATATACTAGATAAAAACTCTCTTGCAGATCACAATTTATTTTATTGTATTTTCATATACCTATGGAATCCATTTATTACATGTAGCTTACAAGTATATGCACACATTTTATAGCTAGCAAATCTACCAGTGAACAATTACGTTTTCAACTGAAGTATGTTATCCTAGAAAAAACACAAATTGGCTTGTAAAAAAGTACAATCTATTAGTTAAGTGTGGCTTAAAGGATTACTATACATTTATATTACCTCTAAATACTGATACTTATTTCTGAGAAGATTAGCCAAGTATGATAACCAAGAATATAGGGAAGTAAAAATAAATTGTGAAGGATTTTTATTCTAGCAGAAGTACATAGTTTTGAATAGTATATATAAAGGCTGAACTGTTTCTATTAACATTTGAATAACACAAATTAACACTGTGAAGAACTGCTAAGTCTTAAAGACAATATTGAACACTGTCCACATATCTAAAAAAAAAATTAACTTACTAATAAATCCAGGGATTTGTAATGAAATTTCAGAATCACAATAAAATTAAAATCTTATGCTCATTTTTATTCACCCACAGTCAAGATTGCTATAAGTAAAACAGAGAAGTCAATATACCAGGAACAATTATTATAAGCTTTTTATCTCACGCTGAGAGGATAGAATACTCTGCTTTGACAAAGACAATAGCAGTATGAAAGCAAGTAGTTTAATAAGAGACTCTGCAATTCTTCTTTCTAGCATCCAGAAATTAAAGTGATTTATTATAAATATATTTAATCAATTTAGATCATTCTATTGTGTTGCTTTTGAGTCTTACATGAAAATACTCTTCTTGACATGAAGCACACATCATTACAAATCATTTGCTAAATCAAGTTACATTCCATAAAACTATTTTTAATATTACTCATTCTATATTGCCTTCTTAGGCACAAATTTTGTCGAAATATTTATGTGGCTTGTATATCAAATAAAAAATCTTGGTGTTGGCGTATAAACTACAGTCTTGAAATTAGAATAGTTATGAGAGAAATCTAAAAGCCACTAACTATACAAAACAAAACAGAACAATTAGATAAGGAGAACTGAAAAAAAATAAATCCCCGAAGACGTTAAACGATATAGTTGAACTTATCTGAGAAAAATAAAAGCAAGTTATCACTATGTATAGGTATGTACACTAGTATGAAGGAAGGGTCCACAGTGAGCCGTGAGTTTTGGAAAGTAGTGAAGGAGTAAAATAGTATGTAATACGTTATGCATTTTAATGCCATAAAATATGTCTGGTAAAATAAAGACTGTAAATACCTTGTAAGTAATATATAATTTACAACATTTCTTAGGGTCAAAAAATGTTATCTAAATGGACACATTTTTGCAATTACTTTGGATGGCATATTTACCTTTACCCTATCTCAGGTGAAAGACATTTGTTCAATACAATATCGCCATGGCCAGTTCAAAATATTTCACAGAATTAATTTCCATTGTATGAGTGATTTTCAGTAATTCCAAGGCACTTCAGTGTTTAAGCAAGTGCAATGTTTATATACAAAGGGAATATATTTTTAGACTTTACATAGTCTAAGTCATTCTTAACATTTCCTTTAAAAAATGAAATTTCTAACGCCTTATAATAGCAATATTTGATCATTAAATAAGCTGATCAAATCATTAATGATTGATAATAAATAGCACCTTGAGTGCCTCTTGTGAAAGGAAATTTAAAGTTTAGTGGCTTTTTTTTTTGGCTTTTTCATAAATTCTACTATTTTATGTAGTTTCTATAAAGCCAACTAAGATATACCATTTGAAGTTAAATTAGTTTTTTTTGTTTGTTTTGAGTGGTTAACTATAAAATTGCTCCATGAGTTCCATTTTTGACACACAGACTCTATTTTAGATATGTGACAAAAAATAGACAAAACTGGAAAGACAGAAAGTAATTATTAAAGTGTGAACATAATTATTAAAGTGGGAGACATGGTTGTATGGCCATAATACTCTGTGGATAATGTTCTGTGAATGGACAGCTACAAGGATGCCTATCTAACTGGAATGTCATACTACAGAGGTGTTACTTTTATTTATTTATTTTTTAGTCTTTTTAAATCTCTCTCAATATTTCTTCATATTTCTTCTTTATCATTTTCCTGTCTCATTCCAAGAATATATTAGAAATATGTCAAGTCATAGATAAGAGAAAACTCACCTGAAGCTGACAGGTGACATATGGTTAAGATGCCAGACTCCCACAAGGGCAACCATGATTCAAGTCCCAGATATGGCAGCTTGCTTTCTCACATTCTCTCTCTCTCTGTCTCCCTCTCCTTCTCCCTCTCTCTCTCAACAAACTAAAATAAATAAACAATAAATAACATGAAATAAAATAATTCTCAAAAGAAAAAGAAAAAGCAAACAAACCTTTCTTTAATTTTCTTAAGATTATTTTAGCAAGGTACATGGTTGGCATATTTCTGTTCTACATGGAGAATTTCTAACAGAACTGATAACTTTATTAAAAATCACCAATAAAACCATTAAAAAGTCAGATGCTCAGTAAGTCTCCTAAATTGGAATTTATGTATGAGGGGCCTGAATATTTTTATTAAAACAACACAAAATAAAGAAAAAAAGCTCTCTGGAGAAGATAGTAATATATACATAGAATTGAGAATATCTACCATGACTGACTAACCTAATATTGCTACCTTTCTGGATTTATTAAAAGTGAAACTATAGGGGAATTAAAAGGAGTTTCATTTTACTGGCTCCATAGTGAGCTAATCTTTTTTTTTTTTTTAAGTTTATCTATTCATTTCTTCCATAAGTGAAAGAGACGAAGAGTAAGAGACAGTGCCCCCAGCATGGGTCCTATGCTAAGGTCTACCCCCATCCTCAGCCAGTGCTGCATAGTGGGTAAGCATGCCCAGCACACTTAAGAAGGTCTCCAGATGTAAACTGGAAACCTTTCCACAAGGATAAGCTTCATGAGAATGTCCTGTTCCATCACTGTGCCACTGTCTAGCCACCGATGACAGTGAATCAATCTTGCCTTTAGTCCTCTCACCTGCAATCACATCTCACTGATTCTACCATTTTATTTTCTGATAATCAGCCACTTACTAAGACTCCACCTGCCACTTGGATACTAAATGTATTCTTTTTGAGATAATTGGCAAACTAAGACTGTTTCTTTGTTCTAAAAATGTCTCTATTTTGAATCGAAAAACAAAAAGTAAATAACCATGAGGATACTCTAAAGGAAATAGTGACAGACACTGGTCTCATGATGAAGCCTCTAGTTTCCAACCCACAGGGGTATTCTACTTGGGCAACCACTTGCCCTATTCTAAGGATTTGACATATTGGATCACCAAACTACTGGAAAGCAGACAGAATTTGTTCCTCTAATAATTTATGGCAATAGAATGCACAAAGTAACTTAATATTTTGGGTGCCTCTCAGAGAATTACATGAAAATAATTTAAATACATATGAATTTATCCATCTTTTTCTCTAGTACTAAAGAAAACATTACTTATTGAATTATATAAACAAAAAATAGCAAAACTGAGATTCAAATTCTTTCTTAAAAATTATTTTTGGAAAGTTTTCTTGTTTTGTTTCATTTTTGCTATAGGGCATGTGTGTTCAACAGAGAGAGAGAGAGAGAGAGAGAGAGAGAGAGACAGAGAGGTAGAAAGCAAGAAATCACCCCTCAGGGAGGATGGCCACACCACAATCTCTTCTCCTCTATTCTCCTCTTGGGATTCTGGGCATGTACACACATGTGCCTGGTGTGAGTTTTAAGCTACAGGGTACAGGACCCAAACCACAGTCAACTATGTTGGAGTCCAGTGATGTAAACATTATGTCATCTTGCTGGTCCTGAGATTTAAATTCTTATGCAAGCATGGAAAAATTCTATAATAATTTACTCTAGAAATAATACTATTCCTCTTGAATGATCACAAAATACTAAAGATTTCTCTTTGATACTAATACTTTTGATATTAGCCAGTATAAGCTCAGTTTTGTGGTAGAAATAGGTATCACTAAATCTCAGGAACTTAATCCAACAAAGACTTATTTATCGCTAAAAGGAAGTTTGTTGTGTGCCTGGTCTGCTCTGTAGGGCAGTTGTCCTCTATAATCTCAGCCACTTAGAAGAAAAATCAACACAGGCTTATAAAGTCTGCAACATTATATTGCCTTGCACCATCTAAACAATATGACCTCTTTACTAGTTGAGAAACTGAATGCTCTCTCTCATCAATGATATAGGTCTTATAGGGAATAGATTCTTAGCAGTCATCAAGTCTCTAAAAATGAACAAGGTAAAACAAGTAGTGTTGCAGGTTAGCAAATAAAAGTACTAAGCTGGACATACGCATAGTGAAAAAAAATGATTTGTTATATTTCTGAAATTCTAACTAAGATAGCACCTTGTATTTTATCTAGAAATCCTATAAAACAGTCTAATAATAAAGAATGTTGATATAATTTGGGTGTTTTTTTTAATTGCAATAATATAGGAGGCTAAAAAAAAACACCCCAGCATATTCTGCTATCATCTATTCTTCCAATATGACTTTTCTATAATAATTAAGCTTTGTATTTGGTCTTTGTTTTATGGCAAATAAATTATGTTTCTGTAATAAATTTCCTACCGCTTTTTTTTCTTTTTTTTTTGGTTTTGGACATGTGCGTTCACAGAAGAGAGACAGAGAGAGAGAAACTGCTCCCCCAGGGAGTGGGGAAGAAAGGAGCCATGCCACAATCACTTCCTCTCCATTCTCCTCTCAGGATTTTGGGCATGTACGCATATGCACTCAGTTACAGGTCTGGGACTCAAAGTGAGGGAGCCACGAGTCAGCACCTAAACTACCATGCCACCTGCTAGACCTCTAACAATTTTTTAATAGAAAACCCAATAGTGTATATAATTTCTGATTAAATGTTTTTGTTTGTTTGATTTTGTTAAAAGTTGAATGCACATGTCAAAGAAAGAGAGAGCACCCTCCAATGAGAAGTGTTAACACTGTAATTCCTTTTCCTCTATTTCTCCAACCTCTCAAGTCACAGGGCATGCAAGCATACAAGCACCACAGGTTTTTAAGCCACCAGGGCTAGAATTCAAACTGGCTGGCGATGTGGCTTCTGGTTCCTGAAGCACAGGGCTTAATCACTGCACTTGGGGTCAGCCCTGTTTTTTGTGTTTTTTGTTTGTTTGTGTCTTTGTTTTTCTTTTTTTGTAACAGTGTGAATTTGGAAAATTTTCCAAAATCTGATAAAGGCACTATACATCTTAACAGGTGAAAAAAATTTTAATTGGTATAACAATTTTAATAAGATATAAGAAGCAATCGGTAATTACTCAGATCAGAACAATGTAATTCTTTCCAAGCAGTTTTTGTTCTATTTCATAAGAACCATACAAGTCTAAACTGTTGTTTTTTGTTTTCTTGGTTTTTTTTGTTGATTGTTTGTTTGGTTTTAGTATTTAATAGCCAATGACTTAAGCTGTATAGAGAACTGGACTCACTAACCACTAGGATAAAGCCAAAGCTCATAGATGAACAAGATTCAAAAGGAACATTATCTGTCAAATTACCTTGAAGTGGTTAAGTTACTTTCCTTCACATAAACATGTGTGTATTGCTTTAAATCTTCTTAGAAATAATGAATAAACATAAAGGAATATACAGGACAGATATTTATTATAGTTTATTATGTTATTATAACACCTTAATAACAAATGTATTTTCTCACACAAAAACCATCCCCCTCAACACCACTGGTGCAACTTGTAAACATATGTGTCTTAGATCATAGCAACACAAAACATTCTTTCTGTCAGTCAGTATAAGCTGGGTTATGCTGTGGTAATAGTCATTACCAAGTCCTAGGAAATTAATGAAGACCAATTTCTCATTATATGGAAGTTTTCCTGTGGTTCTGGCCTACTATGTGAAGTGCCACTTCATGGTGAGATATGCATAGAAATTAAGTAAATGTTTAGAAACTTGTTTAAAATCTTAATAACCAATTTACCAATGTAATGTACAATTTTGACATTTCATATTTTCAAGACAAATCTTATATTTTGTATGTATTTTTTTCATTTTCTAATCATTTATGTAATTGTGTGTCATGACATCTTAGATATAACAATAAATGATTTTTTTTTAAAAAAGTCCTTCAGTATATAGTTTGAGGATTTCTATTCTATGGTATGTACTTGGAAAGATAATGACTTATCCACACTGAGTTTGTTAAATGCGTGAATGAAAAATAAAGTATAAAATATTTAACATAAAATGTCAACTATAATTGCAATTATGCTTCATCTGTACAAGAAGATAGAAGAAACCATGTTGAGAGAACTGGAAGATCATTTTAAAACTTCAGTTCAATTTAGAGAAATAAAATTTAGAACATTTTAAATTTAAAAATAAACAGATCAATGTAGATTACATCCTTCAGTAGATCGGATCAGCAAATTGAGTACATGGCCATAGAAACGGTCCAGAATAAAGCAGAGATATAAAGGAATAAGAGCAGGGAAAAGAGCCTCAGTGATGCTGGGAACAATATGCAGTGATCTAAAACATGCATGATCTCATTTCTAAGGGGACGAATATGGAAGGGCTGTTATCTGGAAAGCCAGGAGTGGTGGTTACTGCTGGGGTTACTGCTGGGGGTGGGCAGAGTTCATCAGGCTTAATATTATTTTTCAAAGAAAAAGACCCTGTCCAGGATATCATCACTCACTTATTAAATAAATAATAAACTTTTAAAAATACACAAATGGTGGGCCAGGAGGTGGCAAGGTGGTTAAGGTACTGGATTCCATGTGGCCCACTCCATGGTTGAAGTCCCATGCCCAAAGTTGCGAGAGGAGAATGGAGGATAAGGGATAGTACCATGTCCATCTACCACACTGGGGATGATTCCTCACTTTCCTTCTTTCTCAGTCTCTTGCTCTGTGTTTTTCCTGGCAAGTGCACACACTCTATGGGAACACACACAGACACACACACACACACACAAACACACACACACTCACACACACAAATAACAACAAAACACATACACATAAAAATAAAATCTACTTGGGGAAAAAAATGATGGCAATTTTAAATATGTAGAATTCTGTAAACCCTCAGGTTCAAGATCACAGTAAATGACAAAGTATGTTATAATGTAATTACTTAAAAAAATAATAAATAGAAGGACCAGCAGATGGCCTAACGGTTATGGTTTTGGACTCCCATGTAGTCAACTGCAGTTTCTGTCCCAGACCTGGCTGCTTAAAGCTTGTACCAGGCGCATGCGCATGTTCCCAAGATTCTGAGAGGAGAATGAAGGAGAAAGGTTTGTAGCATGACCAGCCCCCCTGGGGGGTGATTTCTTGCTTTCTATTTCTGTCTCTCCAGTGATTACATGTGCCCTATAGCAAAAAATCTCTCCCTAAAATAATAAAAATAAAAAATAATAAATAGAAAAACTATAATAGCAGGATAAAAGACACATCACAGTCACAGGGAAGAGAAAAAAAAATGCAGAATATTTCTTGTCTGAAGCTTGGATCCAGAAGAAATTGGAGAAACCTTTTGTTTTCATCTTTGTTTTGTTTCATTTTTGCCATGAAACACACGTGTCCACTAGAGAGAAACGGAGAAAGGGAAAGTAAGAAATCACTCTCCAACACACACACACACACACACACACACACACACACACAAAGTGATTTTCATACTACCAGATCTAGGACTTGAACTATGGTTAACCATGTAGGAGTCCAGCACTTTATCACACCACCTGACTGCCGCATGGAGCAGCCTTTTTATGGTATTGTAAAAACAACACAAAATCCTTCAATTTTGCAAAACATCTTCCAGTTCCATCTATGATGTTACACATGGGAGGATTTTCTTCTTTTCCAAGGCTCTACAATGTTTCATTGTGTATGTTTACTACTTTTTCTTCTCCCATTCATCCATACCTAGACACAGTTTGCTTCTGTATCTTGGCTATTGGTGAATAACGCTGAAATGCACAGCATCATCTCTTTAATATACTAATTTCAATTTCTCTGGATATATATCCAGAAGTGGGATTCCTGGATGATATGATAATTCTCTTTTTAATTTTTTGAAGAACCTTCATATTATTTTTCAAAATGGTTGTACTAATGTACACTTCCATCCACAGTGCACATGCGTTCTTTTTTATATCCTTGCTAATACTTGTCTTTTTGATAACTCACTATAACAAGCATTAGACATTGTGCTAAATGAAAGAAGTCAGGCACAGACAGGTATTATTGTATTACCTCACTTATGTGTGAAAACTGAAAAAGTTGATCTCATTAAAACAGAAAACTTGAAATGAGAGGCTGCAAAAAGAGGAAGAATGGGACCAGAAAAAATGGTGCTCAAAGGGTACAAAGTTTCAGTTAGGCAAGAAGAGTAAGTTTTGTGGGACCAGCAGTTAGTGTAATAGCTATGTCGCTGGACTCCCATGTAGTAAACCGCAGTTCGAGTCCCGCACCTGGCAGCTTAAACCCATGCCGTGTGCATGTGCATGCGTGTCCAAGATCCTGACTGGAGAAGAAGGGATTGCAGCATGACCATGCCTTCTGGGGGGTGATTTCTCGCTCTCTATCTCTCTCTGCCTCTCTGGCGAGTGCATATGCCCTATAACAACAAAAAAAAAAACCTCTCCAAAAAAAGAAAAGAGTAAGTTTTGTTATCTACTGTACTGCAGGGTAAGAGTAATTAATAATACTGCATTGTATATTTATAAATTACTAAAATAAATTTTTAAAGTTCTTACCATCAAAAAATGATACATTGGTGATAAATATGCTAATTACCTTGATTTACTTTCTATTATGTGTACATGGATCAAAACAACACATTTTAGCCCATAAATATACACAGCAGGTTTTTTTTTTGTTTTGCAAATCAAAAATAGTTAATTAAATTTTTAAAACTTCAACCTAGGATAATATGCTCAGTGAAACAATAATTTTTAATGAGGATAAATGTATTTCTAGGGAAAAAAATTGCATATATTATTCATTAAAATCATGCCTTAATTCCAAGAAATAGTTTAAAATTCCTTTGGGCAGAAGAAAAATCATAACAAACAGAAATATTGATCTACACAAGGAAAGAAGTATGTTAAAAATAATAGATATGTAGCTGCATACAAAAATATGTTTTAGTGTTATTTTTTAATGGCCAGAGGTGGCATGCACTCACCAGACAGAGACAGATGGATAACAAGAGAGAGGAGGAGAGAAAGCACCCTTCAAAAGGGTTTTGTTATGTCGTAATACTTTTCTTTCTGTTACTCCATTCTGTCAGGATTTTGGACACACTCACATATGTTCTGAGTGTGTTTCAAGCTATTAGAGCTGGGATTTGAATCACAGTTGGCCAAGTGATATCTGGCTCCCTTAATCATTAGACCTCAAGGACAGTCCTAGGATTTTTTTATTTTTATTAAGATATTATTGATTTCTTAGTGTGAAATATAGTTGTTGCAAAGTTTGAAACATATGTAGAATTTAAATGCATAAAAATAATAAAACAAAGCATAAGGGAAGAAAATGGAACTATTATATTTCTCACACTATACTTGAAGATGCATATGTAACATTTAAGCGTGGATTGTCATAATTTATAAATGCTAATTATAAACCCTAGAATAATCACAAAAAATGAAATAAACAGTTACATTAATAAGGTCATACAAGGAATATTAAAAAAATCCAAAATACTCACTAAATCCAAAAGAAGATAGATAAAGAATAACCTAGGATCATTTAAGAGAATAAGCACATAGAGAACACAGATATATATTTAATGCAAAAATATCAACTTTACAACTATATTAAATGTAACTGGTCAAAATACTTTAAGTGATAGGCAAATATTGTTAGACTAAATGAAAATACACTCACTTTAAGTTGCCTAAATGAATAAGAATATTTTTGAGAGATTTTTGCTATAGGGCATGTGTGCTTGCCAGAGAAACAGAAAGATAAAGAGAGATATCACCTTCCTGTGGGTGGGGGGCATAGCCATGCAGCAATCCATTCTCATCCATTCTCTTCTTGGGATTTTGGGTACACATGCACACATGTCTGGCAAGAGTTTCAAACTTCCAGGTCTGGGACTTGAACCTCAGTCAGCCACATGCATGTCCAGCACCTTAACCACTATGCTACCTTCTGGCCCTAATGACCACAATTCATATATTATGTTATGAATATGTTGAAGTAAAAAGAATTTAAATTGTATACCATGCAAATAATATTCAAAGGAATGTTTAGTGACTATGCTGATATGAGAAAAACTATATTTTTAAAAATATAATGTTGATAAGAAAAAAAGGATATTTTATTTATTTTTTTCATCCAGAAAACTTAATTATTCTAATAAGAATGCTTTTTATAAGAGTTAAAGGGTTAATAGACAAATCCATAATTATAGTTTGAAATTTCAACATGCCTGTTTCAATAATTGATAAAAACAAACATAAGATCAATAAATATATGAAACAGGTGAAAAATACTATCAACCAGTTGACTTAATTGACATTTGTATAAGATTCACTTCAAAATCAAAAACACATATTATTGTCCTTATGAGTGAAATATTTACCCAAACAGGCCATTTTGGGACCATAATACTAATTGCAATAAATTTACTTAAATAATGAAGAACATACTTTACATTGCAACAAAAGTAAAACAGAGCACAATAACAGCAATAGACCTAAAATTGCCCTAAAATTTACAGTGAAAGACTTGTGGTTACTGTCCCAGTCCACCACTGTACTCATAGACTAGGAGCATCAGTCTGAGGAAAACAGATCTTTGTCCCAGCCTCAACCATTGCTGCAGTATTGCTGAGGGATGTTTGTTTGTTTCCGCCTTGGAAAAATAAACCTCCAAAACTAAAGAGTCTCCTTGTTTTTTCTAACAGGATTTACTATTTGGAATAGAGAGTGATAAGTTTAAGCCTAAGTGCACTGAAAAAATAAAATGGTGACTTTGGTACGAACAATTCAGAGCATGTAACAAAGCCTAGGTACGGTGTCAAAGAGGTCACAAAATACTCAGTGATGCTGAAAATCACATGAAAGATCAGAATTTGGCTGCTGAGTCAATCTACACATGTCAGGTGTATGTGTGTGCATGCCCATGATTCCTGCTGAC
>NW_006159806.1:2370630-2379856 GCF_000334495.1 Tupaia belangeri chinensis | reverse complement strand
CAGGTTTTTAAGCCACCAGGGCTAGAATTCAAACTGGCTGGCGATGTGGCTTCTGGTTCCTGAAGCACAGGGCTTAATCACTGCACTTGGGGTCAGCCCTGTTTTTTGTGTTTTTTGTTTGTTTGTGTCTTTGTTTTTCTTTTTTTGTAACAGTGTGAATTTGGAAAATTTTCCAAAATCTGATAAAGGCACTATACATCTTAACAGGTGAAAAAAATTTTAATTGGTATAACAATTTTAATAAGATATAAGAAGCAATCGGTAATTACTCAGATCAGAACAATGTAATTCTTTCCAAGCAGTTTTTGTTCTATTTCATAAGAACCATACAAGTCTAAACTGTTGTTTTTTGTTTTCTTGGTTTTTTTTGTTGATTGTTTGTTTGGTTTTAGTATTTAATAGCCAATGACTTAAGCTGTATAGAGAACTGGACTCACTAACCACTAGGATAAAGCCAAAGCTCATAGATGAACAAGATTCAAAAGGAACATTATCTGTCAAATTACCTTGAAGTGGTTAAGTTACTTTCCTTCACATAAACATGTGTGTATTGCTTTAAATCTTCTTAGAAATAATGAATAAACATAAAGGAATATACAGGACAGATATTTATTATAGTTTATTATGTTATTATAACACCTTAATAACAAATGTATTTTCTCACACAAAAACCATCCCCCTCAACACCACTGGTGCAACTTGTAAACATATGTGTCTTAGATCATAGCAACACAAAACATTCTTTCTGTCAGTCAGTATAAGCTGGGTTATGCTGTGGTAATAGTCATTACCAAGTCCTAGGAAATTAATGAAGACCAATTTCTCATTATATGGAAGTTTTCCTGTGGTTCTGGCCTACTATGTGAAGTGCCACTTCATGGTGAGATATGCATAGAAATTAAGTAAATGTTTAGAAACTTGTTTAAAATCTTAATAACCAATTTACCAATGTAATGTACAATTTTGACATTTCATATTTTCAAGACAAATCTTATATTTTGTATGTATTTTTTTCATTTTCTAATCATTTATGTAATTGTGTGTCATGACATCTTAGATATAACAATAAATGATTTTTTTTTAAAAAAGTCCTTCAGTATATAGTTTGAGGATTTCTATTCTATGGTATGTACTTGGAAAGATAATGACTTATCCACACTGAGTTTGTTAAATGCGTGAATGAAAAATAAAGTATAAAATATTTAACATAAAATGTCAACTATAATTGCAATTACGCTTCATCTGTACAAGAAGATAGAAGAAACCATGTTGAGAGAACTGGAAGATCATTTTAAAACTTCAGTTCAATTTAGAGAAATAAAATTTAGAACATTTTAAATTTAAAAATAAACAGATCAATGTAGATTACATCCTTCAGTAGATCGGATCAGCAAATTGAGTACATGGCCATAGAAACGGTCCAGAATAAAGCAGAGATATAAAGGAATAAGAGCAGGGAAAAGAGCCTCAGTGATGCTGGGAACAATATGCAGTGATCTAAAACATGCATGATCTCATTTCTAAGGGGACGAATATGGAAGGGCTGTTATCTGGAAAGCCAGGAGTGGTGGTTACTGCTGGGGTTACTGCTGGGGGTGGGCAGAGTTCATCAGGCTTAATATTATTTTTCAAAGAAAAAGACCCTGTCCAGGATATCATCACTCACTTATTAAATAAATAATAAACTTTTAAAAATACACAAATGGTGGGCCAGGAGGTGGCAAGGTGGTTAAGGTACTGGATTCCATGTGGCCCACTCCATGGTTGAAGTCCCATGCCCAAAGTTGCGAGAGGAGAATGGAGGATAAGGGATAGTACCATGTCCATCTACCACACTGGGGATGATTCCTCACTTTCCTTCTTTCTCAGTCTCTTGCTCTGTGTTTTTCCTGGCAAGTGCACACACTCTATGGGAACACACACAGACACACACACACACACACAAACACACACACACTCACACACACAAATAACAACAAAACACATACACATAAAAATAAAATCTACTTGGGGAAAAAAATGATGGCAATTTTAAATATGTAGAATTCTGTAAACCCTCAGGTTCAAGATCACAGTAAATGACAAAGTATGTTATAATGTAATTACTTAAAAAAATAATAAATAGAAGGACCAGCAGATGGCCTAACGGTTATGGTTTTGGACTCCCATGTAGTCAACTGCAGTTTCTGTCCCAGACCTGGCTGCTTAAAGCTTGTACCAGGCGCATGCGCATGTTCCCAAGATTCTGAGAGGAGAATGAAGGAGAAAGGTTTGTAGCATGACCAGCCCCCCTGGGGGGTGATTTCTTGCTTTCTATTTCTGTCTCTCCAGTGATTACATGTGCCCTATAGCAAAAAATCTCTCCCTAAAATAATAAAAATAAAAAATAATATATAGATAAACCCCCCTGGGGGGTGATTTCTTGCTTTCTATTTCTGTCTCTCCAGTGATTACATGTGCCCTATAGCAAAAAATCTCTCCCTAAAATAATAAAAATAAAAAATAATAAATAGAAAAACTATAATAGCAGGATAAAAGACACATCACAGTCACAGGGAAGAGAAAAAAAAATGCAGAATATTTCTTGTCTGAAGCTTGGATCCAGAAGAAATTGGAGAAACCTTTTGTTTTCATCTTTGTTTTGTTTCATTTTTGCCATGAAACACACGTGTCCACTAGAGAGAAACGGAGAAAGGGAAAGTAAGAAATCACTCTCCAGGGGGTAGCCACACCACAATCCCTTCTCCTCCACTCTCTTCTCAGGACTTCGCACACACACACACACACACACACACACACACACACACACAAAGTGATTTTCATACTACCAGATCTAGGACTTGAACTATGGTTAACCATGTAGGAGTCCAGCACTTTATCACACCACCTGACTGCCGCATGGAGCAGCCTTTTTATGGTATTGTAAAAACAACACAAAATCCTTCAATTTTGCAAAACATCTTCCAGTTCCATCTATGATGTTACACATGGGAGGATTTTCTTCTTTTCCAAGGCTCTACAATGTTTCATTGTGTATGTTTACTACTTTTTCTTCTCCCATTCATCCATACCTAGACACAGTTTGCTTCTGTATCTTGGCTATTGGTGAATAACGCTGAAATGCACAGCATCATCTCTTTAATATACTAATTTCAATTTCTCTGGATATATATCCAGAAGTGGGATTCCTGGATGATATGATAATTCTCTTTTTAATTTTTTGAAGAACCTTCATATTATTTTTCAAAATGGTTGTACTAATGTACACTTCCATCCACAGTGCACATGCGTTCTTTTTTATATCCTTGCTAATACTTGTCTTTTTGATAACTCACTATAACAAGCATTAGACATTGTGCTAAATGAAAGAAGTCAGGCACAGACAGGTATTATTGTATTACCTCACTTATGTGTGAAAACTGAAAAAGTTGATCTCATTAAAACAGAAAACTTGAAATGAGAGGCTGCAAAAAGAGGAAGAATGGGACCAGAAAAAATGGTGCTCAAAGGGTACAAAGTTTCAGTTAGGCAAGAAGAGTAAGTTTTGTGGGACCAGCAGTTAGTGTAATAGCTATGTCGCTGGACTCCCATGTAGTAAACCGCAGTTCGAGTCCCGCACCTGGCAGCTTAAACCCATGCCGTGTGCATGTGCATGCGTGTCCAAGATCCTGACTGGAGAAGAAGGGATTGCAGCATGACCATGCCTTCTGGGGGGTGATTTCTCGCTCTCTATCTCTCTCTGCCTCTCTGGCGAGTGCATATGCCCTATAACAACAAAAAAAAAACCTCTCCAAAAAAAGAAAAGAGTAAGTTTTGTTATCTACTGTACTGCAGGGTAAGAGTAATTAATAATACTGCATTGTATATTTATAAATTACTAAAATAAATTTTTAAAGTTCTTACCATCAAAAAATGATACATTGGTGATAAATATGCTAATTACCTTGATTTACTTTCTATTATGTGTACATGGATCAAAACAACACATTTTAGCCCATAAATATACACAGCAGGTTTTTTTTTTGTTTTGCAAATCAAAAATAGTTAATTAAATTTTTAAAACTTCAACCTAGGATAATATGCTCAGTGAAACAATAATTTTTAATGAGGATAAATGTATTTCTAGGGAAAAAAATTGCATATATTATTCATTAAAATCATGCCTTAATTCCAAGAAATAGTTTAAAATTCCTTTGGGCAGAAGAAAAATCATAACAAACAGAAATATTGATCTACACAAGGAAAGAAGTATGTTAAAAATAATAGATATGTAGCTGCATACAAAAATATGTTTTAGTGTTATTTTTTAATGGCCAGAGGTGGCATGCACTCACCAGACAGAGACAGATGGATAACAAGAGAGAGGAGGAGAGAAAGCACCCTTCAAAAGGGTTTTGTTATGTCGTAATACTTTTCTTTCTGTTACTCCATTCTGTCAGGATTTTGGACACACTCACATATGTTCTGAGTGTGTTTCAAGCTATTAGAGCTGGGATTTGAATCACAGTTGGCCAAGTGATATCTGGCTCCCTTAATCATTAGACCTCAAGGACAGTCCTAGGATTTTTTTATTTTTATTAAGATATTATTGATTTCTTAGTGTGAAATATAGTTGTTGCAAAGTTTGAAACATATGTAGAATTTAAATGCATAAAAATAATAAAACAAAGCATAAGGGAAGAAAATGGAACTATTATATTTCTCACACTATACTTGAAGATGCATATGTAACATTTAAGCGTGGATTGTCATAATTTATAAATGCTAATTATAAACCCTAGAATAATCACAAAAAATGAAATAAACAGTTACATTAATAAGGTCATACAAGGAATATTAAAAAAATCCAAAATACTCACTAAATCCAAAAGAAGATAGATAAAGAATAACCTAGGATCATTTAAGAGAATAAGCACATAGAGAACACAGATATATATTTAATGCAAAAATATCAACTTTACAACTATATTAAATGTAACTGGTCAAAATACTTTAAGTGATAGGCAAATATTGTTAGACTAAATGAAAATACACTCACTTTAAGTTGCCTAAATGAATAAGAATATTTTTGAGAGATTTTTGCTATAGGGCATGTGTGCTTGCCAGAGAAACAGAAAGATAAAGAGAGATATCACCTTCCTGTGGGTGGGGGGCATAGCCATGCAGCAATCCATTCTCATCCATTCTCTTCTTGGGATTTTGGGTACACATGCACACATGTCTGGCAAGAGTTTCAAACTTCCAGGTCTGGGACTTGAACCTCAGTCAGCCACATGCATGTCCAGCACCTTAACCACTATGCTACCTTCTGGCCCTAATGACCACAATTCATATATTATGTTATGAATATGTTGAAGTAAAAAGAATTTAAATTGTATACCATGCAAATAATATTCAAAGGAATGTTTAGTGACTATGCTGATATGAGAAAAACTATATTTTTAAAAATATAATGTTGATAAGAAAAAAAGGATATTTTATTTATTTTTTTCATCCAGAAAACTTAATTATTCTAATAAGAATGCTTTTTATAAGAGTTAAAGGGTTAATAGACAAATCCATAATTATAGTTTGAAATTTCAACATGCCTGTTTCAATAATTGATAAAAACAAACATAAGATCAATAAATATATGAAACAGGTGAAAAATACTATCAACCAGTTGACTTAATTGACATTTGTATAAGATTCACTTCAAAATCAAAAACACATATTATTGTCCTTATGAGTGAAATATTTACCCAAACAGGCCATTTTGGGACCATAATACTAATTGCAATAAATTTACTTAAATAATGAAGAACATACTTTACATTGCAACAAAAGTAAAACAGAGCACAATAACAGCAATAGACCTAAAATTGCCCTAAAATTTACAGTGAAAGACTTGTGGTTACTGTCCCAGTCCACCACTGTACTCATAGACTAGGAGCATCAGTCTGAGGAAAACAGATCTTTGTCCCAGCCTCAACCATTGCTGCAGTATTGCTGAGGGATGTTTGTTTGTTTCCGCCTTGGAAAAATAAACCTCCAAAACTAAAGAGTCTCCTTGTTTTTTCTAACAGGATTTACTATTTGGAATAGAGAGTGATAAGTTTAAGCCTAAGTGCACTGAAAAAATAAAATGGTGACTTTGGTACGAACAATTCAGAGCATGTAACAAAGCCTAGGTACGGTGTCAAAGAGGTCACAAAATACTCAGTGATGCTGAAAATCACATGAAAGATCAGAATTTGGCTGCTGAGTCAATCTACACATGTCAGGTGTATGTGTGTGCATGCCCATGATTCCTTGACTGAAAAGCTGGAGGCATTCGGGTACCATGGTATGGGCCCTTGTTGGGAATGCTTGTTTGTCTCTCTCTGTCTCTCTCTCTTTAAAGAATAAACTTAAAAAAAAAAAAGTGTATACAACAAGAAATCATGCACAAGAAAGAAGCTCCATGACAGTAACAAGCAAATTGTAAAATGGCTAGAAGTTTAATGCAGTTCTACGGTCAGAATAAGCTTCAAAGGTGGGAATCAAAAATTATTTCAACTAAGGATCAGTAATTTAATTGAAAGACATAGTACTGCTCAAGAAATGCTGAAGCAATGCTGAATCTATATGAAAGGTTGCATGTTTGTTCCTGGATCAACTTGTACACACTGGGTAAATATGCCCATGTCTAACTGACTGAGGAAACTAGGGTATGGGGTAGTTGGCAATGGGAGAAGTGCTTGCCTCTGTCTCTATCTCTGACTCTCATGAAATAAATCAGTAAACATGATTTAGAAAACAAAACAAAATACTGTAAAGCAGCTATTATAGATATCTCAAAGATCAAGTGCAACCATGTTTAAAGAATCAAAGTAAGTTATTATAACATGTCATGAAATAGAAACTATCAATGAAGAGAAAATTTTAAAATTAACTAAATGGAAATTCTATAGTTGAAAAATTAACCATAGTGAGAAATATATTAGATGGGCTCAACAGCATTTTTTAATTTGCATATAATATCTAAGTTTAAAACAAATCTACATATAATATTATGCACTCTGAAGAGAAAACAGAAAAATAAAGAAAAATGAACAAAGGCTCAGACAAACAAGTGGGACAGCATTAAGGACACAAATGTATGACTAGTTTAAGCACCAAAAGAAGAAGAGAAAGAGAACGGAGCAGAAAAAATATTCAAAGAAAAAGTAGTGAAAAAGGTTCAAAAGTCACCTCTGTTTTGTGTACTTCAATTTGTTGAAAAATATTAATCTATGTATCTAACAAGCTCAATAAAATCCAAATAAACTAACAGAGAAACATAAAAACAAAATCTTGTAAGCAGCAAGAGACAAAGAACTTGTCATATACAAAGATATCCAGTAAGAGTTATGACTGACTTACCAGAGGTCAGAGATGTCAAAAGGCCATAGGGTGACATATTCAAAGGGTAAAAGAAAAAAATTAATCTGTCAAGTAAGACCTGTATTTAGCAAAAGTATCTTTCAAATATTAAGGCAAAATAAGATATTACCAGATACTAAAAACTGAGCATATTTTTTAATAATATACTTGCTCTATAAAAAATATTAAAGGAAGTTCTATAGGCAAATGATTCATACAGTAATTTGAGTTCACATAAAACAAAAAGCAACAAAGGTTATTTGGTAATTATCAAAGATGAGATAATCACATTATTTATTTACCTTTCGTAATGTCTTAAATGAGTTAAAGAGCATTTGTCAAAACAATATGTATATTATGGTGCTGCTGAGTTTATAGCCTATGTAATAAAATTGACAGTAACAGAACAAAGCGGTTATATGAGTGTAAAGCTATGTCAGAGTAAATAAATTAGTATCAAGTGTTATCTCTAGATGAACGAGAGAGAGAGAAGTAGAAATGGTAAGTCAAAAATTATTAACAGCATAAAAGCAAGGAAATGATAGGTAGCTATAGAGATATAGAAGATAGGTATAGATTTACTTTCATCCTTTCTGTTCTCAACTTCTTTAAAAATTAGAAAATACAGACCATTCATGGTGGCACACAATGCCCTGCAATACTGAGGCCAGATGGGATATCTAAAATGCTAAAAATATTGATAACCTAGAATTTTAATGCTTACACTTGCTGTCAAATTGAAAAATAAAAAAGAAAAGAGAATAATGTTTTAAGCTACCAAACAGAATCTTGCACATCAACATGGAAAAGTTCACCATGAATGAGCTGATTTTATACAAAGAATGTGAAGAGAGTTTAACATTTAAAAATGAATTAATGAAAATGATTACATTATCACAAACGAGGGAAATTATACATATATAAAATATAAAATTACACATATAAAATTATGTATAAAATATTATATATTCCATTACACATATAAAATATAATTTAATATATTATATGTAAGATGTATAATATATAAAAATAATATGTTATAAAATATAATACATATATAATATATAAGATATCTTATATATTATAATATGTTATAATACCAAATAAAATTATACAATATAATTATATGTATATGTTTATATGTTTATATATTTTTATATATATGTTTATATATATGTCTATGCATATTTTATTTAGTTAGTTATTTATTTATCCATCCATCCATCCCCCAGGAAGATGGCCACACCACAATCCTTTCTCCTATATTTTCCCAGGATCTTGAACATGCACGGTCACACGCCCAGCATGAGTTTCAAACCACTAGGTCCAGGAACTGTGGCTGGCCATGCGGGAGTTCACTATACCATTTCTCGTCTCAAAAGGAAAAATATTAAAATGAACTCAGATTGAAAAAAAATTACAAAAGTTGATATTATTCATTGTTAAAGAGAATATTTTAACAAATGAGAAATTGAAAGAAACTTTCTTAATCTGATAACAGTGTCTCCAAAATTCTTAGTTAATACTTAGCAGTAAAATATTTTTAAATTTCCCTACGAAATTGTGATAAAGACAAATGTTCTAATGATGTTCACTTTTATTCCACGTAATACCAAAGATCTTTGCTCATATCGTGTGGCAGTAAGAAGAAAAAAATGGTATATGAATTGACTAAGAAGGAAATAGTACTGCTAGTGTATTTAGACAACTTGATTGTTATCATGGAATAAATGTACTAAATGAAAGTAGGAGCCTGATCCCACATAGCCAACTACAGTCCAAATCCAAATGCCAGCTGCTTGAAAAACATGACAAGTGCATATGTGTACTTGCCTGGAATCCT
>NW_006159806.1:2358250-2370599 GCF_000334495.1 Tupaia belangeri chinensis | reverse complement strand
GGAGAAATGGAGGAAAAAGACTGTGGCATGACCACACTCCACTGGGAGTGCTCTAACTCTCTCTGTAGCAATGTAAGAAATTATATATTCTGTTACCATAGGGATTTTTACATTTTAATAATCTAATATATATTATAAATGTATAAGAGGAGTACATAATAATTCAGGTTTTCTCCCAAGTAGTTAATCATAAAACCTTGTGTGTGTATTCATTTTTTTAATGAGCAAGAGATAGAGAAAGATAGAAAGAGAATGAGAGGCACGTACACTAACAGGGTCTTCATGATGCAATCCACCCATTGCCTCAGCTGGCCCACGTCGTAACCACACGTGAATGTCCAGTGTGCTCAGGGAGGTCTCCCTGGATGCAAATCCAGGATCTTTCTCATGTGGGTTCAGTTGTGTCATCCCCGTGCTACCACTAGCCCAAGAACATCTTTTATTTTTTTAAAGAGCTTTTTGCTATTGGGCCCATTGTGTGCTTGCCAGAGACAGGGGGACAGAAAGTGAGAAATCACTCCCTGGGGCAGGGGCGGGGCACACTGCAATCTCTTCTCCTCCATTCTTCTCTTGGGATTTTGAGTATGCAGGCACATGTGCCTGGTGTGAGTTTCAAGATGCTGGTCTGAGGACTCAAACCACAGTTGACCATGTGGGAGCCCAGCACCTTAACCACTACACCACCTGCTGGTTCCAAGAACCTGTTTCTAACAGTATGTTTCAGGAATAGTGTTAACTATTGGTAACTATTGGAATTATTCAAAATTTTTCTTTCTAAAATCAGGAAATTGATTGATATGGAAAGAAAAGGCCAAATATTATAGACATTAAGGGATTAAAAACTGTACACATACTAGATCATTAAGAACTGCTTTGTGTGGGACCAGCAGTTGGCATAATGGCTATGCCGCTGGACTCCCATGTAGTCAACCATGGTTTGAGTCCTGGACCCGTTGGCTAAAACTCATGCCAGGTGCATGTGTGTGCATGCCCAAGATCCTGAGAGAACAAGGGATTGCAACGTGACCATCTCCCTGGGGAGTGATTTCTCACTGTCTCGCTGTCTCTCTGTCTCTCTCTGTCTTTATGGCGAGCACATGCACCCTATAGCAAAAACCTCTCCAAAGAGAAAAGAAAAGAAATGTTCTGTGTGAAATTTAATAGAAAGCAGTCTCTAAGTTCAGAATAGGACATGGTTTGAAGATGATTCAGCAATATTTCACCACTGGTCAACAGCCAAGCAGAATTCAGGAATGAATTCTTTCTGTACACAGAAAGAAACCAATTTAATCCTCATATTGTTCACGAACATATTCAGGCCATTCCCTAAGAGTCTTCTCTGTGACTCATCATAAATGTATACAACATGAACAGAGTGCCCCACCTGACAAGAGAACACTTACTTTTAAATATATATTTTATGACATTACTGCTCTAATGGTAAAAAAAAAAAGGAAAAAAAGGAAAGAAATAAAAGAAAGTCCTTATTTGTCTTAGAGATATTATGACTATAACCAATGACTACCTAGAAGAGAGTAACCAACCTAGCTGAAATGTCACTGCAATATATAAATATTTTTTTATTCTCTTATAAATCTTATGAGTCATTTTAGATATTTTTTAAGAGAGATTTTTGCTATATGGCACATGCACTCACCAGAGAGAAAGAGAGAAAAATAAAATGAGAAATCACCCCCCTGGGGGGGGATGGCCATGCCACAATCTCTTCTCCTCTATTCTCCTCTAGGAAGTTTTGGGCATGCATGCACGTGCACCTGGTGTGAATTTAAGCCACCAGAGCCAGATTTGAACCACGGTTGACTACATGGGAGTCCAGCAATGTAATCATAATGCCATCTGCTGGTCACAAGTCATTTTAGATCTTAATTATTATTTATCAGAATGTTTAAATATCTTCAGCAAAAAAAATGAAGTCACAAAGAATCCTCTAATTATAAAAAATTTTTAAAAATTCTGTTTCTCACATTTTACAAAATTATGGTCTTCCTCCTTTTCATTTCCAGAATGAAGGTATGGAAGCATGTTATTAATGCTACTCGTTCTGCATGTATAAAAGTTTTGAGTGTCTTCTATTTTACCTCTTTCCTGAACATCCTATTTCAGCCATTAAGTAATAAACTTGTAGGGAGATTCATTCTGTCACAAAAGAGAGAATCCAATCAGCATTTTTTTTTCCCCTGGAATAAGAGAACTGGCTGTTTATATCTGGCTTCGGTAAAGAACGAGATAACACAGGACTTCCCTGGTGGATGTGGACCCTGGAGGATACTACGAGGACCATAGCAGGCAGTACAGGCCAGGCTCACCCATAAAGAGAAAAGTTGTTCTTAATTTGTACTTCCCCCTCAGGCTTCAAATCCATTTTTCAAATGGACTGAAGCAATAACTAAAAGGATTTGCACCCCAATAAAATCGCCCTTTTGAGTGACAGCTTTGCTGCTTGGGGAAATTTTACTATAATTCAATCATTTCTGTGAAGCAAATGTAAACTCAGCTACCTGGACTCAGCCGTTGAACTTAGATAATTATTTCCCAATCAAAAAAGAACATCCTGTTTTTCTTTGGCACGCTCTGGTGTCTGTTAGCTTTTGCTTTTTATAGCTTTAATTGAAATTTCATAATCACAAGAGTTCAAATACAGAACAGATTTGAGTCAGTACTCTGGAACAATATCATTCCCTTAGAGTGCTCCTTTTTTAAAAGGAACAAAAAAATATTCCCAGGCTTTTATTACACTGTGCTTCTTCTGATTCTTGATATAAGACTCTCTACTCTAAGGATACATACTATTAAAGAAAACCTCGAGGCTAAACTCAACAGGGAAGTGAGTTGAAGAGGTAGGTGAGCTCACCTAGATTATGGGTTTAGAAAGTTTATTGGAGAATTTAAAGAGGGAAAAAAAAATAGAAGGAAAAACATTTGGGATTCAGCAAAAGTCAAAACAAATTTAGACGAAATCTGTTGTGAAGTGATGTGTATTTTAAAAGGAAATGTAATCCATGTTTCTGACTCATTTACAATGACCTTATCAAAATGTCATGTAATGAAAGTTATTCAGGGTCCAATAACTCTTTTGAGCTTCTAAATAGCATTTCAAAACATTTTTTTCTAGTTTCATTATAAATGAATTCAAATTCCAGAAGGTCTAGCAAGGTCAATAAAATTCTCAAGAGTCATCGCATTGAAACAGAATTTAAACTCTGCATTTTTCCTTTTCTATTCTAAATCATTAAAATGATTATGGGATGTTTAATTCAGTTGGAGAATTTAGATTGCATAATTACAGACAAGCAAATTTTTAAAAAAAGCAAGGAATATCCCCTAGTAATGGATTTTTGTTTTAAAGTTATTTTGCACATTATTCATTATTTTTAAAAAAGTTACCAAAATAGACTCCTAACTTTCTCACTCTTCAGCATATTAGCGGCTTGCTAATGTGTCCCTGGGAATTAGTAGGAAGTTGGCATAAGACACTTTCTGGCTGTATTAGAGTCCTGATGCTTGCACGTTTTTCATGTACTATATCCTTTATCCTGAGACAAATGTGCTTTATCCTGGGAATTTAAGTAGGAAATGACATTACAGAAAGTTTAAAATTTCTACCCAAGGGGACATTAATATTTGGTGGCAGAAATAGTGTGTACTGACACAAAGATTCTCAAAATGCTTCCAAAACTGCATGCATAGACTTTCTGTAGCATGCTCACCTTATTCCTGAGGATTGTCAAAATAACCAATAATCAAAGGAGATTGTCCAGACTCTCACGTGGTCTCCTACTTAGACTACTGCAATTTCCTTATAACTGGTCCTTTACTTCACTCCTGTCTCTTTGCAGTTTACACTCAGCAGCAAGTGACGCCAATAGATCTTGTCATTCCTTGCTTAGAACCTTCCATCTACAATCAAATGGTTTACCATCACAATTTTTTAAGGTTTTTGCCATAGGGCACATGTGCTCACTGAAGAAAGACAGTGAGAGGAAAAGTGAAAAGTCACCCTGAGGGGTGACATAGCCATGCTGCAATCCCTGCACCTCCATTTCCCTCCTGAGATTTTTTGGACATGCATACACATGTGCTCAGTGTGATGATTTAAGCTGCCAGGTATGGGACTTGAACTATAGTCAGCGCGTGGGGTAGTCCAGTGCCTGAACCACTACACAACCTGCTGGCCCCTTCCCATCACATTTTTTTTTGAGAGTTATTCGCTATAGGGCGTGTGCACTCGCCAACCAGACAGAGAGAGACAGGGAGACAGAAAGCGAGAAATCACTCCCCAGGGGGGATGGTCACGCCGCAACCCCTTCTCCTCCATTCTCCTCTCGGGATCTTAGGCATGCACGCACACACGCCTGGCATGAGTTTTAAGCCACTGGGTCCGGGATGTGAACCGCGTTCGACTATGTGGGAGTCCAGCGGCATAGCCATTACACTAACTGCTGGTCCCCCGCATCACATTTTTTAAAGTTCTTTTTTTGTTTTAATTTCTTCTTTAACACAAGAGGTAGAAAGAGAGAGAGAGAAAGAGAGAGCACCCCTGATGCAGTCTTGATTCCCTGATCTACTACAGCTCAGCCATGGGCAGATGGGTGCCCAGTATACTCAGAGAAGGTTCCAGATGAGAACTTAGAACGTTCCCATGTGTATCAGCCTTGTAGCGCATCGCGTTTTCCATTGTACCGCCATCAGGCCCTTCCATCACATTTTGACTAATGTCCTCACTCTGGCCTGTAAGACCTTACATTGATCTGGACCTGTGTACATTAACAAAGTGATGTCCTATCGCTTCAGCCCTTGCTAGTTGCGCTGTCATCATACTGACCCCCGTTATGTTCCCAGAGTCACCAACCAGACTCCGAAACTGTGAACTTGTAGCTCTTCTTGCATGAGATACAAATATCCTCATTGCCTCCTCTCTGTCAGCTCCCCAGGGAGACATTTCCTCTCTTCCCTACCTAAAAAGCATTTACTCTTACTCTCTTTGCCTTTGCTTTGTTTAGTTTTTTTCCCAGAACTCAGCACTAGCTGACAGCATATCTATGTCTCTGTGATTATTGTTACTCTATTTTATTAATCTGTCACCAGAAAATAAATTCCTAAAGAAAAAGACATTTTAGTGTAGCACATCAAATAGTATTCAGTGGGCTAATGCACTCCTAACCATTTGTATATCAATATAGGAAATATCAATATCAATATAGGAAAGTGTACCTCAGTAGAAACCCATGGTATGAAGATACATACGTGTGTGTGTGTGTGTATATATATATATATATATATAGTTAAAGTAACCATCTCTTTTTCTTTTTTTTTTTTTTTTGGAGAGGTTTTTGCACTCACCAGAAAGACAGAGAGAGACAGAAAGATAGAAAGCAAGAAATCATCCCCCAGGGGGGATGGCCACACTGCAATCCATTCTCCTCCATTCTCCTCTTGGGATCTTGGGCACACACATACACGTGACTAGCATGAGTTCAAGCCACCAGTCGACTACATGGGAGTTCAGCAACATAGCCGTTATGCCAACTGCTCTTCCCATCATCTGTCTTTTTTTTTGAGTCAACACATGGTTAATATTTTAATATCTGCTCACATGACTACTCAGGCCAATGCATTGAAGTATTAGAGATAATGGATAACATGGCTTCTGCCTTTTGTACTTGACAATCACTGAAAAATCTATCTCCATGTGTCTAGCTGTGGCTCCCAGTCAGGTTTTCTCATCTAACCTCACTTATGAAGAAATTAATTGCTGGCCTTTTTGCCTCTCCCAGCTGTCAGTCAAATTTCATCTTCGTGGTCTTGCCAATATGAAACAATTGCATCATGAAATCAAAAGAGGATATATGTTGTTTTCACTAAAATAATGTGTATTTTAATAGGATACACTTCAAATCAAAACATCATGTCTCTGCAAATCGAGAGGTCAGCCTCACCTAGAACTGACTCTTACCCCTTTGTTTATATGAACTGCTCCACAATCATCTATGGTTCTGGCATCCAGCCTCCCAACACAGGTTTCTGGGAGAGACTGGTATTCTGGTGGTATATGACTCCAATCTCAGCAACTCCATTATCATTATTGTTTTAGTTTAGTTTGATAAGTTTTTTAGCCTTAGATTTCTGTTCTACTAAATATCTTCTAGCCACTTACTTATTAGCCATTCCTAAAGAGAACTTCAGGGACTCCTCAAATTACCAGCAATCTTGACAAATTCAGGTCACCTTGAAAAGCGGAGTATTTCTAGAATCTAACTCCATACTTATGATGACTTTTGGTATCAAAATAATAAGAAAGAATAGTATTGATGGAAATACCATGCCATCAACAATGTACTCTCGTGCACTAAAATGTAGCTACTGTTTGTTTTCTTAGTTATCTATCTACTATCTCTGGATTGAGAACCAGGAAAAAGACTGCATATTAACCTATGATTAGGGCAAGGTGGCAGGGTGCAGTCAAAGATAAATACAGGATAGTTGCTAGTTCTTAAAAGGGTAATGACATAATAAATTACACTTGAAAAAGGCATACACAGGCTCCTCAATCTTAAAGCTTCATTAGTAGGACATAGGAAATCATGAGTTATATCAATATTTCATATGATTAGCAGAAACATGCATCCAAAAAACTGCTCAATACTGCCAATGCATCACCCAGCCCCATCACTCTCTACCATCTGCAAGTCAATCATCTTAGCTGCTTAGTTCCACCATGATGACAGAAAAGAGAAATACTGCAGCAGTAAGAAAGCTAAATTCTGAGTCTTTCTAAAGTCAAATGAGCTATTTATAGGCTGGAGTTGATGTCCATGTTCTATAAATGTATACGATAATGAAAAAGGGAACTCAGTAGTAATTAGCTCCATCAGTCATCCACATTCAGAAGTTTGAAATTACATTCTTTAAAAGACCTTGCCCCTCCATCTCAGCAAGGTTTGAAATGATCTCTTATATGACTATATTACAAGTCTAAACTTTTTCAACCTTCCCTTAAGCCATAAGACATGGGGAAGAAAACTACAAGGATGTTTATTAACCAGTTCCAATAGTGTTTACCTATAGGATATTAGCATACAAAATCTCCAACAAAGAGCAGCTGGATGTCAGCCAGACACCGGTTTGGAAGCAATGCCGAGAGCAATTCACTTTTGTTAGTTTGGACATGCAGAGTTGATGGATGACAGCAGTACACTTGAGCAGCTGGCCGTGTAGGAAACCGAAATAAGGCTGGTCAAAAAACAGAAGATCTGCCTAAAGAACACCCAGAAGCACAATTTGCAACTAAACTCTGGATTTCTGGAAAACAGGAGGAACAAAACAAACTAATTTTTGGAACAATAATTACAAGAAAGTCCTTGTTAGCCAAGTTACACACAACTAAGTACTAAACACAGAACAGTAGTGACTGACTGAGCACAGTACTTGTCTACCCAGAGCAGCCTCGCAATACATCAATGAAGACTGCTCACACAGGTGGATAAAGAAACCAAAGATATTCCACTTCTTCCTGGAAATAGACAAGGTTGATTACTAGAAATGGAACAGTACAGCTATCACGGGAATAAGAAAATATAATAGCCCAAATTATTTGTTTTGTTTGTTTTTATTTAGATAACAGCTTCTGTAATATTTAATATATTAGATTGCCTTCATTAAATTAACTTTTCATGGAAATGATGGATTCCAGAGTTTCAAAGTGTATTTTCTGAATTAAGCCAAGGAAGCTGTTGGTGATATAAAATATGTTTTGAAACTATATTCTTAATAACTATATGCATATATAAATAAATACACATATATACATACATATATGTATATATACACACACATATATATATATTCTGAGAGGTTTTTGCCTCAGGGCATATGCACTTACCAGAGAGAGAAAGAGAGAGAGAGAGTGAGAAGGAAAGCGAGACTTCACTCCTTTGGAAGGATGACCATACCACAATACCTTCTCCATTCTCCCCCTGGGATCTTGGGCATGCACACACACACAACTGGTGTGAGTTTCAAGCCACTGGGTTGGGGACTTGAATTATGGTCGGTCATGTGAGAGTCCAGCAACATAACCGCTATGCCATTTGCTGACCACTTAATAACAATATTTTAAATGCAGAATGTTTTCTAAATTATTTTGGGGAAAATATATTGGTTCTTTACAGAGTATTATGAAATAGTGAACTGAATACAATAGAAATCATTGAAAGTGACTTTGGAAACTGTATTTGTAAGGGATCAAAACTGAAATCCCACATATGAATAAATATGTCTGCATTAAACAAAACTAAATAAATGACACACTCAAATGTGATAATTAAGGAAACTTTATTAAAAGGGTTATAGAGAGGGACCAGATGGTGGCACAGCAGTGAACATGACACTGCAAGGCAATCCCACATGATAGTTCCTAGTGCAAGTTTAGAGATATCTCTGAGTTTTTTGGGGCACACACTTGCCCATTATCTAAAGCTGGCTAAAGTCTGGGGCCTGGATCACAGTGTCAGGACACTATTAAGAGAGATGTCTCTCTCACTCTTTCTCATGGAAAAAAAGTATATAGGTTTTTTGAAAAGGGGAGTTTACATCAACAGTTGCAACTGGGTTTCAAGGAAACCAATAAGAAATTGAATTAGCAACAGTGGAGAGGACTTAACATCCTTGGCTTGAAGAGAAAATAGAAGAAATGATTTCTGGAATCCAGCAAAAATTCCTGTATGGAGAGTGCGCCCAAAACCCAGCCACACAGAGCTGGTACAGAGGCACAAACACCATGTAGCAACTGGCAGAAGGCAGATGATGGAAATAAATCATTCGACACCAACCTTCTAGTGTCCTGCCACAGCCTCACCTGGGTGAAGAAGTACTTTGATGCTGAACTCATAGGAACATCTTTTCTTCTCAGGGCGTAGAAAAGAAAGTAAAAAGATAAAGAAGGAATCTGGGAGAGGAAACTAAAGATGGGTAGCAAACAAATGATTCCACGTTAGGATCGTTAACTACTAAAAACAAACAAACAAACAAAACAGAAATAGGGTACAGCAAAGCACTAAGTTTATAACCACAATCTCAGTAAACTTTAGAGGTATGTATTTAATACAATCATATGCGTAAAGTGCTTAGTCCTGGAAAGATGCTTGCATTTCCTTTTTTAGTAATTATTAGTTTCACTGCAGTTGCTAATGTCATCTTGATTTATCACAGGTGGAGTGTTTGGTATTTTATCAGCTTCATCAGTGGCAGAATATAAAGCCATCTGTATCTGTTGCAATGTGTGTACAAGGAAAGTACAAAGGAAATAATTATGGAACAAGTACTTGTGAAAGGCACTCCAAGAATTTAACATGAGATCTGACAGATGCTGATTGTAAGCGTAGCTCAGACCTAAGCATAGAAGGAGGGTCTAGCAACATATTCATGCTAACTTTACCTCACAAAACCTCAACTGTTTTGTTCCAATGAATTTTTCTTCTTAGATTTATGATAACTTGGCGTATAGGAAGAGTTATAATTAAAATGATAGATTTCAATATAGAGAATAAACAAACAATTTTTAAAAATATCTCATTGCTTCTGCTTTGGGTCATTTATAATCATTACAATTTATTACCTTTGCTTTTCTAACATAAATAATCATGAGTAGAGGAATCAATAATATAATAAAATTAATTTAAATTATTTATACATAATTAAATATATGCATAGTGTTAAGAAAATTATCTGTACACAAAAATTAGAATTACTTTCCAAGATCAAAATATAAGCTATCTGTTTAGTCACAAAGACTAGAAAATTATCATTTAAAAATCTGTAAATTAGGAACCAGCAGATAGCATATTGATTACATCACTGAACTCCCACATAGTTGACAGTGGTTCGAGTCCCAGACTTGGCGACTTCAAACTCACACTGAGTATGCGTGCATGCGTGCCCAAGATCCCAAGAGGAGAATGGAGAAGGGGTTGTGGTGTGGCCATTGCCCTTTGGGGGGGTGACTTATTGCTTTCTGTCTCTCTGTTTCTCTCTGTCTCTCCAGTGAGTACACGTGCCCTATATCAAAAATTTCTCTAAAAAAAGACAAACTATAAATTATATAGTTCAGCTTACAGAAAGATGGAACTTTTTCCTATTAATCTTACCATGTATTATAAAATTTAGATACTATATTTAAAACAAGCATGAGAACACTGAAATCTAGAGAAAAGAAGGAAGACTGACTGGGGGCCACAGGACACAAGAGTAGTATATCAGTATGTTCTCTGGTTATTTTTTGTTTGTTTGTTTGTTTTTAAACAACAAACATCCCTGAATTAGTGCTGGAAAACTGGAAGACCAGAAAACAGTTACAGACAGCAAAGTAACCAACAAAAGTCTGTTCCCTCAAATAAAAGGACTTGGGAAGAGTCAGCCAACACAGCAAGACAGAAAGCTCTTAGATAAGCAATGTTCTATGCTAGTCGAACAGCACAGAAAAACTGTGGCCAACACAATGCAATCAGCAAAGGCAAAATGGAGATACAAGACTCTAACCCCAAAGTGGGTATTGCAAGGCATCCTAATTCTCATGCTGGTGTGGTATCAAAGCACCAAATAATTATGGGCTGAGTCGTGTTCACCAAAATTTATATTGAAGCCCTAATACTCAGAATATGATTGAATTTGGAGACAGAGCCTTTACAAAGGTAATCAAGTTAAAATGTGGTCATTAGAGTGAGATCTATCCAGTATGGCTGGTGTCCTTATAAAAGAAGAGATTAAGACACACAGAGAGACCAGACATGTGTGCAGAGTAACAACCATGTGAAGATAGTTATTTATAATCCTCAGAAGAAGCAACCCTACAGATACTTTGATCATTCACTTCTAGTCTCTAAAACTAAATTATTGTCTTTTAATCCAATTGAGCTATGGTACTTTGCTATGGGCAGGCCTAGCAAACAAATACAAGGACTTTATTTCTTGCTAAGCACTGAGTCATCCTTTTACCCATGGTGACAGTGGATAGAATATAATTAAGCCTCATTGCAAGATAATGGGGTACCCATGCTTTTTTCACTGTGTAGGAGGGTATATTGGGGAGGCCTACTGGAGAGCCAGGATTTTTACTAATCATCAATTTAAGTGTCTCATCCATAGACAAGAGCCCACATGGGGAGTCTCAGCCAAGATGGTATCAATGAAGTCCTGGTAGAAACTGGAAATTTTATACTCCCTACCATCCCAGAAATAACTAGAAGTCCTTTCACCCTAGGCGACACTGAAGGCTGAATGAGAACTTGGACTTCCACACCAATCAAACAATAAAAAAGTAGAACCACACCTGTTTCCCAGTAAGACAGAGTTATAGGCCTGAAAACATAATATTCTGAAAGCTGGGAGAGAAATGACAGAAAATCTCACATCATAAATAATGGAGATTAGAAATGGCACAACATGTTTCAAGTGCTAAAAGAAAAGAAATGTTGATCCAAAATTTTACATGCACCTAAAATGTCCTTCAAGAATAAAGGATAAGTCAAAACCTCCTCAGAGGAAAGAAAACTAAAATAATTTAATGACAACAAAAGCATCCTAAACAAATGGCTAAAGAAAGTTCTCTAAGCAGAAAGACATGATCAAAAAAAGTAATCTTGGAACATTAGAAAGAATAATGAAATAAGTAAAAATGTGGAAAAATGTATTTTACTTATTCTTTTCAGTTTTCCAATTTATGTATAATGGTTGAAGCACAAAGTTTGATACTATCTGATGTGATGTTTTATGTATATAGAGGAAATATGTAAGAGTTATAATAGGGAAGGGCAAAAGGGTATAAAGAAAGTTAAGCTTCCTACATTTCAGTTGAACTGGTTAACTGTCAACACAAGAACACTGTAATAAATTTTATATGTATAATATAATATTAAGAGCAACCACTTAAGAAAACATATGAAGATATAAAATAAAAAACACACTGCAGATAAATCAAAGTGGGACCCTAAAGAATGAGGCAGTAACCTAAAGAAATACAGAAAAAAATTTCAGAGAAATAAAACCAAAAAGAATGAACAGAAAACAGAAAATAAAGTAGCATACTTAAGCCCTACCATATCAATAATTATATTAATTATAAATGGCCTAAATCACAATTAAAAGATAGAAATGAACAGATTGGAGCAGAAAAATGATGTAATCATATACTGTCAAAAATGAAATTAAAAATAGAACTTAATCCAACCATAATCATATAGATAGGTTGAGAGTAAAAGAATGTAAAAAAATGGGTCATAACATTAATCAAAAGGAAGTAAGAGTGGCTATATTATGAATATCAAATTAAGTAGGG
>NW_006159806.1:2329971-2358229 GCF_000334495.1 Tupaia belangeri chinensis | reverse complement strand
GAATATGTCATAGCCAGAGAGAGATGCTGGATCAGCAAGAAGACATAAAATTAATAAAGTGTGTCCCCCCAAAAAGAAGAGAAACATATGTAAAGCAAAACCTGATAGAGCTGAAGGAGAAACAAATCCACAGTTGAAGATTTCAACAACTCTCACTCAAAAATGTATAGAATAATTAGACAGAAAATTATCATAAATAGGAAACAAATAATGTTGTAAAAAAACAGGATGTAGGTGCCAGAAGGTGGCATGGTGGTTAAAGGCACTGGACTCCCACATGGCTTACCACAGTTGGAGTCCTGGACCTAGTGACTTCCTTTCTCACTTTCCATTTCTCCTCCTCTTTGTCTCTCTTTGGTGAGCAAACACAACCCACAGAAATCTTAAAATATAATAACAAGGTATCAGCAGATGATGTAATGGTTATGTCACTGGATTCCGACACAGTTGACAGAGGTTCAAGTCCCAGACTCAGTGACCTAAAACTCACAGCCTGTGTGTGTACATCCCCAAGATGCACAAGAGGAGAATGGAGGAGAAGGGTTTGTGGCATGGCCATTCCCCTCAGGTGTAATTTCGTGCTTTCTGTTTTTCTGTCTCTCTCTGTCTTTCTGGCAAATGCATATGCCCTAAAGCAAATCTCTCTCTCTCTCAAAAAAAATATACATATATAAGAGTAATAATAAAATAAATAAATAACAAGATCTAATATGCATTGACAGAATACCCAACAACAGCTGGAAACACATTTTTTTCAAGTGCCCATGGAATATACACCAAAATGAACCATATCCTAGACCAAAAGAAAAACTCAAGCACATTTATAACAAATGAATCATTCAGAGTATGCTCTGTGATAACTATGGAATCAAATTATAAATCAACTGCAGAAAGAACAAAAGTAAATATCAAATATTCATAATTAAACAATTACCCTCTAAATAAGCCAGGTATCTAAAAGGAATTTCTCCAGTGAAGTTAGAAAATACACTTAATTAAATAAAAATGAAAATAATAACACTTCAAAAAAGATGTTGGATACAGCTAAACAGGTGAAGAAGTTAACTTATGGCAATGTGCAAATATCTTTAACAAAATAATAGCCAATAAAACTCAATATATAAACAATTATACAGCATGGCAATGTGGTATTCACCTCTAGAAAGCAAGTTGGTTCAATATTCAAAATTCAATCTATGTAATTATTCATACTGACAGACTAAACAAGAAAAAAAAAATCAAATGATCATATCAATTGCCACAGAAAAACTTTTTAAAAATTCACACGCAGGTGCCAGCAGGCAGCATGGTGGTTAAGGCACTGGACACTCCCACATGGCCAACCACAGTTCACGTCCCAGACCTGGTGGCTGCTTTCTCATTTTCCTTCTCTCTCTTTATCTCTCTGCCTCTCTCTCTCTTTCACTCTCTGTGTCTCTCTCTAGTCAAATTAAAATAGATGAATGAATAAATAAAATTAAAATAAAAAAAATTCACACCCAACTATGATAGGAATTCTCAGTAGATTAAGAATATGGGCCAACTTCTTCAGCGCGATCAAAAACTTCTACAGAAAAACTTTTAGGTAGTATCATGTTTAATGATTATGTAATTATGTTTCATCTAAGATTGCAAACAACGCAAGAATGCTATTCAATATAATAATACAAAGTCTACTCAGTGCAGTAAAACAAGAAAAGCAATATAGATGAAGAAGGAAGAAACTGGCCCTATTTGTAGATAATATGATTATCTACATAGACTATATTAGAGAAACTACAAAAAAAAAAATCCTCCTAGAACTTATTAGTTTAACATACTACAGGATATAGAAACAACATTTAAAAAATCATCTATATCTTACATGCTAGCCATGATATGAAAACAAATTAAAAGTGCAGTAATATTTATAATTAAAAAAACAACATATTTATATGTGAATATATCAAAATATGTGTAGTGTTTTCATGCTGAAAGCTAAAAACTCTGATGAAATAAATCAAAGATTTGAATAAATGCAGAGAAATACTGATTTCATATATTGGAAGACTCAGTATAGGAGTCCGTTTTGCCACATTAGTACACTGGTGTAAAGCAATTCCTGTCAAAATCCCAGCAAGTTATCTGTATATTTACACACATACATACACATAGATGAGATTATTCTAAAATGCAGGTGGAAAAGCACAGAAATAAAGAGAGGGAAAACAATTTGTAAGAATGGAATAAAGTGGGACAAATCGCTCTACTCAAATTCAGGATTTATTATATGGTTACAGTAATCAATATTGCATGGCACTTGCAGAAATATCGACACATAGATTAACAAACAATATATAATATGAAACTAGCTTCACATAAGTAAACTGATATTTGAGCAAGGTTCAAAAGCAACTCAAAGGACAAATGATAGTTTTTTCAAAAAACTGTAACAGAACAGTCGAATATTCAAAAGCAACATAACACTTTTACAAAATTAATTCAAAGTGGATCATAGATTTAAATGTCAACTTAAAACTATAAAGCATTTTACTGAAGAGAATATACAGTCAATAAATGATACATAACATCGAGGGACCAGCAGAAGGCATAATGGCTATGTCACTGAACTCCCATGTAGCCAACTGCAGTTGGAGTCCCAGACCCAGTGGCTTAAACTCATGCCAGAAGCATGTGTGTGCATGCGCAAGATCCCGAGAGGAGAATGGAGAAGATATTGCAGTGTGGCCATCCCCCTGGGGGTGATTTCTTGCTTTCTGTTTCTCTGTCTCTCTGTCTTTCTGGTGAGCACACATGCCCTATAACAAAACCTTTCAAAAAATAATATATATATACAAACATATATAAAACATCACTAGCCATTGAATAAATTCAAAATCAAAACCACCATGATATATGATTACAAACCTATTAAAACAGGTAAAATTTTAAAAATAGCAAATGATAATGAGGATGAAGAAAAATTAGATCTCTCATAAATTGCTGTGTAAAATGCAAAATGATACAAGCAGTATTAAAAAGTTTTGCAGTGTTTTGCTTATTACCATGTGAATCAGCAAGTGCTTTCTTTTGCTTTTACTGTAGTTACGTAAGATGCAACTACTGGGGATAACTGAATGAGGGTTACACACAACACCTCTGTAACCATTTGTTACAACTTCTTGTAAATCTGTCATTTTTTAATTTTAAATTTATTTATTTTATATTCATTCACTGTACATCACAACGTTCAAAATGAGATTCCCATCCTGAATACACTATATATTGGCTTAATCAAGGATATTACCATACATGTTATTATCAACAAATAGTTATCCATTTCTTCTATTATTCTACTCTTGCTCACCCCCCTCCTACTGAATCTATAATTATTTTAAAATAAAAAGTTTTCAAAAGACCACATATCACAGATGAAAAAAAAGTAATTGTGTCTTAGAATTACCACAGTAACTGGCATCCCTAATAATCCAGAGAATACTTTTTAAAACTCTAAAATGTGAAGAAGGTAGGTTACCTCAAAGGCTTCTAGGATTTAAAGTACATGTGAAATATGTGCATTTAAAATATTGGTCCCAGGCCAGCTGGTGGCATGGTGGTTAAGTCAGCTGGATTCCATGTGGTTAATTGTCCTGACTCAAAAGCTTGAGAAGCACACTGCATGTGTGTGTGCACGCATGTGTGCATGCACATACGTGTCCGCACCCAAAATCCTGAGAGAAGAACGGGAAAGACAGGATTGTGATGTGGTCATTACCCCTGTGGATAAATTCCCTCCCTCCCTCCTTCTCTCTCTCTCTCTGTCTCTCTCTCTCTCTCTCTCTCTCCAGCAAAAGCATGTGCCAAGTAGCATTTTTTTAAAATTACAATAAAATAAAATATAGGTCTCCTGTAGAAGAAAGGTGGGATGCAATACATGTTTCGTTGTATGCTCGACAGCATCAAAATTATATTTTCTCCAGGGAATTAATTTTAAATGAACAGAAATGAGGTAATGTGCACTACTGATAACATATCACTTCACTGTCTACCTTAGATAAACAATATAAGTACCTAAGTATAAGTATAAATATGAGTTGCTATTGCAAGATGTACATTAAGAGCATACATTCACAAAAAGCCTCTGAAGTATATTTTTTCTTTTTACATTTTGCTATAGGGTGCATACACTCACCAGAGAGAGACAGAGAGAGGAAGGGGAGGGAGGGAGGAGTAGAGAAAAAGAGCGAGAAAGAAATCACCTACCCAGAAGAAATGGCCACATTGCAACCCCTCTTAATTCCTCTTATGATTTTCAAAAGTATACAAGACATTGGGAACCAGCAGTTAGCATAATGGCTATGTCGCTGGACTCCCACGTAGTCGACTGGGGTTCGTGTCCCGGACCCGGTGGCTTAAAACTCACGCCGGGCACATGTGCGTGCGTGCCCAAGATCCCGAGAGGAGAATGGAGGAGAAGGGATTGCGGCGTGACCATCCCCGTTGGGGGGTGATTTCTCGCTTTCTGTCTCTATGTCTCTCTCTGTCTGTCTGGCGAGTGCACGCGCCCTACAGTGAAAATCTCTCAAAAAAAAAAAAAGTATATAAGACATATACTGAATATGTGGGGAACAAACTATTTATGCATTTTACAGATGAAAATCTAAAACTTATTAATTAAGGGAGGTCTTATCCAAGGTCACAAACTAGTACATAATGCAAGAGTTTAAAAAGTGTCATTAAAGGCCCATCCTCAGTAGCACATGTTGGTTGATTCTGCTGCAGGACAAGCTGAGGTCATATGAGAGACTGAGGTTTGCTGCCCTGCCATACCTAAAAGCTAGACATGGTGGTGTGCTTCTACAGTTCCAGCTCCACAGAAGGCTGGGGCAGGAAGATTACAACCAAACAAGACCCAGTCTTTAGGGGGAAGAAGTGAGGTTTAAAAAGAGAGGTTAATGGGCCAGCTCCAGGGCCTGGTGGTTAAAGAAGCCAGATCCTACATGGCCAACTATAGTTCAAATTCTACCCCAGGTGGCTTGAAGAATATACCAGATGCATGTGTGTGTGCATGCCCCAAATCCTGACAGGATAGGGAAATGGAGAAGAAAATATCGTAGTGTGACCACATCTCATTGGAGGATGCTTCCTCTCTATATATCTCTGTCTCTGTCTCTGTCTCTCTATGGCGAGCACAAATACCATTGGCAATTTGAAAAAAACATTTTAAAAAGGTTAAAAGGGAAAAAAAAGGCAAGATGGATATGAAATATTCATTCTATTAAGTCAATGTGTTTGCTTTTTAGTCTTTTGAATTTAGGTATATCAGAAATATCAGTATCCGAAATATCAACTGGCAGGAATCATATCAGCAAACTACTAGAAATACTCATGGTTTTTCACCATTTGCTAACTTGGGGAAAAAGAATAGTTTGGGTACTATCATTTCTTTAAATAAATGCTTGTGTATTTGTCAATATGGTTTCTATTTTTATAAAGAAAAAGAGAAATTTTGCACAGTGCTTGGTCTCTCTTAAATAAAATAAAATATACAGAGAATAGATTTTATGTAACTTAAAACAAATAATTAAAAACTAGGTATGTCCCACCTATACTCTAGCAAATAAAATTATCTTTCTCCTTTTAAACTGAAAAGTGTATGATGAGTTAAAGATATTTTATTAATAGCAAAGGGATTTTATTTGATTCTCTTACATAAAACAGCCAAAATTTCCAGTTTTTCTGACTGAAAACTGAGATGCCTGAATATGAGTGTCAGACAATGCAACTCAGCAAAAGGAACTGTGCTTACAAGAGTCAGATACCTAAATTCTATTTTGTTATGCTCAAGGTCATAGAGAAAGTTCCATGGCAAATGTAATTTGGCTTTCCAGAGCTCCTAGTTTCTCAATTTGTACAATGATGGAATTTTTGCTTAATCTTTCCTGTCTGACTCCATAGGGTTTAATGAGGCACAGGAGAGCTGAAGGAGTAAATTACCTTCCATTCATCATTTATTTATTCACTCATTCACATTTTCATTCATTTGTTCACCAAACATTATTGAACAATGTGTATTTGCTCAAAGATTAATAAGATTAATAAGACACTGTCCAGTGACACATATGCAAATAGATAAATCCCATTAAAAAGCTGTATAAAGAATTAAAAAAGCTAACACTGAAGCAGTTAGAGAAGGTTTCTACTTTGCAGCTTAACCCAGGATCTAGAATATGGTATTCATTCATTATTTAATCCTATAAGGAAAGCAAGCATTTATTGAGTACCGAATTTATGACAGGCACTAGGACATGTGATGGGGATACAAAACTTACTGTAAACAGACCTCGACGGCTGGGAGTTTATAGGTTCAAACAAATAGCATCGAGTTCTATATTTGAGCATAGTTTACTTTAATGGCAGAGTTGGATAGAAGTCAGGGGTCACGGAAGATTCCTCAAACATGCACATTTTCTGAGTCTGACCAGCCCAGATTAGGATTATGTTTAAGTATGTTCTGCTTCCTTTAATGGTAACACCCTGATGTTCCCTTGGAGATCAGTCCTTCAACTTTATCAATCCATAGTCCAACTAGTGTTCCATCCTAAACTCTACTGGCAGACAGAGTATCTTAAGCCAGGCCAATCAGAGCACTGAATCCTCCTCAATATAGGGACACTACAGGAGTGAGCATTTAGTCCCAGGCCTACAATTCTAGCAGCCAAGAACACTAATTGATTCAGGGATTGACATAGGAGCATAATTCACATACAATGGCTCTTGAAGTGTCCACAGATATTGTCAAGAAGAAACTGGGTTTGACTCTATCATAGACTACGAGCTGCTGGAAGCATCTTGCCACCACATAAAGCTCTTTGCTGAAGTATGACACACACAAAAAAGTAGAACCAAAGAGGAGTAGGCCAGGGAATAGGGGATAGCGAAACAGCTAGAAGGATAACTCAAGAAGGTGAATGGGATAAAGGCTTTGTCCATAAATAATTGGGGGAAAAATTACTGTGGAGGACAAGATGCAGAAGAAGTTTTGACCAGGGAGTGACAAAGTAATTTTTGAAAGAAAATTGTTCTTTTGATTGTGTTAGGAATAAAATGAAAGAAGACTAGAGGCAAAGAAATGAGTTAAGGTTCTGTGCACGTCATCAGGAAAGAAAATGAGAGCCAACGCTCAGGTGGAAAGGCAGAGAAGAGAAGAGATGACCAATATTATAGAGTAGAATTAACAGCATATGGAAATTGAGAACGGAACACAGGCTGAATTCCAAGTTGTCTCTTGAGAAGAAAAATGAATAATGAGATCAATCACCAAAATAGGAAGTACAAGAAAAAGAACAAGCTTGGATGGAAAAAATATTGAGTTATGTTTCAATAATGTTAAACTTTGAGTACTTTGACTTATGCAAGTAGAGAATTCAATAAGTAATTTAAATGTGGGGATGAAGTTTTGAAATTTTCTTCTAAATCATCTATAAATAGCCATACAGAGGTGAGTTAATTCATACAGGACTAAGGAGACAACCTGTGGCACAAAGCAGCTGGATTCCACATGCCTGACTGCAGTTTATGGCCTGAACCTGACTACTTGAGAAAAACACTGAGCGTGTATACATGGATGCCCAAAATCCCAAAAGGAGGAAGATGGAGAAGGGACTGCCAAATGGCCTTTTCCCATAGGGAGTGTTTTCTCACTTTTCCTATCTCTGTCTGGCAAGTGCACATGCCCTCTGAGAGAGAGGGTAGTATGTGGGGAAGGTGGCAGCCCGTGGCATGGTTAAGGCAGGTGGGTCTCACACAGCTGTGTGATTTGAGCCCTTGACCTAGTGGCTTAAAAAACATACCAGGTGTATGCTCACAAATCCTGAAAGGAGAAATGGAGAAGGAATTGTGGTGTGGCTATTTCCCATGCAATATTCTCTCTTGTTCTTGTTGGTTCTCCTCTCTCTCTCTCTCTCTCTCTCTCTGTCCAGCAAGCACAAACACTCTTCAGTACATTTTTTGTCTTAGTGTACAAAAAATTAATGGAGTTAAGTGTATAAAGATGAATGAAGTTAAGACCATGACTTTAGGAAAGAGAATAAAATATAATAAGAGAGTCAAGAGAACCTTGAATCTTAGAAGTCTTCTCATTGGAGAGCACAGCTCCTGCACCCTATAACACCACTTTAAAAAAATAGAAAATAGGGATGGAGTTGGAGTTTACTAGATAAACTGGACCTGGGTATTGAGGTTGAAATGGTGCTGTGATTAGATGGATCTAGTAAAGATACAGAGAAATGGAAAGGAACAACAATGTAGGGGATTGAAGACAGTGTTTGTTCAATGAATATGTTTAATGAAGGAATGAATGAAAGAAGACATGAAGGACTATTTGAACTGAATATTTAGGAACAACTCATATTCCCAGTAAATGAACGAGGGGTACTTTAGGCTAATATAAATATAAATGCAAACATGCAGAAGAGTGAAATACATTCCCTGTGTCTATATGCACAGTGCGGAGTTGGGTCTAGTTTAAGGTAATGACTTAAAATAAGACTGAAGAAGATTTCTAGAGCTAGATTGTAAAGAGTATGCATTTAGAACTAGAGCGTGCATATTTTTAACTATGCTAAAGGATTTTTAAGCCCGGGGACAGCATCAGATTTCTTTTCAGCAACATAATATTATACCATCAGCTAGGCAAGAACTGGTGAGTTTGGATTGAAAAAAAAAAAGACTGGATTCTCAAAGTATTTTCGAGAAAGAATCTATATTTGATAACTGAAGAAATGTGTGTCATAAAAGAAAGGGATCAATAGAGCATGACTGTAATGGAAGAAAGAGAGAAATTTAGAAGTTATATATTAAATCAAGACTCCTTCTAAAGTCCATCTGGATTCTCTGCTGAAGTGAAATATACTTATTTCAACCTGTCAACTCAAAAGCTAAAACTAATGAGTATATACTATGTGCCATGATCTTAAAAAGATTTTAGGTGTCTATGATCTTCTAGACACTGTACAAAGCACTAGAGATAAGAATAAACTCAATTTCTGATCTCTAACATCTCCATTGCCTTCTAGAAATAAAAAAGGTAATAAAAAGAGAAAAACGATCCATTACAGGCAATATTAGACATATGCATACTACAGAGTGAGAGCACAGATGTGCCTGCCTACCTGTGTATCTGACTACCTGAGGAAAGTTTCCCAGAGGTGAACATGATTGATGGCTTGTTGGAGGATGGTAGTTTCTTTGGGAAGATTGAGTAAAGAAAGGTAGGAGGGAGGGAGTAGCAGAGAAAGTGTACACCCTGGTTGAACAACAAAATGCCTTTGTAAGGGGAACCAGCAATTAGTGTAATGGCTATGTCGCTGGACTCCCACATAGTCGACCGCGGTTCGCGTCCCGATCCCGGTGGCTTAAAAGTCACGCCGGGCGCGTGTGCATGCTCACTTTTCCTATCTCTGTCTGGCAAGTGCACATGCCCTCTGAGAGAGAGGGTAGTATGTGGGGAAGGTGGCAGCCCGTGGCATGGTTAAGGCAGGTGGGTCTCACACAGCTGTGTGATTTGAGCCCTTGACCTAGTGGCTTAAAAAACATACCAGGTGTATGCTCACAAATCCTGAAAGGAGAAATGGAGAAGGAATTGTGGTGTGGCTATTTCCCATGCAATATTCTCTCTTGTTCTTGTTGGTTCTCCTCTCTCTCTCTCTCTCTCTCTCTCTGTCCAGCAAGCACAAACACTCTTCAGTACATTTTTTGTCTTAGTGTACAAAAAATTAATGGAGTTAAGTGTATAAAGATGAATGAAGTTAAGACCATGACTTTAGGAAAGAGAATAAAATATAATAAGAGAGTCAAGAGAACCTTGAATCTTAGAAGTCTTCTCATTGGAGAGCACAGCTCCTGCACCCTATAACACCACTTTAAAAAAATAGAAAATAGGGATGGAGTTGGAGTTTACTAGATAAACTGGACCTGGGTATTGAGGTTGAAATGGTGCTGTGATTAGATGGATCTAGTAAAGATACAGAGAAATGGAAAGGAACAACAATGTAGGGGATTGAAGACAGTGTTTGTTCAATGAATATGTTTAATGAAGGAATGAATGAAAGAAGACATGAAGGACTATTTGAACTGAATATTTAGGAACAACTCATATTCCCAGTAAATGAACGAGGGGTACTTTAGGCTAATATAAATATAAATGCAAACATGCAGAAGAGTGAAATACATTCCCTGTGTCTATATGCACAGTGCGGAGTTGGGTCTAGTTTAAGGTAATGACTTAAAATAAGACTGAAGAAGATTTCTAGAGCTAGATTGTAAAGAGTATGCATTTAGAACTAGAGCGTGCATATTTTTAACTATGCTAAAGGATTTTTAAGCCCGGGGACAGCATCAGATTTCTTTTCAGCAACATAATATTATACCATCAGCTAGGCAAGAACTGGTGAGTTTGGATTGAAAAAAAAAAGACTGGATTCTCAAAGTATTTTCGAGAAAGAATCTATATTTGATAACTGAAGAAATGTGTGTCATAAAAGAAAGGGATCAATAGAGCATGACTGTAATGGAAGAAAGAGAGAAATTTAGAAGTTATATATTAAATCAAGACTCCTTCTAAAGTCCATCTGGATTCTCTGCTGAAGTGAAATATACTTATTTCAACCTGTCAACTCAAAAGCTAAAACTAATGAGTATATACTATGTGCCATGATCTTAAAAAGATTTTAGGTGTCTATGATCTTCTAGACACTGTACAAAGCACTAGAGATAAGAATAAACTCAATTTCTGATCTCTAACATCTCCATTGCCTTCTAGAAATAAAAAAGGTAATAAAAAGAGAAAAACGATCCATTACAGGCAATATTAGACATATGCATACTACAGAGTGAGAGCACAGATGTGCCTGCCTACCTGTGTATCTGACTACCTGAGGAAAGTTTCCCAGAGGTGAACATGATTGATGGCTTGTTGGAGGATGGTAGTTTCTTTGGGAAGATTGAGTAAAGAAAGGTAGGAGGGAGGGAGTAGCAGAGAAAGTGTACACCCTGGTTGAACAACAAAATGCCTTTGTAAGGGGAACCAGCAATTAGTGTAATGGCTATGTCGCTGGACTCCCACATAGTCGACCGCGGTTCGCGTCCCGATCCCGGTGGCTTAAAAGTCACGCCGGGCGCGTGTGCATGCATGCCCAAGATCCCGAGAGGAAAATGGAGGAGAAGGGATTCCTGCATGACCATCCCCCCTGGGGGGTGATTTCTCGCTTTCCGTCTCTATGTCTCTCTCTGTCTGTCTGGTGAGCGCACATGCCCTAAAGCAAAAACCTCTCCAAAACCAAAACAAAACAAAAACAAAAAATGCCTTTGTAAGTAAGTGTTATCAAGCTTTTAGAGGGTGTCCTTACAGACAGAATCACTGGTGTAAAGCTGGAAGGTCAAATAGCATTGATAGGAAAAGTCATAAATGCCATGCCACTGAATTCCTATTTTCTTAGTTTGTCCATGCTGCTATACAAAATGTCTAAGACTGGGTCATTTATGAAGAACAGAAATTTGTTTCTCACAATTCTGGAATCTGGGAAGCTCAAAACCAAGGTGTCTATAAATTCAGTGTCTGGTGAGGGCTGCTTCCTGCTTCCAAATGGTGCCACTTCTTGTATCCTCATCTATCAAAATGAGAAAGGGAATAGTGTGCTTCCTTTTACCTCTTTCATGAAGTCACTAATCCCATTCTGGAGGACCCCTCACTCATGATTAACCAGCTCTTGAAGGCCCAACCTCCCACAACTCACTATCACAACAGTGATTATGTTTCTACATATAAACTTGGGAGAACACATTCAGACAGCAGTCCCTAGGATGACTAAAAGGATATGTCGCTGGACTCCCACATAGTCGACCGCGGTTCGCGTCCCGATCCCGGTGGCTTAAAAGTCACGCCGGGCGCGTGTGCATGCATGCCCAAGATCCCGAGAGGAAAATGGAGGAGAAGGGATTCCGGCATGACCATCCCCCCTGGGGGGTGATTTCTCGCTTTCCGTCTCTATGTCTCTCTCTGTCTGTCTGGTGAGCGCACATGCCCTAAAGCAAAAACCTCTCCAAAACCAAAACAAAACAAAAACAAAAAATGCCTTTGTAAGTAAGTGTTATCAAGCTTTTAGAGGGTGTCCTTACAGACAGAATCACTGGTGTAAAGCTGGAAGGTCAAATAGCATTGATAGGAAAAGTCATAAATGCCATGCCACTGAATTCCTATTTTCTTAGTTTGTCCATGCTGCTATACAAAATGTCTAAGACTGGGTCATTTATGAAGAACAGAAATTTGTTTCTCACAATTCTGGAATCTGGGAAGCTCAAAACCAAGGTGTCTATAAATTCAGTGTCTGGTGAGGGCTGCTTCCTGCTTCCAAATGGTGCCACTTCTTGTATCCTCATCTATCAAAATGAGAAAGGGAATAGTGTGCTTCCTTTTACCTCTTTCATGAAGTCACTAATCCCATTCTGGAGGACCCCTCACTCATGATTAACCAGCTCTTGAAGGCCCAACCTCCCACAACTCACTATCACAACAGTGATTATGTTTCTACATATAAACTTGGGAGAACACATTCAGACAGCAGTCCCTAGGATGACTAAAAGGATGATATTGCTGGTAGGGAAAATAACTGCTATCACTACAATTAGTATTTATTTGGTATTTACCATGTACCAACAGTTATTGTGCTACAGACTTATAGAAACTCACTTTTTTCCCCCCATCGATCTATGAGAAATATCCAGTGTTAACACTATCTTACAGGAAAGGCAGATTAAGCAAATAGAAATTAAATAATTGGGTCAACTTCACCGATTTCTAAGTGGAGAAACCAGCATTTGAACCTAGGTTTTCTGCCTCTTAACATCAACCACTGAATCAGATTGACCCTGATGGATATGCTACAAATTACATATGCAAGGAAAGACAAGAGCTAGAAAGAAACCAGAGGAGACAGAGATAGCAGAGGAGCAAGAAAAGATCAGCTGATCATGAAGTCTAAGGTTCTAGGGTTCTGAGGATGTCCTCTGGAATTGCATGATGATGCAATGAACTTAAGGAATGTCCTGAAATGCAGTAACCAGAGACACTCCCAATTGTGAACTACTAAAGTTTCCTCTCCGAGCAGCTCAGAGCTGTTGACACAGGAAACTGCCTGACTGATGCACAAAGATGACAAATACATTGCCAAAGGATGGGAGACTATCAGGAAATGTTTCCTTCCGGCCTTGCCCCCAGATGGAGCTGTACACTCATCAGTAGAGCTGGAAAAGGGCAATGGCCTGATGTGGGAGTGGGGAGGAAAGCTTCTCTTTAACTCTAACTGCTCAAAAGTTTGTCAAGGCAGCATTTTTCTTCAGAGGTAAGCGTCTGTCTTCTGTTGTAACTTGACAAGTATTAACAAAAAGCCTATTCTGTGCCATGCACTGGAAAATACCTTCCTGCACTCAGTGTAAGAAGAAGAGGCAGGTTCTCAGAAGGTATTGACAACTTGTTCAATAATTTCCCAGATTTAAATTACTTAGAAAAAGCAATCAATATAGAAACTGCCATCTCATATGTAATTGATGTAAGATATACAACTGCACAAGAATTGTGATGTTTTGAAATTACATTCTTTCAAATGCAGTGGAGGAAAGAAAGTACAATTACAACCTGTCCCTGGTTTCTACAAGCTGAAGGAGAAACTGGTCTTCTTTGTTCAAGGTCACATGTCATTTTCAATTAAGTGTTTGTATTTAGAAAGGTATCCCGATTCACACATGCTTTGAGCTTGTAAACCCACACACATTACTTCCAAGATATGCAGAAATAAAAATAAATAAATAAATAAAAAACAAAGTATATGTAACTTTTTCAGAGCTATTAATTTTTCATGTGGAATTTTGATCTTTAATCATTTTCTCTTATAATCGGTACATTAAATCTTATATTTGTGTCTTTCATTTCCTTTCCTTACTTTGAAATAGTTGATATATTTACATGAAAATGACATCTTTGTTCTTTAGAAAATCATCTCTGACTTATTCTCTACCCAGAATGACAATAATCCTATATTTGTGACATCTTAATCACCTCCACAGCAACCAATTGTGAGGTTAGAAACAGAGGATTAAAACTTCAAGTGGAAAATAAGAAGCAGGAATTGATGAGCTCTTCACAAACCAAGATTTTTTTTTTTTCAAAATAAATATCCTGCAGAACAAGAGAGGGTTTTCAAACAAAGACTATGAGGAATATAGAGAAAATACAGCAGAACTGTTTATCAAAGTTTTCCTTGGTATGTCAGCAGGTCCTTTGGAACTGACAGTGCTGATCTAAACGTTTCGATAATAATAGAAGTGTTAACAGTGATAGGAACAAATAATATTAAACACTGTCAACTGTAACATTTCATTTTAACTGGCCTGATGCTATTGCTACAAAGAATGAAACGAAGAAAAAAGAAACTTAACTAGGGAATCATTGAAAATAGGGCCTTAGTAACAATACTGGCAATGGAAACATGGACATTAAAAGGAAAGGAAAGGAAAAAAAGGAAAAAAAAAGGGGAGGGTAGGAAGAATGGAAGGAGAACGGGAGGGAAATTAAAAGGAACACAATCATGACCCCAGTCTATGATAGTGGCTGCATTATTTTTTTTACAGGATATATAAAAATATACATGTAATGAATAAAAATTATGACTGTTTCATATTTTAAAAAATAAAACTTGCTTAAAAATACATGGAAGCCAGATGTTGATCTGTTAATGTTGGCCTGTTCTCCACCTTGCCATCATGAACTAAAAATAATGGTCTATTTCGTGAAGAGAAAGATGTGTCCTTCGAACTACACATCCTGGTCTTCTCTTTCTGGAACATAGCATTATTCACATAAATTGAATACAGATTAAATATTCAAAAACAATGTATTTGTGCATTAAATATGTAAATAAATTGTTACATTACGTTATGAAAGTACATACTGTTGTATTATCTATAAAGACTAAATTTTAATTTTCACTCTTAAGTCTTTTTTGTTGTAGTCTACAATCTATTTACTTTTGACAGTGAAAACATATATAGTACTAAGAACTTAAGATATGTTCCCAAATAAACAGATAAAACACTTTCGATATTTTCTCAATGGGATAATAAATAAGCAATGTTTGGGGCCAATTTCACCTATTTTATATATTTTAAGACTATTAATTTAGGTATACTCACTTGTTTATAATCATGTAATACAATACATACAATAATGCAATAATTCAGGTATTTTTTTTTTACTCTTCACTCTCAATAAAATGCTTTTTAAGCAGCCATGTGTGCAGTCAGCATCATCCCAGATGACATGTATTAAGTCATCTAACATAGAGTACAATATATACACTTCCATCCGTGCTATTTAAGATATGGTGCTTTTCTGGGACCAGTAGTTGATATAACGGTTACATCATTGGACTCTCACATGGCTGACTGTGATTCGAGTCCCAGACCTGGAGGCTTGAAATGAACACTGGGCATATGTGCATGTGTGCCTAAAATCCTGAGAGGCAAATGGAGAAGGAATTGTGGCATGGCCATCCCCCCTGGCTGGGGGTGATTGCTCACTTTCTGTCTCTCTGACTCTCTTGGAAACACATGCACCCTGAAGTAAAAATCTATTAAAAAAAAATAGATACAGTACTTTCAAATTAATGTATCATGTTCTCATAGAAATTTTATCTTAAACAACAAGTATGTAATTATGAATTATAAGAGCTTTAAAAACATTTATCCTGTAGGTTTACATCAATTTAAAATTTACTTCCATTTTTATTATCATTAAACAGTTACAGTTGGGTATCTTTATTAAATTTTTAACCTTCCTTTCCTTTCTTAAAAAATTGTATTCCTTCAAGGTATCTGCATAAACACACACAATTACCTTTGATTGGATTAACCTACAGCTGATATGCCTTGCACAAATAGCAAATTATTCTAAAGATTAAATGGACAGGAGTGATTTGAGATGCTGTTTTTAGAGACTCAAATTAAGAACAACTTATTCTTTTCTGAAACATGTTTTTGCAAAAGAAAATGTATGGCTTATATGATTAGAAAAATTGAGAATCATATAAATGAAAAATATGAATAGAAGAGTAATAAAATCAGGGGAGAGCTTGCTCTGTATATATGATTATAGGCTTGTGGACTAGGGTATTATAAGTGGTGAGCCTTAATTCTGACTCTAAATTTCAAAACAGAAAAGTAAAAAGAGAGACAAAGCTCTAAATGCACAATTCCAGAAAGACAAAAACCCACATAAGTTAAAGAGAAGTACCTTGCTATTTTCATGAATAGGACATACATTTTTGACAATTTTCTGCTATAAGATATGTATCTCTGCTATATAAGTATATTCTGCTTTTTATGTGTGTGTGTATAAATACATATATCTCATTACAACTTTACGTTGTGTTATATCATTCAATTTGATTGTATGCATATTAATAAATGAGCTTCGGTATGGTCCTTAGCACTACCTTACAAGCTCTGAATTCTATTGAGGGTTCATTTCTCAGATTTAGAGCTCTGAACTAGAGACCATGAAGACAGGAGTGAGTCATTATACAACAAGGGGTAGAATGGTCTCATTTTCCACCCCCCTCTCTTTGTAACTGCTCCTTTGTGCCTTTCAGGGGTGGCATTAGGATATTGATTCCCATATGATTTCTTTTCTTAACCTTCAGATTTTTCTCTGATGTCCACAAGCACAGAGTGTGAGTGGGCTAGGGGATTATAAGTGGTGAGCCTTAATTCTGACTCTAAATTTCAAAACAGAAAAGTAAAAAGAGAGACAAAGCTCTAAATGCACAATTCCAGAAAGACAAAAACCCACATAAGTTAAAGAGAAGTACCTTGCTATTTTCATGAATAGGACATACATTTTTGACAATTTTCTGCTATAAGATATGTATCTCTGCTATATAAGTATATTCTGCTTTTTATGTGTGTGTGTATAAATACATATATCTCATTACAACTTTACGTTGTGTTATATCATTCAATTTGATTGTATGCATATTAATAAATGAGCTTCGGTATGGTCCTTAGCACTACCTTACAAGCTCTGAATTCTATTGAGGGTTCATTTCTCAGATTTAGAGCTCTGAACTAGAGACCATGAAGACAGGAGTGAGTCATTATACAACAAGGGGTAGAATGGTCTCATTTTCCACCCCCCTCTCTTTGTAACTGCTCCTTTGTGCCTTTCAGGGGTGGCATTAGGATATTGATTCCCATATGATTTCTTTTCTTAACCTTCAGATTTTTCTCTGATGTCCACAAGCACAGAGTGTGATATAAGGACAATGGCCAAGCACTATGCTTTCCCAACCGACACCTTGAAGAACTTTAATTTGCTTCTGATTAAGTCTGATTCTGTCTAATTTTGGTTGAACTCAGAGTGCCCCATCACCAATATTACTAACCCTCTCAATCCTCAAGCCCCTTCAGAAAGTTGAGCACTCTCTGCAGTCAGCCCCTGAGACCTGACCCTGTCAGGGTTTGTTAGAGGTCACATGCCAGATGCTGCTCATCAAATGACTGAAATGTGATAGCGACTTCAGTCTCACATCACACAGTGGGTGAGTCCCTCTAAATCCACAACTTCACTTGAAAATGGACTTTTACGATAGCTTTTGTTTCTTTAAATTTTTCTTGCCTCCTTAAATGTCCTGGCACCACTGTACTTTTCCAAAAAATAAAAATAAATAAATAAATAAGGTATGATTTTTCTGAGAAGAGCAGATAAGAATAAATCACAAAAGTCAGGACATTTTAAGGACTTAGATGCCTATCCTGTAATGGTGGAGATCTCTCGCTCACTTGCTGCTGTTTCTACATCAGCAAGGCTAGGGGGAAAGTCTGAGATGCTGCTGAAAGCTGTTATTCTTAACAGGGAAACATTACTTAGTCTAAGGGTCAGAGAAGTCATTTTTGTGCCCTAAAGAAAGAGTAAGCCATGGCCAGCAAAGATGTTGAAATTTTGATGGGATGAGGGTGGGGAGTGATGGGAAGATAAAAGGGGGAGGAGAAACTCGAATTAAGAAATATCCTGGTGCTCACTATTTTTAAAAGAGAAAATCTTCCCTGGAGAAATTTGGCAAACAAAATTTTAACCAAGATATCAATGTTAACATCACCAATAATAGAACAAAGCCACTGCCACGTGCCAACTGAGAGAATGCACTAGAAAGAACACAATAATAGACAAACGCAAATTGAGAGCTATTCTATTAAATAACTAGGCAGTATTCTTTCAATTGTGCAGATCACAAAAGACAAACAAAGATTGAGAAACTATTCCAGATTAAAGTCCACAAAGCAGGAAACAAAACTACAAGACATTCATGGGCTGGGCTTCGGATACTAAAATTTGACTTTAAACTATAGCTTTGGCAATAATATTATATCTGTGTTTATCTCCTGTGAGTGATCATTATGTTGTGGAAATGTATAATGATGGTCTTATTTTTAGGAAATATATACTCAAGTGTCTTAGGAATAAAAGTACCTCAAGTCTGCAACATACCGTCGTATAGCTCTAAAAATAATAAATATGTCTATATAATCTATAATAGAGCAAGGAAGAATAATTAAACACACATGGTAAAAAATGTTAATATTTGAGGAATGAAAGTATGGAAAATGATATAAAAGTTAAAAAGTATAAAAATATTATTCAGAAGTACGATTTGTTTTATTATAAATGTTCACTGGAAGAAGTGACTGTCTCGGGAAAGGGAATATTTCAAGATTATTTTTTACTATTTCTTATTTTATTACATTTCTTTCATATCTTTTTTTCTGTGTTTTATATGAGTATATTTTTAAATTGTGAGTTTTACTTACTCTGGACAAAAATCAAGTTGATAATAAATCTCCGCCTTCTCCCAAGAAAAATGTAAGGATGATAATCCTTAGCACACTCCAGAGGCTCTTCTTTCTAGCTATGCCTTAAGCCTTATGCTATTCCCATGTTCTTAGTGATTCATTTGTTTTCTTACAGCTCCTAGTGTTCCCATTGCATCTTGACTCTGGCCTTCACAATGTCCTGAATCTCCCTGTCAGGAAGGTGTATAAGAGGCTAGCCATTTCTGAAGATCATTGAATCTATTTATAAAATATTTCCATTTAGGGCTAAAAATATATGAGAAGCTGTTTCTTCAGTCCCCTCACTAATTTATAAATGAAGAGCTATTAGGAGCAATGTATTTTATTCTTGATAGAAACCAGAAAATCAAAAACATCACTGAGAATCTCCAGTTTCAACCATTACATGTAATGGCCTTAGAAAGTATCACCTCTGGGGACCAGCAAGTAGTATAGTGGTTAAAGTGCTGGACTCCCACATAGCCAATCATGGTTCAAGTCCAAGACTCGGAGGCTTGAAAATCATGCCAGGCATGTGTACATGCGTGCCCCAAATCCCAAGGAAATTGGAGGAGAAGAGGCTATGGTGTGGCCATTCTCCTAGGTGGTGATTTCTCACTTTCCCTTTCTCTGGCAAGTGCAAGTGCCCTAGAGGGGGAGGGGAGTGGTGGAGAGGGACATTAGAAAAAATCACCTCTGCCTTTATGACAAGAAGAAGCTGAACAAAGAGAAAATAAGTAACTTTCTAAAAATTCATCAGGGGACCAGCAAGTGGCATAATGGTTATAGTGCTGGACTCCCATGTAGACAACTGCGGTTTGAGTCCCGGACCTACTGGCTTAAAACTCACACTGGGCACGCATGTGTGCATGCCCAAAGTCCTGAGAGGAGAATGGAGGAGAAGAAATTGTGGTATGGCCATCCCCCTGGGGGGATGATTCTCACTTTCTCTTGCTCTGTCTCTCCGGTGAATTCATATACCCTATAGCAAAAAACTCTCAAGAAAAAGAAAAAATTAAATAAACGTAGACATAACACTCAAGTGTCTTTCTTTAAAAATAGTAATTCTTAAGAAAACAGAGATTTTTCAGACCAAACTGCTGCTGACAAACCTGGACAGACAGGTACATCTAAAGCTATACAAGCTCTACTGACCTGTAACAGAAGCTACAGGCTCCATAAATTGCAAGAAACACTTAGATAATATTTTTTAACAAATTGCTGGAAGTATGAAATAACTTTAGAGTAAGATTCTCCTGGGGTCCACAGTCTTAGGGAAACCTCACACTTCTGTGGGCTTTATCTTCACCAAGTTCTCAAGATGAGAAGCCAGGTTAGAGCCCCCTCTTGTTCTGAGAGGAAAAGAGTAATTCTTGTGAAGTGGACTGACAATCTTCCCCAAAACAAAGGCCTTCTTTACCAGAGCCATTTCTCAAAACTGTGTTGAAGGGCATTCTTCTCACTCCACTAGCATTCCTGTCTCAATTAAGAAAACAAACAAAAAAGAAAAAGAAATACTCATGAAGGCCACAGGCCAAGAACATAGAAGCATTAAAAGACTGAGATTAATTGAAAGATTATACAGTTCCCTCCCTGACCTTTCTATAGTTATAACAAGGCTCTTGTTTAATAATGGTGGATTACAGAGCTACAAGACACAGACTGTCTCCAAAGAGGAGTACTTAGGAAGTTCAAAGTCAAGAGGGAAGAGAAAAACAGATCACTAGAGGAGTTTGAGCCTTTGACACATATAGCTACAGCAAACATTGAACAGAGTCCAATACTAGTTAAATTAACATAAATCACACTACAGGCTTATTTATCCCACTTCTTTCCCAATAAAACACACTCAGTTTCAAAAATAAACAAGTAAATAAATAAAATGCATGCCAAACAGCAAGAGTAAACATAGACTGAAAGTCAAAGTAAATATTAGAACCAGACTTAGACATGTCATAGATATCAGAATTATAGGGCAGGTAATTTAAAATGTCTATGATTAATCTGTTAGTAACTATAACAACAACAAAAAAGCAGAAAACATGCACATCTCTGCCCAAAATTCCAACAAGATAAAAAGATGGAGGGGAAGTGATTGCAGCCTGACCGTGCCGTGCCTATTAGGGAGTACATTATCTCTTTCCTTCTCTATTTCTCTCTCTCTGGCGAGCATATGTAGCCTCTGCCAAAGGAGAAAATAATCAAGATAAAATTATAGAATTAAAAACATTTTCACAAAACTTAAGAATGTCTTTGATTGATTCATCAACTGACTCAACACAGTCAAGGTATAAATCAGTGAACTTCAATATAAGTCTATAGAAACTTCACAAATTGAAATATTAAAATAAAAATGAGTAAAAACAACAGATCTGAAGATCCAAGAACTGCGAGATAAATTTCCAAAGATGTAACAAAAGTGTTATAAATTTCCAAAGATGCAACATTAATAGAATTAAAAGATGAAACAAGGAAATAGAACAGCAGAAACATTTGAAGAAATAATGGTCAAAACCTTTAAAAATTCGGAATAGATACAAAACAGCAGATCTAATAATTTCATAGAAGAGCCAAAGAATGAATACAAACAAACAAAATTACACTTAGGCATAGCCCATTCAAACTGCAGTTAACTAATGATGTGAATAAACACTTGAAAGAATCCAGAGGGGAAAATACTCTGCCTATACAGAAACAAGTATAGAAGTTGCATTGTACTTCAGCTCAGAAAAACTATACAACCAAGAAGAGTTGAGTGAAAATTTTAACTGTGTAAAATTTAACTGTTGAAAGCAACAAACCACCAACCTATAATTTTATGATCAACACAATTATACTTTAAAATTGAAGGAGAAGGCCACTGGTGGTATAGTGGTAAATGCAACTGGATCCCTCATGGCTAACTACACAGTTCAAGTCCCAGAGCTGGTGACTTGAAAAACATGCTGGATACATGTACATGTGTGTCAAAAGTGCCAAGAGGAGAATCAAGGAAATGAGAATTCAGTGTGACCATCTCCCCAGGGGGGTACTTTTTCACTTTCTTTTTCTAGCTCTCTCTCTCCCTGTCTTCCTTGCTCATGAAAAAATAAATAAATAAATGCACTTTTTATAAAGGGGCAGGGTGGAGACTGGCCCTATAAGCTAGTAGTTAAGGGAATCTCATCCCATGCAGTTGACTACAGTTCAAATCCAAGCCTTGGTGGCATGAGAGCATGCTGAATGTGTGTGTATTTGTGGGGGCAACCCAAAATCCCAACAAGATGCAGTAATTAAGGAGAAAGGACTGCAGCAGAACCGTGCCCCCATGGGGCAGGGTGGAGAGGAGGTGTTCTATCTCTCTCTCTGGCAAGCACACACATACTTTGGAAATTAAAAATAAAATTAAGAAAAGGAAAACAGGAAATCCACCACAAGCAGGCCTGTCCTGCAACAATATTAAGATATTCTCCAAGAAGAAGAAAATTTATATGGATCAGGAACTACACACAGAGAAAAATGTGATTCAAAGATAGAATAAATGACAGTAAACTAAAGTCTTCTATTGTTCTTGTTCTTTTGTTTTTAATTGCGAAAAGGCACATGCACTCATCAGATAGACAAAGAGGAAGACAGAGAAAGGGGAAATAAAGAGAGCACCTCTCAATGGGGCACGGTCACACTGCAATCCTTTTCTGCATTTCTCCATCCCTTCAGGATTTTAATCAGGCACACACAGGTATTTCAGGCTGCGAGGGCTGAGATTTGAATTGTGGTTAGCCATGTGGGATCTGGTTCGCAGAACATAGCACTTAACTGCACTATAGTGTTGGTTCATAATATTTTTTATACTTAACTGATCTAAAATATAAGTAATAACAGTGATAGTGTGGATGACTATAGGATATGAATAAGTAAAATAAATGACAAAAATGGCACACAGATACAAGAGGGTATTAGTAATATTTTGATATAAGCCACCCATTCTACACATGAAACAGAATGAGATCATTTGAAAGTGGACTTAATAAGATGTGTAATGTAAAATCCAAGGAAATGCTAAAATTTTTTTCTAACACAGATGAAATGAATATACCAATAGAGCAGATGGAAATTACAAAAACTGGTCAATTAAAGGAAAAAAATAGCCTCTGTCAATAAATATAAAAAGTTGGTAAACATGGTTGAGATCAATCCAAGTATATCAATACTCACTTTAAATATGAATGTTTTAAAAATTATGTATTTTCAAGAGAGATTTTTGCTATAGTGTTTCTTAGAGAAAGAAAGAGAGAAAGAGAGAGAGAGTGAGAGACAGAAAGAGAGAACTCAACCCCCAAGGGGGATGGCCACACTGCAATTCCTCCTCCTCCATTCTCCTCTCAGCACTTTGGGCACACACACACACACACACATGTGCGTGGCATGAGTTTCAAATGACTGGGTCCCTGACTCACACCAAGGTTACTCACATAGGTGTCCAGGAACTTAACCACTAGTCCACCTGCTGGCCCCTAATAAATCAATTTTAAAGAAAGAGATTATTAGAGTGGTTAAAATAAATCAAATTTAGATTGTATATTGTTTATACATTTAAAGAATTATTTTATTTAACTTTATTTATTTATTTATTTTAATCTGACTAGAGGGGGACAGAGAGAGAGAGAAAGTGAGAAAGCAAACAGCCAGGTCTGGGACTTGAACCACAGTCATCCATGTGGGAGTCCAGTTCCCTTAATCTCCATGCCGCCTGCCAGCCCTGTATGTAATCTATTAAAATTTTAAATATAAACACTGATAGGTAAAAAGCAAAAGGATGAAGGAAGATATACCATAATAATACAAACAAAAGAAAGCTGTAATAACTCTATTAATGTAGACAAAACACATTTCAGAGCCCATCAATTTATTGATAGAGTTACTTTATTTTTTTTTAAATAAAGGCATCCTTTTTAAAAAATTTTTATTTATTCATTCATTTATTTTAACTTGACTAGAGAGAGACAGAGAGAAAGAGAAAGTGGGAAAGCAAGCCACCAGGTCCAGGACTTGAACTGTGATCGGCCATGTAGGTGTGTCCAGCACCTTAACCACCACACCACCTGCTGGTCCCAGATAGAGTTACTTTAAATTGGCACTTAGACTGGTCTCATGTCACAGCAGTTGGACTATATTCCACGTGGCTGGCTGAGGTACAAGTCTTGGCCCCTCAGCTTTATGCCAGTCTTACATGCACATACCTGGAATCCTAACAAGATGGAGAATGGGACTACAGCATAACCAGGCCCCACTTGGGGGAGGGGGTACTTTCTCTCTCTCTCTCTCCCTCCTTCTCTCTCACATGCATATATGCTATCATGAATAAAACTAAACTTTAAAAAATGACACTACATAATGACAAATTATAAAGAGGTTAATAATTCTGCAAGAACACAAAAGAATTCCAAAGTGTGTTTTTATCTGCTTATCTAAACACATGAAGCAAAAACAGATAATAGTGAACAAAAACAGGCAAATCAACTGCCTTAATTGGAAACTTCAACATCCCACCATCAGTGTTAGATCAAATAAGCACTGAATCGATAAGGATAGAGAGGACCTGAACTGCATTGCCAGGCAACTTGATGTAAATAACTTTCAGAGCAGACTCCACCCAAAACCAGAAAATACATTATTCTTAAATTCACATAAAACCTTCACTGAAATTGAACACATTCTGGACATAAAACATATATTAATAAATTTAAAAATATAGAAATTACATAATTATGTCTTTCGAAAAATAAAATTAAGCAGAATTCAATAATATAAACCCATAAAGTAGGGCTGGCTAAAATGGGGGTGAATCATTCTGTCAGAACCCTGTTAGAGGTGCTGTCACTCTTTCTCTGCCTGTCTCCCTCCCTCTCAGACTCTCTGTCTCTACATCTATTTGTCTCTGTTGCTCATAGAATAATAAATAATCTTTACAAAAAATCCTGGGATGTATGAAATCAATTCATGAAGGGACATTTTTACCCTTAAATACATATATTGGAAAATTAGAAATACCTACAATTAATAACCTAAGTTTCTAATTTAAGAAACTAGAGAATGAAACTTAAACTAAATTAAGCAGAAAAAAAGAAATAATAAAAATTAGAAATTTGTGAAATTGAAAAGGCAAAACGATACAGAAATTCAACAAAGTCATAGGATGGATCTTTGCACAGATCTATAAAGCTGATAAATTTGGAATGGTGAATCCTTTCCAGAATGTTTTCAATTTACATTGACCAGATACATCAGTGGAATCCCACCATCTATGACAGCTCTAGTCTTATGAAATATATTTTGTAAATATTGGGTTGTCAGAAAAGTTATAACTTTTTTTTTTATGGTTTTCGATGGAAAAATGCATCATGACTGTTACAAAGACCTAATAATACATGAATGTACGAAAGACTCCTTGGCTCATGAGTACAGATTGCATGTTGTATTAGCAGGCAAGAAAACAACATTAATATTCTTGTGTATCCCCTAATAGAGTTTGCGGGTGGCCAGGTGCATTGTCAATAAGCAGTATTATTTTGAAAGCATTTTTTTCTTTTCTAAGCAATAAGTTTCAACAGTGGGCTTCAAATATTCAGTAAGCCATACTGTCAACAGATGTGCAGTTATCTAGGCTCTGTTGTTCCATTTATAGAATGCAGACAACATCTGGGACCAGCAGGTAGGTGGTGTGGTGGTTAAGGACACTGGACTCCCACATAGCCAACCATAGTTCAAGTCCCAGACATGGTAGGTTGCTTTCTCACTTTCTCCCTCACTCTTGCTCTGTCCCTCTCTGGTTAAATTAAGATCTATCTATCTATCTATCTATCTATCTATCTATCTAGATATATATATATAGAGAGAGAGAAAGTAAGTTAAATAAAATAATTCTTTTTAAAAATGCAGACAACATCTATTTGGCATAATTCTTAAGGATCCTAGTATTTTCAGAATGCAAATAAGCAAAGGCTTTAACTGAATGTCACTGGCTGCATTAGCCCCTAACAAGAAACTGAGCTAGTCCTTTGAAGCTTTAAAATTAGGTACTGCCTTGGGACCAGCAGTTAGTGTAATGGCTTTGTTGCTGGACTCCCAAGTAGTTGACCGCAGTTCGCGTCCAGGACCTAGTGGCTTAAGACTCACGCCGGGCGTATGTGTGTGCGTGCCCAAGATCCCGAGAGGAGAATGGAGGAGAAGGGATTGCAGAGTGGCCATCCTCCCAGGGGGTGATTTCTCATTTTCTGTCTCTCTCTGTCTGGTGAGCACATGTGCCCTATAGCAAATACCTCTCAAAAAAAAAAAGAAAAAAATAGGTACTGTCTTCTCTCTAGCTATGAAAGTCCTAAATGGCACCTTCATCCAACATAAACCTCTTTCATTAGCATTGAAAAATCTTTTATTTAGCATCACCACCTACATTGTCATTCAACGCTGAAACTTCCACATCTGCACTTGCTGTTTCCTTCACCTTGTATGTTCATATTATGGAGACTGTTTCTTTCCTTAAACCTCATGAACCAACCTTTGCTACCAGCAAACTTTCCTTCTGCAATTTCCTTACTTCTCTCAGCATTTATAGAATTGGACAGAGCTGGGGACTTTGTGTGGACTAGGTTTTGGCTTATGGGAATGTTGTGACTGGTTTGAGCTTTAATTCATACAACTAAAATTTGTCCATGTCAACAGTACAGCTGTTTCACTTGGTCATAATTCACTGGGCTCATCAGAATAATTTTGTTTTGTTTTGTTTTTGCTGTAGTACACATATCCTTGCTGGAGAAAGACACAGAGAGGGAAAGTGAAAAATCGCCCCCTGGGAGAGGGGAAGGCTACGCCACCTTCCCTTCTCCTCCATACCCCTCTTGGCCTTTGGGCATGCATGTATACATGCTGGTGGGATTTTCTGTGCTGACATGATTTTCAAGCTGCCCACTAGGGACTCAAACAGCACAGGCAACCATGTGGGATCCAGCTGCCTTAATCTCCATGCTAACTGCTGACCCCTGGAACAGCACTTTTAATGTCCTTTTCCTTTTGCAGTTACACCGTGGCTAACCATTTGCAGCCAGTGATCTAGATTTAGGCCTGCCTGGGCTTTCAACATGCCTTCCTCACTAAATTTAATCATTTCTAGCTGTTCATTTAAAATTAGATATGTGTGGGTCCAGTAAATGGCATAATGACTATGTTATTGGACTCCCATGTAGTCAACCACAGTTCCAGTCCCGGACCTGGTGGCTTAAACTCAAGCGGGGCACGTGTGCGTGCATGCCCAAGATCCTGAGAGGATAATGGAGGAGAAGGAATTGCAGCGTGGCATCCCTCCAGGAAGTGATTCCTTGCTTTCTGTTTCTCTGTCTTTCTGGCGAGCGCACACACCCTATAGCAAAAACTTCTCCAAAAACAAACAAACAAAAAGATATGTGCAACTTTTCCTTAGAGGCTATTACAGTGTAATTAACTGGCTTTGTGTCATAATTGTTGTTTCTCAGGGAATACAGAGGCCTGAGAAGAAGGAGAGAAGGAGGAAAATGGCTGATCAGAGGAGCAGTCAGATCAAAGACAACATTTATCAATTAAGTTTGCATCGTATAAAGGTGCAGTCAGGATATCCCAAAGCAATTACAATAACAAAGTCAATGGTCCCTGATCATGGATCAACAGACAAATATAATAATAAGAAAAGTTTGAAATATTCTTTTTTTTTTTTTGAAAGGGACAGAAAGCAAGAAAACATCCCCAGGAAAGATGGCCATGCTGCAATCACTTCTTCATTTTCCTCTCAGGATCTTGGGCACTCACACACACGTGCCCGGCCGTGAGTTTAAGCCACAGGGTCTGGGACTCGAACCATGGTCAACTACATGGGAGTCCAGCAATGTAGTCATTAGGCCATCTGCTGGTCCCAAGTTTGAAATATTCTAAGAATTACTAAAATGTGACCCCAAAGTTAAGGGAGCACATGCTGTTGGAAAATGACACCAATAAACTTGTTTATCACAGAGTTCCCACGAGCATTCAATTTATAAAAAGAAAAAAAACCTTAAATATCTGTAAAGCATAATAAAATGAAGCACAATAAAAAAGTATACTTGCATAAGATTTTATCAAGAGAATTTGGAACATTTGTATAACTTAAAAAAACTATATAAATATATCTACCACACTTAAGGACATGACAAACTAATATGATGCATATATTGTTTCTAGCAAAAATAATCTATATCTAATGAGAATTTATTATAATATGAAAACTTGTTATTTGTTAAGAGAGATTTTTGCTATAGGGTATGTGCACTCACCAGAGAGAGAGAGAGAGAGAGAGAGA
>NW_006159806.1:2294362-2329100 GCF_000334495.1 Tupaia belangeri chinensis | reverse complement strand
ATGTGTGTGCGTGCCCAAGATCCCGAGAGGAGAATGGAGGAGAAGGGATTGCAGAGTGGCCATCCTCCCAGGGGGTGATTTCTCATTTTCTGTCTCTCTCTGTCTGGTGAGCACATGTGCCCTATAGCAAATACCTCTCAAAAAAAAAAAGAAAAAAATAGGTACTGTCTTCTCTCTAGCTATGAAAGTCCTAAATGGCACCTTCATCCAACATAAACCTCTTTCATTAGCATTGAAAAATCTTTTATTTAGCATCACCACCTACATTGTCATTCAACGCTGAAACTTCCACATCTGCACTTGCTGTTTCCTTCACCTTGTATGTTCATATTATGGAGACTGTTTCTTTCCTTAAACCTCATGAACCAACCTTTGCTACCAGCAAACTTTCCTTCTGCAATTTCCTTACTTCTCTCAGCATTTATAGAATTGGACAGAGCTGGGGACTTTGTGTGGACTAGGTTTTGGCTTATGGGAATGTTGTGACTGGTTTGAGCTTTAATTCATACAACTAAAATTTGTCCATGTCAACAGTACAGCTGTTTCACTTGGTCATAATTCACTGGGCTCATCAGAATAATTTTGTTTTGTTTTGTTTTTGCTGTAGTACACATATCCTTGCTGGAGAAAGACACAGAGAGGGAAAGTGAAAAATCGCCCCCTGGGAGAGGGGAAGGCTATGCCACCTTCCCTTCTCCTCCATACCCCTCTTGGCCTTTGGGCATGCATGTATACATGCTGGTGGGATTTTCTGTGCTGACATGATTTTCAAGCTGCCCACTAGGGACTCAAACAGCACAGGCAACCATGTGGGATCCAGCTGCCTTAATCTCCATGCTAACTGCTGACCCCTGGAACAGCACTTTTAATGTCCTTTTCCTTTTGCAGTTACACCGTGGCTAACCATTTGCAGCCAGTGATCTAGATTTAGGCCTGCCTGGGCTTTCAACATGCCTTCCTCACTAAATTTAATCATTTCTAGCTGTTCATTTAAAATTAGATATGTGTGGGTCCAGTAAATGGCATAATGACTATGGTATTGGACTCCCATGTAGTCAACCACAGTTCCAGTCCCGGACCTGGTGGCTTAAACTCAAGCGGGGCACGTGTGCGTGCATGCCCAAGATCCTGAGAGGATAATGGAGGAGAAGGAATTGCAGCGTGGCATCCCTCCAGGAAGTGATTCCTTGCTTTCTGTTTCTCTGTCTTTCTGGCGAGCGCACACACCCTATAGCAAAAACTTCTCCAAAAACAAACAAACAAAAAGATATGTGCAACTTTTCCTTAGAGGCTATTACAGTGTAATTAACTGGCTTTGTGTCATAATTGTTGTTTCTCAGGGAATACAGAGGCCTGAGAAGAAGGAGAGAAGGAGGAAAATGGCTGATCAGAGGAGCAGTCAGATCAAAGACAACATTTATCAATTAAGTTTGCATCGTATAAAGGTGCAGTCAGGATATCCCAAAGCAATTACAATAACAAAGTCAATGGTCCCTGATCATGGATCAACAGACAAATATAATAATAAGAAAAGTTTGAAATATTCTTTTTTTTTTTTTGAAAGGGACAGAAAGCAAGAAAACATCCTCAGGAAAGATGGCCACGCTGCAATCACTTCTTCATTTTCCTCTCAGGATCTTGGGCACTCACACACACGTGCCCGGCCGTGAGTTTAAGCCACAGGGTCTGGGACTCGAACCATGGTCAACTACATGGGAGTCCAGCAATGTAGTCATTAGGCCATCTGCTGGTCCCAAGTTTGAAATATTCTAAGAATTACTAAAATGTGACCCCAAAGTTAAGGGAGCACATGCTGTTGGAAAATGACACCAATAAACTTGTTTATCACAGAGTTCCCACGAGCATTCAATTTATAAAAAGAAAAAAAACCTTAAATATCTGTAAAGCATAATAAAATGAAGCACAATAAAAAAGTATACTTGCATAAGATTTTATCAAGAGAATTTGGAACATTTGTATAACTTAAAAAAACTATATAAATATATCTACCACACTTAAGGACATGGCAAACTAATATGATGCATATATTGTTTCTAGCAAAAATAATCTATATCTAATGAGAATTTATTATAATATGAAAACTTGTTATTTGTTAAGAGAGATTTTTGCTATAGGGTATGTGCACTCACCAGAGAGAGAGAGAGAGAGAGAGAGAGGGAGAGATAGAGAGAGATAAAGAGAGAGAGAATGTGAGAAATAACATCTCCCTCCCCCCACGCCCCAAGAGGATGATCGTGCCAGAATACCTTCTCCTCCATTTTCTTCTTGGGATTTTGGGCATGCATACATACATGCCTCACATGAGTTTCAAGTCCCTGCGTCTAGGACTCGAACAGTGATCAGCCATGTGGGAGTTCAGCACCTTAAACACTATGCCACCTGCTGATCCCCAAAACTTATTTTAAAAAGAATTGCCAGAGAGCACATGAGCTCACTGGAGAAAGAGACAGAGAGACAGAGATAGGAAAAGTGAGATAGCACCTCCCTGGGGAATGGTTACTTGTACAAATATTTTAATTTAAAGCGCTGTATCATATTATCTTCTTTCACAAAGATTTTATGTTTAGTTCTATTTTTAATGAACAGATAGGTTAGTGGTATGAGCTATCTCAAATTGCATTAATCAAGTCAAGAATTGGGATAATTTTGAGCTGAGCTTTAGTTATTAAGACTCGTTTTGAAAGTTTATTTTTATTCTGAGAGTTATTTCCTAAAAATGTGAGATGCTTGCTAACACTTCTCTATGAGGCCTTAAATTCCAGTTCTTTCCTTCTTTGCCTCATGAATTTACCAACAACTATTTTCAGCTTTTCTTTATAAATTTGCCAAAGAGTGCACTCACTAGAGAAAGAGAGGACGGAGAGGGAAGGTGCGAAAGCACTTCTCATGTGAATGGTCACACCACAATCCCTTCTCCATTTCTCTCTCTTTTGGGGATTCTGGTACACATGTGCATGGGCCTGGTATATTTTTCAAGCTGCCAGTTTTACTCCAGTTGGGCAAATAGCCATGTAGGATCCAGCCTCCTTAACCACCATGCCACTGGCTACCTTTGACTACCTAATTGTTAAATGTATCTGGAATAGCAAAAGGAAAGGAATAACAACTTAAAGGAAGAAAACTATGGTAGAGTCTTGTCTTACTAATAGCAAGTGTCATAATAAGGTTACTATAACTAATGGGTTGTTGGGAAAGTCATGATGTATTTCTCTGGCAAAAATGCATCAAGACTTTCCTGATGACCCAATATAACCTTGTGAAAAGGCATAAATACCAAGAAAACCACAGCGCAGCATATACCAAAGGAACCATCTGTACTTATGGAACTTGATATATTAAAGAAGTTACAGTGTAGATTAATGAAGAAATACTGATGATTCTTTTTTAATAAATAATGCTATAAAATGCATTATAAAAACCCATAAATACCATAGTATATTTTTCCTCATGCCACACTGCTATAATTTAGACAATGGTAAACTCCCCACAAGTTCAAGCATTGGAGCTTGGTCCCCAGTATAATGGTCTTAGGAGACGGTGAGAGCTCTGAGAGATGACGCACAGTGGGCAGTATTTGAATCATAGAGACATCGACCTTATGAAACAATTAATACTGTCTCATGACACAGGGCAACTTCTAGCTTTCACTAGGCTAGGTTATTTCCAGGGAGAGTGGGCTATTATAAAAGGAATATGGCTGCCCCGGTTTCTCTTTCACATGCCAGTCATTCCAGTGTAGCACCAGAGATCACCTGGATGCCCTGTGCTTTGCACCTTTCAGTGATAGAATTATGAGCCAAACAAAACTCTATTCTTTATGAATCAACCAGTCACACCTATTTCTTTTCTTTTTATTTTGGGTGGGGGGAGAGGTTTTTGCTATATGGCACGTGCACTCACCAGAAAGACAGAGAGACAGAAAGCAAGAAATCAGACCCTAGGGGGATGGCCAGGCCACAATCCCTTCTCCTCCATTCTCCTCTCGGGATCTTGGGCACACATGCACACATACCCGGCATGAGTTTAATCCACCGGGTCTGGACTTTGAACTGAGGTCAACTACATGGGAGTCCAGAGACATAGCCATTATGCCAACTGCTGGTCCTGTATTTCTATTAACAACTCAACAGAGGACTAAGGCACACACATAGAAAGCAGCCTAGGGAGCCAGCAGATTGTATGGCAGTTAAGGTGTGTACTTCCATATGGCTGACAGTGGTTGGAGCCCTGGACCTGGTACCTTGACAATCATGCTGGGCATGTATATCTACCTGCCAAAAATCCCAGGAGGGGAATGGATAAGGAGAAATTGCAGCATGGCCATCCACTCTTGGGGCTGATTCCTACTTTTCCACTCATTCATATTTATTCTCTCTCTCTCTCTCTCTCTTAAGCACACATGTCCTATGGAAAAAAAAAACTTAAATAAAAAGAAAAAGAAAGAGAAGCAACCTAGAGAGTTAGACTATCTAAATGTGAAAAGTAAATCATTAACAATTTAGAAGAAAATATAATAATTGTACAATATTGACATGGGGAAGATTTCTAAATTAAATTAACATTGAAAAATTTCTATAGATATTACCATAGAAATGATATAAACAAATAGGAAACAGATAATTGCTGCTCACATAATCATAGTCGAAAGATGATTAGTAAGAGAAAGAGAAATACACCATTCAAAAATGGACACAAGGTATAATCAGATAATCTTAGAAAGAGAAAAGGCTAATGCTAAAAAAAAATGGAAAAATGTGGTTAACTTCCCGGTAATGAGCAAAATGATCATTAAAACAACAATGATAATTTTTCATACCCATCAGCTTCACAAAACATTTATTATCAAGGGCTGAGGAGACAACAGAGCAACCTGAAATTATATCTAATGCTGTTGGGATGAAAAATTGGTTCATTCAGTTTGAAGATGTGGAACAATACCTTGAATAATTCAATTTGTACAGAAGCATTGATGTGGCGGTTCTATGCCACTCTCTTTTCTAGAGCCAGAGTGCATAATTATGTCCCTAGGTGAAATCCGACCAATTGCCTGCTTGTTTATGGCCTGTGAGCTAGGAACGGCTTCTACATTTTTAAATGGCTACATTTAAAAATCATTATTCAAGTACTTAAAGGATATTCTTGATGTTTGTGTCTTTGCCAGGAAAATCTAAAACATTTAGTATCTGCAACCTTTGGAATATATTGGGTTGTTGGAAAAGTCATGATAGATTTTTGCATAGAAAACCAGAAAATGTCATGATTTTTCTGATGACCTAATAATTGCAGAATCTTGTTCGAGAGAATAACTTTCACATAAGTAAATTTATACAGGAAAACACATGGTCTTTTCTTTTTCTCATAAATATTGGAAAATTAGGGGCCCCCTAATTGTTCTTTAAAAAAGCAAGTGAAAAGTAAATACATTATTATACCGGAATACTACAAGCAGTGAAAGAACAGATTAAAGCTAGGTATATAAATATGGATAGATCTTTTATACGGTGTATTGTGCAAAATAAAGTTGCAGAAATGTATCACTTTTATGAAGTTAAAAAACTATTTGACAAAATAAATGCACTTTAATGAAGGCATAAAAATATCTATGGATGGGCTGGACTGTGGCATAGTGGTAAAACAGGTAGGCTTTGGAGCAGACCCACAGAGAAAGCTGTTTATCACACCCAGAGATGTCTCTGAGAGTAAGGTCTGTGCACCCATGATCCAGGCTGGCTGACTAGGGGTGGATCACAGCATCTATTGGGGATGCCATATCTCTGCCTCTATCTCTCTCACTCATTAAATAAATAAACCTTAAAATATTCATGGAAACAATAACACTCCACATTCTAACATTTACTAGTGTGACATAAAGATGCAATGGGGAGGAATAAACACAGTGCTTCGATTACATTCATTATCTATAGCAGTATATTACATTTCTCAAAGCTAAGAATCTAAAATTGGCACATTACAAATCACTCAACTCTTTATTTTGATTTGACCAATATTTTTCATAATGTCCTCTTTCTGCTTGGGAATCCTGAGTGATTCACTACATTTAGCTGTGACTGTTCCTTGGTCTCCTTTGGCCAGTGACAGTTTCTCTTCCCTTGGTTTTCATACCTTAACCATTTCCAGGACTGGTGCCATGTGTAGCATTTAAGCACTGTGTACAGGGAGTCAGATCTCACATGGTGGGTCAAATCCCAGCCCCTTGAAAAATACGTCAGGCATTTGCACACATGCCCTGGATTCTGGCATATGGAGAAATGGAGGAAAAAGAACAATGGCATGACCAGGCCTTATTGGAGCTAGGGCAGGGGCTTTCTCTCTCTCTCTCTCACTCTCTCATGCTTGTACACAGATACTCTGATATAAAAAACTAAATTACAGGGACCAGCAGATGCTGTAATGATTATGTCACTGGACTCCAACATAGTTGACCATAGTCCAAGTCCCAGACTCAGAGACTTAAAACTAATGCCGGGCGTGTGTGTGTGTGTGTGTGTCCAAGATCCTAAGAGGAGTATAGAGGAGAAGGGATTATGGCATGATCATCCTGCTGCGGGTTGATTTCTTGCTTTCTGTCTCTCTCTCTGTTTCTCTGGCGAGCACACATGCCCTAGAGCAAAAAAACTCTCTCTCAAAAATAAATAACAAATTTTAAATAAATAAATAAGACAGTTTTGAAGAGTGTTAGGTAGGTATTCTCTATGATGCTCTGCAATTCAGATTTGTCTAAATTTTTTCTTGGGCTGAAACCTGAGCTGTGAGTTTGGGGAATACCAAATAGGTTGTATTAGGATTCTCTTTGGAGGCAGAACCTATAGGCTGTGTACACAAACATACATATATATATATATATATATATCCATATATATATATACACACATATATATGGATCTATTAGGGGAATCATCAGAAGTGATTATGGCAGATGAAAGGTCTCCCAACAGGCTGTCTGAAAGCTGGACATACTATGATTCAATTAGTGTGCTTCAGTTCAAATCCAAAGGCCTCAGAGGCAGGGAAGCTGATGTAACTCACAGTCTAAAGCTGAAAGTCTAAGGCACTGGGGTAAATATGAAGTCTGGAGGCAGAATAGCCTGGAGTTCTGCTGTCCAAGGCAACAAATTCTATCCTGCTTTCTCAAGAGACACCCATTCATATTCTATATTTATTCTCTGCAGGCCCTTTGATTGGATAACTCCTGTCTACACTGAGGGCGGGTCTTCCACATTTAGTCTGCTAATGTTTGTATGATTCTCCCTTCTGGAAACACCCTCAGGGACACTCAGGGTAACATTCTAGCAGGCTTGTATGTATTCCTTAATCCAGTTCATTGACATTCAACATGAACCATCACAGAGGTGAGGTGCTCCTCTCTTCATCACAGATTTTGGGGTGGGGAGACACGAAACTCATTTGGCAACCCTGGTTCTTTTAGGCCTTTCAACTTTTGGTTAGGAAAGTTCTTCATAGGTTTCTCCAGTGTATGGTTACTCTGTTCTCTACCCAGTTCTTTCAGAGTGAATGGTCTATAATAATCTAGCCCACTGTTAGGCTGGAGTTGGGAGAAAGCTATCTGTGCAGGAATGAAGCTCTACCTGCTGGAGTAGGGGGTTATATCTGTATACAGAATTCCTCTTTAGAGACAATTACAATTAAAATCATATAGATATGATATAGTGAAATTGAATACTTTATCTCCATTAATTATAATCTTTATTTCTCTTAATTAGACTTCGGTATTAATAGCATTAATGTACTAGTACAGCTAATATTTTTTACCTAGCTTTTAGTTCTTATGGAACAACTGAAGTAGTAAAGTATTAATCATTTTCTATCATAACCCTAGGTATGAATAATTGATTCTAGTGAGTATAGACTTTTTTAATGAAAGATATTTTTAAGTACACCTATTATTTTTCTATTTACATTTGTGTATAGTGATGTGTATATTTAATTTGATTCTCTTGAGATTTTTCCCCCTTCCATTGAGTATGTAACACACAATTCAAGCATGCAATTCACAGTATACTATATTTAGCTACATTTCCTGTTTGCAACAAAGAATTTTTTTCTGATGAGTATATTATGTAAGCTTAAGTTTACAAGAATATTGGTGAAAAATAGATGAAAACTCTCAAAGTGCAGTACTCTTTGAAGCATATAGGAAAAAGAACTCATGAAACTGCATTGTGCTTTAGCAACAGGTATTGGGGGGTTCAGTAGTCTTTTTCTTCTCTATGAATGGCTTTGACTCTTTTAACTTCAAAGAGTTGCTTGTTTCCTATGTGCTGTTTAAATTGTCATATGTGTACTTGGAAATCTGGGGCATCTGTTTGTGGATGGAGCAAAAGCATTGAAGTCAGACATTTAATTTCCTTCTCTGTCAATTAGTATCATTTAGATTTTAGGTAAAATAAGTTACCATGAATTATTTTCCTCATTAACAAAATGAGTTGAGTAGAAAAGTCTAGTTGTAACAAATGTTAGCAAGGGTGTGGAGAAAAAGAACACCTGTATAGCATTGGTAGGAATATTGATTGAGGCAGTCATTATGGAAAAAGGTATGGAGAAGCCAGCAATCTCTCATCTGGGTACATATCCAAAACGAGGAAGTGACCATCTCATAAAGATGTCTCCACTAGCATAGTCATGGCAGCATTATTTGCCATAGCCAAGATATGGAAACAATCTAAGTGTCCATCAAGGGTTAAACGAATAAAGAAAATGTAGTATTCTACACAAAGGAATATTATTCATTTTTAATAAAGAAGGTCTATTTGTCAACACGTGATAAACTTAGAGGACATTTTGCTAAGTAAATAAGCCAGATACAGAAAGAAAAATTATTGCATGATCTCACTTACATGTGGAATCTAAGACAATTTACCAACTGGTTACTAATGATATAGCAGGGATCCTCAAACCCTGGGCTGCAGACTGGTGCTGATCATAACTTGTTGACCACTCCTCTCCTTGCTACCCAAGCAGCATGGGGTAGGGGTAGCAAGCAAGCGAGGCTTCGCCTGTATTTCCAGTCCCTCCCAATCGCTTGCAATGGCCACCTGGACTCCATCTCATGTCTAATCAGCAGCACTGAAGAATTCTCATGGGAGCATGAACTCTATTGTTATGTGGTTGCTTCATCACATATTGCAGTGTGGTAGGTGTGGAAATGGGACACACAGTGGATGTGGTATGCTTGGGTCATTTTGAGACCAATCTCTCCCACATCCATGGAAGGATTGTCTTCCATGAGGCCAGTACCTAGTGCTGTCATGCTGGGGTGGGGGCACCTGAAACTCTTATGGCATCCCTGGTTCATTGAAACCTTTCAGTTTTTGGTTAGAGTAGCTTTTCAAAGGTTTCTCCTATGAAAGGATTGTTAGAAAGAGAGTAAACAATGACATCTGAAATGTGCTAAAAGGACTGTGTGACAAAATATAGGCACAATGTGTTTTTTGGCATTCTCCCTTCATTTTGAGAATCAGATACAATGTACTAAAATTCCAGCTTAATAGCTTACTTTTTCCTTGTCCTTGGGGGAAGTTACTTAACGTTGATTTCAGTCTTTTATAGAAGGAAATAATGTGCTACCACCATTTATGGAACAATCCAGCAACACGATGTTCAAGCACCTAGCACAATCCCTGTCAATGTGGCTATTCAAAATTGATTTTCCCTTTGCTTCATATAGCATTTGTATTCTATTTAGGATTTTAGATTTTAAGTCAAAAATTTTACAAAGTATTAGCTGCAGATTCACAATTATCAGGAACTCTTAAACTAATAAGGTAGAACTAGTTTTAAAAGTGATACATTAAAACTACAGCAAAATCCAACAAAGCTGTGTTGGAGAAGTAAAAGAGACTGTTTATGTTATTAACTCATTTGTATCCTGTCTGCCTAGAAAGTATTTAAAGTGGACTCTGGGATCAAAGTAGGGGAATTTGGGCTTTAGTCCTGGCTTGATCACGTGCATGCTTTATAACCTACAAAGACACTGACCTGCTTTGCACTTTCCTTTCCTTATCTCTAAATAGCAATAGTAGTATAGAGTTTACCTGGTTATTTTGTAAGCAAGAGATAAAATACGATAAAACGACTATATGGATTATATGCAATGCATAATAAACATCTTTGGTCACTCCAAGAATAATACGTGATTACTGATGATATTGTCATGGGCTCTCTATTTTATATTTGACTCCTGTAAAATGCAGCGATGAAGACGAACATTTAAACAGAGGTCCTTAACATTTTAATTTTGGAGTCTTTGTTCTCTTTCAGTCAGTGGCTTCAGGTGTTCCTTCTCACCAAGCCCTTTGCCCGGAGCAGTGTGGGCAGCACTGACAGTGCCCTGGCTATGTACCAGCCTACCAGGAGGGGAACGGGCTTAATTGCCTGAATTCTGGCTTCACAAAGCAGCTTTCACACCTAAAGCTGGAGCAGCTCACATCTGTGGCTGTCAGGCCTCTGCCTTGCAGATGAAGAAATCAGCTGTGCCTAGTCCCCTCAGGACACCCAGGGGGTCCAAGCCTCATGCATAAAGTCAAAACATACAAGCTAATTTCCATATAGAATACAAATAACATATTCATTCAATAAGATAACACCTGAAACTTACTGCCCATATTATTTTAAGCTCCTGTGTAGGTAATTACAATCCTGCTTAGGAACAAAATCAATAAAGCCATTAGATCAAAACTAAATTCCTTTCGTTTTATTTGCACATGTCATCTCTCTGCACATTCTCAGTACTCTTCTTAACTACATTCACCCAGGACAATTTTTCCCTTTAATGTTGAGGTAATTTATGGTGTTACCTCAGGCTGTGTGCTCTGTGTAGGTGTGTGTGCATGCATGCACACACACACAAATGCAATAGAGAAGGACTGGGGATAAGGAGGGAGAACTTATTTCCTCTTATAGATAGAGGTGTATTATTCATTTTGTAGCTATGAAATGTAGATTTTTATTGCGATGCCATCAAAAGAATCATTGGCTGCTGCTAAGATGCAGGAATTCACAGGATGCTATATAATAAAGTAGCACGCTTGACTTCACATCTGAGAGCACCAACAGGGTTCTAATAATGACACCTCTGATGGTGAGATTTTAATTACTTCGCTACTGCTCAGTACAGCAACTGCATAAACAGGGGAGAATGCACATCTTGTGCAATTTTGTAAACTTTCATTATTACCAATTATGGTGGTGGTGTACTGTTTCAGCTTAGCTAAGCTGCAACTACATTTCCCCAGAACTCTCTTACTTGTATGATTGCATGAGACATAATTTGTGCAAGATATGTACTATAGAAACAGAATTAAACCAGCAAGCATCACACTCTGAGGGCTTGTACAAGGGGCCTTGGCGGCTGTCGCTCGCATGCCCTATCACTGTCTTCTGACTCGCTCTGTAGCTGTGGGGTGGTACTTCGACCTGCAGCTCCTGCAACTCCACCTGGAACTTTTCCTCCAGTTTCCTCAATTCCCCAGGCCAGAAATGTGTGCAGGTCAGTGACCCCATTAAATAAGCAGTTTCTAACTACTTTTAATTGACTTTCATTTCCAGATTTATTTTGACTTGGCTTCTAGCATCAGTAGCCTAAACCAGAGGTTGAAACTCAAAGTCAACATATTAGTTATAATTCGCTGCTTCCTGAAAAGTATATTTCACAAAATACACACAGGTGGTCCACAATGTTATCCAAAGAATGACTCTTAGTATTAACAATTTTTATTGGCATCAAGTACTTCTATTAATGGTCATTAGTTCCATTGTCACATTTTAGTTTCATTGTCACTTTTACTGTTGTTTTGTAGGGGGAGGCAGGTGTCACAACAAAGTGAGACATGAATCAACAATGTTCAACTTGTAACTACTTGAGTCAAGGCCAGCCTTATATGTAAGTATTAATTACTATGTGATCTCCTTTTCAAGTAACAGCTGAGAAATCCTCCCAGCCCTATTCCAGGTGCTTAGAAAATATTTCAGAGAAGTTACATCTTTACTGCCAGCATGTAACAATGTCTTCTTTGTTATCATTAGCAATGAATTCCTTTTATGAAGGATGTATAATTCCTGGAAAACCTCTGACAAAATACCTAATACTCAGGCAGAAGTAATATTAAGCTTCAATGAAATTAGTTATATTAATTCATAGTTTTTATTTTGAAACACTGACAACTAGGCATGGAAAGACTGAGACATAGTACAAGAATGTTGATGAAGGGAAGGAGAAATGGATTGAAGTGACCCTTCAGTCATGGCCCAGAGAGCGGGTCTAGATGAACACTGGAAGTGGTAACAGCTTTGAGTTCTCTGGTTTACAGATATAAAACTTTTCCAGATAAACATTTGTTCCTTTTTAGTAAACAATGAGAAAGTTTTGTCTTACAGTACCAAGTGGCTGTAAGACTGACTTTTTTTAAAACTTACAGTAGGTCTTCACTTTATGCACTAATGGCACCAATATGCTGCAGTGGAGTTGAAGAGTAAGGACACTCACGGTGGTGGTAGTCTGTGTATGAGTGCTGGAGTGGATTGGCAGACAAGGTCACTACAATATTTATATAACCATGGTCAGCAAAGCAAAATTATCACATGAAAACATGTTCAATAAGTCCATTGTGTCTCCTACCAGATCCCTCACCCACACTTGAATGTTTTCATTCCAACTTACAAACACTTCCTACTCCCCAGAAAGCAAAGAAGCTTTCTGATAAATCTCTTGCTTCTAATGTTGTGAAGATGCCACTTTTCCTTAATTCTATAGCACCTAATAATAAATCTTTTCCAATATGCTTTTATGTCTCCTCAATAACATTTAAAATAGTTTTTTGAATATCCAAGAAAGATAGCTTACTTAGGAAAAAGAAATAAGCTTTTAATATGAACTCCTATTTCTTCTTTTCTTGGCAACTAGTTTAATTTCTTTTCTACTTATTACCACTAGAAATTTTCTCAGGGACCAGCAGATGGCATAATGGCTATGTCGCTCGACTCCCATGTCGTCAACCACAGTTCAAGTCCTGAACCCAGTGGCTTAAACTCATGCCAGGTGGGTGTGCGTGTGTGCCCAAGATCCAGAGAGGAGAATGGAGGAGAAGGGATTGTAGCATGGCCATCCCCCCAGGGGGTGATTTCTTGTTTTCTATCTCTCTGACAAGCACATGTACCCTATAGCAAAACCTTCTCAAAAAAAAAAAAAAATTTTCTCAGAGAAAATTATTTTATTATGCTACATTTTGTTTTTGTTTCACATATTTCATTTGTGAGACTCCTAATATTCATTGATAAATGTACAAGTGGATATGGACATGAATATAAGTAATGTATATTTAACAATATTTAAAAAATAATAAGCAGGTAGAAGAAGTTACAGTTTGGAGAATCTGCCTTTGGACCTTGCAAAAACTCAAAACTTGCAGATTCTAATTATATTAGGGGACTACAGTGAAATAAGAGCTGAGAACAGAAAAAAAATTTTTTTGAGATTTTTTATATAGTGAGCGTACACTTGCCAGAGTGACAGAGAGGGAGAAAGTGAGAAATCAACCCCCACAGGGAATGGCCAGGACACAATCCCTTCTTCTCCATTCTCCTCTTGGAACTTTGGGCATTCAGACAAACATGCCTGATGTGAGTTTCAAGCCACAGGATACAGGACTTGAACCACAGTTGGCCATGTGGGTGTCCAGTGCCTTAATCACTACACTACCTGGTGGCCTCTGGATTTTTTTTTCTCTAAGTATGCAACCATTATCAAAGTTTTATCTTAAAAAAAATCCCTTTTGCTGCCTTCTAATTTCTCTTTTTTGCTTCACGAAAAATTCTTGTAAGAGATATTTTAAAACCGTTTCCATTCTCCACTTTGCAGTTGTTGTTACATTCCAATACTCTTCAATTAGGCTTCTCTTCCCCAACTCAACTGATCTTGAAAAGACAGATAAACAATGATGTCCCTAATACATACTGATGTAAACTTACGCTGCTTGAACACTCCTTACTACTGACAGGCTGTATTCACCTTGGTTCTTTATTGGTTTTGTTCTTACCACAACAGTCCTTCCTACTCTCCTTTCTAGTGACTTTGTTCAATAGTCCAAATATCACTCTTCTACAGCAAACTTCTGACCTCCACATGCATCCAAAAATTTCCATTTGACGGAATACTTGGCATCATAAACTTAACAGACCAGAGGCAAAACAATGTGGATTTTATTTCCAAACTTGTTCCTTGCCTAGCCTTCTTCATCCTATTTTAAGGCCATTGACATCCAACAAGTTAAACTTTAAGAGGTATCTTTGATTCCTCTCTTTCCTTCCCACTATTTTCCATTCAAGCCTTAAATCCTGGCAACTTGATCTCAAAACATAAATGAATACTTTTTAGTTCATGTTACATGAACAAGCTCAATATACCCTCACATTATTCCTGGGCTACTGAAGTATTCCTCTAATATGATTTGCTACTTCCGCTCAACTCAATTAAGAAGTAGCTAAAGTTAAATTTTAATTAAAAAGTAGCTCAACTCATGGTACTTCCTTTCTAAAAGTTCTCCAATTGCTTCCTTAAAAACTTAGAGGCCTTCTTAAAGTCGCTGCTTACTCTCTACTAACACTCCCCTTAACAATCATTTTTAGTCCTTTGCTTATTAATATTTATTACCATTCTTCCCCTATTAGGATAAAGTAGTGGATAGTAAAGGCTTTGGCCATTATATTTCAGAGAAACACTAGGTGAATATTAAATACGGAGATGAATTATCTGTATAATGAATAAAAGTCCTCTTCTTACAAAGTAAAAATTATGTGACATAATGAATTGAGATGATGGTAAGACGACAGGGATCTAGTAATCAAATATTCCTGACCCCATGACTTGCTGGATATTGACAGGTTGTTAATTTCTCTGTACCTCAGTCATTTCTGTGGGATAAGAATAGGGCTCAACTCATGGGCCTGTTATGTGCCATTGACATGGATATAGCGTTCAGAATATGCTTTTTTATAACCACCTCTATAAAATAATTGAAACACCTATATTTGACAGTTAAGGCTAGAAAATGTTATATTACCAAATGTCAAGAATAAGAAGTCTAGATAAATCAAAAAACTGAAATGGTATAAATAGTAAAAACACATTATTTTAATAAATTTGAGGAAATAGCAAAAGAAATTTTAATCAGTTAAAATCTTCCAAAGAACAGAGCTAGGGATGAGGTGAGATGGAGCAGAAATTAGTTCATTGATTTAATATTATACAGGTATTACTTAGTTTATTGTAAAATTTGTAAAGTAAAAATATGTTTAAATAAATAGAATTACAGATACTACATCCTTTGTGAAATTGGACGCATAAAGAGAGCATAAAAAGAAGTCTTAGACAAAATCTAAGATATGTATACAATTTACTAAATAATAACTTCATTTCTATTATTTTGCAATTAACAGATCAAAATTGTGTCTATTTTCTAGATACAATGTATTGTTTTGGTATATGTGTACAAGGTGGAATGATTAATCAAACTAACAAATCTATCATGTTTAATCTTTTTTGTGGTAAGATATTAAATTTACTCTTAGCAATTTTGAATACATAATACGTTATAGTAAGCATGCTATGCAATAGATCTCAAAAACTTATTCTCCGACTTAAATAAGATTTTGTACATTTTGAATAGTAGCTCTGTATTTCCAAGTCTCTGCTAATCACATTTTACTCTCTTACTTCTATGACTTTGGTTTTTTAAGATTTCAAAGGCCAGACTGTGGTGTGGTGGTTTGGATGACTGGATCCCATATGCTCAATAACATGGCTCAAGTCCAACCCAGACGCCTCAAACAGACAGCAGTCCTGTTTGCATGTGTGCCCAAAATCCCCAAAGGAGGGACAAATAAAGAAGCGATTGCTGCATGACCATTCCCAAAGAGGGACGTTTTCTCACTTTCCCTCTCTCTAACTCTCTGCACGTCTTTCTCTCTCTAGTAAGTGCACACATCCTTTAGCAAAATTTAAAAAAAATAAATAAAAAGAGATTTCAGATACAGTATTTGTCTTTCTGTGCCTGGCTTCTTTCAATTTAACATGATGTCCTCCAGGTTCATCCATGTTATCACAAATGATAGAATTTCCTTCCCTTTAAGGCTGAATAGTATTCCATTATGCATATAAGCCATATTTTCTTATTCATTTTTCTGATTGATAATGAACACATAAGTTGATTCCACATCTTGGCTATTGTACTTCACTCTACAATGAATATCAAGTGTTCATAGCAGCAATGTCAGAGTGCATCTCTTTGACATTTTGATTTCAATTCCTTTGCATATATATCCAGAAGTTATATGTAGAAGTAGGATTGCTCTATTATATGTAGTTTTACTTTCAGGTTTTTTGTTTGTTCATTTGCTTTTTTTTTTTTTTTTAATGATTCTCTATACTGCTTTTCACAATGGCTATACTAATTTACTTTCCCACCACCATCATACCAGGATTGCCTTTTCTGCCCATCTGCACCAACACTTGTTACTGTTCATCTTTTTTTTTTGGTTGTGGTTGTGGTTACCACGTGCTGACCACATACAAAGAGAAAGGGGAAGAAGAGAGAAAGCACTCCACAATAGGGTATGGTCATGCAGCAATCTCATCTTCATTTCTCCATCCTGCTGGGACTTAGGGCACAAATACACATGTGTCTCCCATGTTTTCTAAGCCACTGAAACTGAAATTTGTACTGCAGTTGATCACATGGAACTAACTCCCTTAACCATTAGGCCATGGAACTAGTCTGTCATCTCTTCAGTCACAGCCATTCTGAGAGATCTATGAGGTAATATCTCACCATGGCTTTAATTTTCATTTCCCTAATGATTAGTGATGTTGAGCATTTTTCATGAAACTGTTTCCCATTTGTATGGTCTCATTTAAGAACTATCTGTTCGAGAACAGCACTTAGCATAATGGCTATGTCACTGTGGTTCGAATCCCAGACCCAGTGACTTAAACTCATGCCGGGCACCTGTGCATGAGTGCCCAGGATCCTGAGAGAATAGAGGAGAAAGGACTGCAGTGTGGCCATCCCTCCTGAGGGGTGATTTCTCGCTTTCTGTCTCTCTGTCTCTCTCTCTCTTACTGGTGAGCATACGTGCCCTATAGCAAAATCAATCAATCAATCAATCCCTCTGCAAAAAAGGAAATATCTGTTCAAGGCACCAGCAATTAGCATAATGGTTATGTCGCTGGACTCCCATGTAGTCAACCATGGTTTGAGTCCGGGACAGGTGGCTTAAACTCATGCTGGATGCATGTGCTTGTGTGCCCAAGATCCTGAGAGGAGAATGGAAGAGAAGAGATTGTGGCATGGCCATCCCCTCTGGAGGGTGATTTGTCACTTTCTGTCTCTCTGTCCTTCTCTGTCTTTCTGGCAAAAACCTGTACAAAAAAAAAAAAAGAATTGGGTATTAGCAAATAGAAACACAACTGGTTTTTATATATTGGCTTTTATATCTTGAAACTTCACTGATTTGTTTTTTTTATTTGTTTGTTTAGCCAGTTCTAATAGTATTTTTTGTGGAATCCTTAGGGTTTTCTATATGTAAGATCATGCTGTTAGCAAACAGAAACTATTTCACTTCTTCCTATTTTATTAGGATACTTTATATTTCTTTCCCTTGCCTAATTGCTCTGGCTAGGACTACCAGTACTATGTTAAAAAGAAGTGATACTGGGTATCCTTGTCTTGTTCCTGACCTTGGAATAAAACCTTAAAACTTTTCATCATTATAATCTGAGCTGTGGGCTTGTCATACAAGGAGGCTTTTATTTTGTTAAGAGACCTTCCTTCTATACTTTGTTGAATATTATCATAAAAGGAAAAATTATTTTCTTATAAATTTTGAAATTTGGTACATTATTTTCTGCCTTAATTAAATGATCATTTACCTTTTGCTTTTCATTCTTTCGATGTAATATGTCACATTTATTAAATTATCCTTGCATTCCAGGGATAACACTCATATGATCTTGGATCAAATCACTTGTTTTGTTTTGTTTGTTTGTTTGTTTTGTTTTTGAGAGGTTTTTTTTTTTTTTTTTTTTTTTTTTTTTTTTTTTTTTTTTAGATGGGTTCTCTCACCCAGAACAAAGAGAGGGAAGAAATGACTCCCAGGGGGGATAGCCATGCTGCAATCCCTTCTCCTCCATTCTCCTCTCGGGATCTTGGGCACACACGCACAAGAGCCCGGCATGAGTTTAAGCCACTGGGTCTGGGACTCGAACCGCAGTCGACTACGTGGGAGTCCAGCGACAAAGCCATTATGCTAACTGCTGGTCCCCACTTTTTCATCTTAAAGATTTAAATATTGACTTGTATAAATAACATCCATGAATAAAATACCAGTTCAACTCTTGATTTTGCCTTATTTAACTTTACTACTCAAAGGTGAATTCTGTACAAATTTATTAGAGTTTTCTAAAACAAGCCAATTTCATTCACTTATAATATTATCATTATTTTAAACTGTTACAGTATCTTTTTTTTAAAGAGCGATTTTAATTATAGGGCATCTGCACTTGCCAGAGAGACAGAGAGAGGACAGAAAAAGAGAAATCATCCCCAAAAGGGAAGGCACAAGCCACCATCCCTTCTCCTCCATTCCCCTCTCTGGATCTTGGGCACACCTGCACATATACCTAGCTAAATTTTAAGCCTCCAGGCCCAGGACTCAAACCTCAGTCGGCTACTTGGGACTTCAGCAACATCATCATTACACCATCTGTGGGTTACTGTTACAGTATTTTTATAAGGATTTTGTATAAACAAAATAAAATTTCATTCACAAGTATTTTTTTATCATAGGTTAAGAACACATAAGTTAGTATATTTTTAATTAATACAATAGTTTACTATAAAACATAAATACATATATAGTCATGCTGTAATTTCACGGTAATGAAATACATATTACAAAAAATGGAGTCATTAGTAAAGTCATCATATTGACATCGTTTTATTAAGCAACTTGGTATACATTCATTTAGGTTTTTTAGTGTCTATCTTTCAATTTTACCATTATTAGACTTTATCTTCCCAGGCACTGTACTGGACATTTGAAACCAATCAATAAAAAATGAAAATACATACTTCCCCTACCCATGGAATGTCCAATGTCAGCAAAGAAAGAAAAATGTTAATTCGATAATAATCTTCATAGGGATAAATATAATTTTATATTTATTGAGAAAAAAAGTGTGCCATGTATAAGGTGAATAATTTGAAGTATCTGTCATTATGTAGGGGAGTCACAGAAAGTGAAGCTATTATTACTATACAAAATTATAATCAAATACTGCTTCACAGATGAACATTCATGTCAATAAAATAATTTGCATGCATATTCTATAAGTACTTGATTCTAACTCATTCTGTTGTAAGTCCATGACTTCTGCTTTTCTTATTCTTTTCAAGTACATTTTCATATTAACCAATGGTTACACAATCTCATCTTTGATTATACCTATACCATAATTATAAGGATTTCTTTCCATGTACATTCCTGATCTTGTCTATCTCTTGATTTTGGTTAGTTGCCTAACTGCACTTCACCCCTAATTATGCTTGACCACTGTTTAATTGGATTTTCCCAGAAGGTACTCCTATTCCCAGCAGTTGTTTTAGGTTTGTTATTGTTTTTGTTTCTTTGAAAACAATCTTGTTTTGTTTTCTAATGTCTTCTCTTTTGCAATTGGTCACTAACCAAAGTTCTAGTTTCATGCAAATATGAAAAACTAAAAGCAGAAAAATTCTAGGAAAGCAAACATTCCTATGTAGCTCTAAAATGTGCTCCCTCTCCCCTATTCCAATAAGATAAACAAATAGTTCCCTGACTCCTGTGTCCTTGGATCCAACTTAAAATCTTGATTTTTTCTGACAGGCTCACAGGATAATAATGCATATCTTATATTTTATAAATGGTGCATGGTAAACACTGAATAAGGACTATAATTATGTTTATATAAAAGCTCTGCAATCTGTAAAATTCTAAACAAGAAACAGTATTATTGTTAACACATTAAAGATATCTGATTCAAATAAAAGACCATAGATTTTTAAAAATGTGTTACTCTCAAATTGCAAGAGATAACAGAAGTATTTCAAATTGACGATAATGGCTGGATTTTTAATGGAAAACCCCCAATAATGCATATCTTATATTTTATAAATGGTGCATGGTAAACACTGAATAAGGACTATAATTATGTTTATATAAAAGCTCTGCAATCTGTAAAATTCTAAACAAGAAACAGTATTATTGTTAACACATTAAAGATATCTGATTCAAATAAAAGACCATAGATTTTTAAAAATGTGTTACTCTCAAATTGCAAGAGATAACAGAAGTATTTCAAATTGACGATAATGGCTGCATTTTAAATGGAAACCCCCCCCCCATTTTTCTTCTTTTATCATGAAAATACACTAAGGTAACAAAAATCTGTTAAACTGCTAAGACATTGATGCAAATATTTTAATTCACCATTCAGCCTATTTCAAGATATATTAGAAATATTTCAAGTCACTAAAAGTACAAAATTAGAAATGTTTCAAATCATTAAAGTTATAAATCACCAAGAGGTGTAACTGCTTCTCTCTAAGCTTTCTGAAAGGATATTTTAGTTAAAGTAAATAAATGTTTCTATATGAAGTCATATATGTGGACGGTGGAACATGTTTTTCTTCCCTACAAATTCAGCCTCAGCTTGACAGCAGCAGAGTTATTGATTAGATATCATCAGTGCTGACATCTACAGAGAGAGCATAATTTCATTTTATGGGCTGCTATGCTGTTAGAGAGAATTCATTTTATGAAACAGCTATTGCTAGCCCTTTCATTATAGCCACTTTGAAAAATTTTGTTTTCCATTGAAATAATATTTTCTTACACCACATTGGTTTTCTAATGGCTTATCACTTGTAAATAATTTAACAATGACCTATTTTATATACTATAGCGTGGGCCCTCTACCAGATATATCAGACCTGTACAGATACGTATTTAATCTCTGAACTTGAAAGATAGTTTGCCTTATAGCTGTCTATATTCTTGAATCCAGGAATCTCTGCTTTGAGACTTCATATCTTTTGCCACCATTTTCAACTGAGCCCTAAACAGAGTATCAGTGTTTTCTTTATTTATACCCAACCTGTTCTCACTGAGATTTTGAAGTATAATATTTGCTTGGTGCTTGATATGTACTAGGCACTTTCACATTTATTATCTCATTTCTACGAAAATAAAATAGACCTGATCCCAAAGCTCTAGAAGCTCATAAACTAACAATGAACTAGCCAAAATCATAGTGCTATTTGAAACAAGAAAGTAAATTTTGCTGTTTTAGTACAAAGGCAATACTCACTTCAAGCACTTTGGGAAGAATACCAGCACTGCCTGAGACTGAAGGGACATCTCTGCCCTAGGTTATCAGGGGACCAGTGAATGGTCTGTCACTGTCTGGGGTGACAGACATTGTCAGCCAAGTTCTGACAATCCAAAAACGTAGTGGGGATGTTCTTCACCTCTTTTAAAAACTACTTCCAATTTTTCACTAAGTAGGGGAGGTGATCCAGTGAGTAATATCTATGTGCAAATGCTTAGAATGACATAGATTTTAAAAATTAAAATTCTGCCATGTAAAATCCAAACAATTTTGGAGCATTCTGTACCAAAAGATCCAGTAATGTTCTTAGGTGAATGACTTGCCAAATAAAGGCTGACATTTTGTCTTACTTATTCTGTTACCTGTTGGGAAGATACAGTTCATGTTTTAAAAACATGTCATAGGACCAGTAGATGGCATAAAGTTACATCACTGGACTCCCACATAGTTGATCGTGGTTCAAGTCTCAGACCTGGTGGCTTGAAACTCATGCTGGGTGTGTGTGCATGCGTGTGTGTGTGTGTACGTATGGATACCCAAAATCCTGAGAGGAGAGGAGAAGAGACTGTGGCATGGCCATCTTCCCTAGGGAGTAATTTCTCGCTTCTATTTCTCTGGTGAGCTCAAGTGCTCTATAGCAATAATCTCTCTCTATAAGAAAAAAAAAAAGGGAAAAAAAGAGAAAATCGAGGTCAGCAGTTGACATAATGGCTATGTCACTGGACTCCCATTTAGTCAACCACAGTCAAGTCCTGGACCCGGTAGCTTAAACTCATGCCAGCCACGTGTGTGGGTGTGCCCAAGATTCTGAGAGGAGAAAGGAGAAGAAGGGATTGAGGTGTGGTCAACCCCCCTGGGGGGGTGATTTCTCACTTTCTATCTCTGGTCTTTCTGGGAAGCGTACGCATCCTATAGCAAAAACCTCTTAAAAAAAAAAAAAGAGAGAGAGAGAGAAAAATATGTCCCTAGAAAGAGAGAGAAAAAAATATGTCCCTAGAGCAGTGAAATACTCTGTGTGATACTATAATAATGGACATAGGTCATTTTACAGTTGTCCAAGCTGTACAATGTATAATAACAAACTCAAACCTTAGTGTAACCCATGGACTCTAGGTGAGAGCTGATGTTGGCAAGGGAGGTACCATGTATGTGTGTGGAGCAGTGAGTATATACAAAATTTGTGTACCATCTATTCAGTTTTGTTGCAAACATAATTGTGTGTGTTCTCTGCATGTGTATGTATATGCATGTGACTGTATATGTATGTATGCTGGATCAGAAATAGTCGCTTACCTCACTTAGCCCACTTTACCTAGCTCCACTTCAGCTGCTTCTTCTCACTCTAGCCCTCCCTCTAATAAACTTACATACACATTTTCTTGCTTATTCTAGGTTCTTTTTGATACTAACACAATGATAGCTTATGTAGCTACCATTTACCTTAATGTAAATGTCCTCAAGCATGTATTTTCCTAAGCTGATAAAAAATAAGATGTAGGAAAACAAAACAAAAATAAAAAGAGTGATCTTACTGATATTTGTTTCATATGTGAGAATACAGACAGTGGTACAATTATACACACATATTTTTTAAAATTATTCTTTTCCTTTTAAGTCTGTATGACTCTAAACTTCTATGTATAAGAAATAAAAGACACATTCCAGAATTTCTTTCTACTGTTTGTGTTGAGTTCTTTAAAATAAAAACTAAGCCAGGAACATAATGTTCTCTCTTTTTGATGAGTAGCTGAGTCTATTTTAAAAGGAAAATCCTTCCCTTCAAAAAGCTGTAAAATAGAATTATTTTTAAAAATAACTTCATCTGGCTCATTGTAGAATTTTATTTAAAAATGTATGTTGAATTTAAAGTATTATATTTGGTCACAAAATAAATATGTGTATATTTACAACACATTATTAACTTAAGTCTCTGTGTCTGGTAATGAGCTTGAAATTCAATGATTACATAAATATTGACATGGATAATGCTCTCCAGAGCACCAACATGGGATATAGTTATTGCATAGTGCTAGAAAACGATGGCTGGTCAAAGGTGGCCTTGTGTTTGACGTTACAAATAAAGTCTTAATTACGTAAAAAGTTAACATTTTAAACTAATTTGTTCTTTATGCATCAACTTTGCCTTGTTTGCTGAAGCCTTGTTCTTTCAATCAAAGCCACAGTGTAGCATTGAACTTGATGTGCAGTATAAAGCCTCTAGTGATTTCCTCCTGCCTTTTACTCGCATATTACTTATTTTTTTAAAGAATTATTTAATTTTATTTATTCATTCATTTTATTTTAATTTGACCAGAGAAAGACACAAAGAAAGAGAAAGAGGTAAAGTGAGAAAGCAAGCCACCAGGTCCGGGACTCAAATCGTGGTCGGCCATGGGGGAATGTCCAGCGCCCCAACCACCATGCCACCTGCTGGTCCCCACTCACTTATTACTTTTATGTATGGTTAACATCACCAGAAACTCCTGATCTGATAGAGTGTGCAATACATCCTTAACCTTGGGATTTGGGTAATAGATGGTGGTTTAGAACCAAGTGTTACCTTTCTTGACATGCTGAAGTGATCTGGTGGAGATAATAACCCGATAAAAATATACTAGGGATTCCTCTGTCTCAAATCCTTTTTGGTCTGTGCATAAGTTATTAGGAACTCAGTTTTCTGTCTCTTTTTTTCTCATTACTTGATATAATAAAGAAAATAAAATACATTGAGTGGATGCCTGTCTGTCTCGCCTACTCTCTTTTTCAATTTCTACCATAAAAGGGGGAAAAATGAGAATCCAATAAATATAGCTGAGGGAATGAAGCCTGTGTTGTTGCTACACCGCACATATTCTTATAGCTTTCTAAACCGTAAAATGTTAACAGCAAAACTAAATCTTGACATGTTGATAGCTAAAACCATACTGCAATATGGCACATCAATTGCCTGTTATGTTTCAGAGAACCAAAAAATATTCTCTTCTGTACCATTAACATAAATCATACTGGTTAAATCACTTTAATACTCCAGGTGTTTTTTTTCCTCCCAGTTTTTTTTTTTTTTTTTTTTTTTTTTTTTGGTAGCACCTTTTTGTTGTGTTGTTTACATCCTTGATGTCAGTTTAGGTGGGGGAAAGGAAATCAGATAAACTGCAGACTTGCTGGGGAGTTATACATACAAATCAAACTCAATAAGCTTGTCAGATGAACACTTCATATTAACCAAAATAATAACCTGTCATATGACTTTAAGCAGTTTTTCTTTTTCCCATGTTTCACTAGAGTAATGTAGTCTGAGCACCACGGTTACGTGTTTTTTAAAGACTTCTAGTTTTGAAAGACTTCCATCATTCGATAGTCCTCCAGATGTGAGCTCTAGTACTATGAGAAAGGAAAAGTACTAGGTCTACCAGAACCATGGTCCACTTGAAGATAACTTGTTGGAATACTGAATAACTGGAAAAATACTGGAAATAATATTTGGTCCCAGGTGGCAGATATCAACTAATTTCTTAAGCATACATATAATCGACAATTTTCCTGTTTCCGATATTTGGAAAGCTGAACATGGTACCTGAAGCAAACAAGGTCAAGACCTCAGCATCCTCTCTGCTAACCACAAGTGGTTGATTTTACTCAAGGCTGCTCTATCCTCTCACTGTGATGAATATTTTAATTCTGAAAGGTGGCAGCAGCTCATGTTTGGAAGTCTTTCATTTTGAAAATGAACAGAGCTCTAAAAAATCTCCTGAGTTCAAATAGGGTAATCAGATTTTGAATTCATTTCTTACGAGATCATGTTGTATTGTACAAGTTCACTGAATTATGTATGCTTATTTTCTTGGGGCCCATCTGGCTCCCTTGGTACTCTTATGTTCCCACAGTTGTCTCCTTCTAAATGTTCTGTTATCTGTGGTATTGTAACATGTTTTGTTGCTGAGTATTGGTATAGCACAGGTGGCAATGCATAACTATATTCAGGAAATGCATGTATTGCAACACCCCTCAATAATAGGTCACTAAAACTCTCTCAGTGTGATGACTTGAACCCCCTTCCTTATGCAAGCTGGGGTGCTGAGGATACAAGCAAGGAACCAGTCACTCCAATCAAGGGGCTTGCAAACTTCGGTTACACACACACACACACACACACACACACACACACAAATTCAAACCCAATTCAAATGAGCATAAATGCCATATAAAATGCATATGAAATATTAGACAGTGGGGTAAAATGGGATATTAAAGGGTACAGAAAACACAATATGGCCAATAGATCATCAGTTCAATCCCTTGAAGAATGAGCTGATTTTTAATAAGGAGAGTTTGGAGTCAGAGAGGTAATTCCAAGTAGAGAAAACTTTATGAAAAGAACAGGAAATCATTTGACTCTTAGTTGAGGTGCTAAAAGTAACATAACTGTAAAACATGAAGATGTAACAGCAGGCTGCAGGAGGTATATTTGGAAAGGTGTGTTAGATTAATACAAGGGGGCTGGCAGGTGGCATGGTGGTTAAGGTCGCTGGACTCCCACATGGAGAACCACAGTTTGAGTCCTGGATCTAGAGGCATGCTCTCTCACTTTCTCACTCTTGGTCTCTCTCTCTCTCTCTCTCTCCCCCATCCCTGGTCAAATTAAAATAAATGAATAAAGTTAAATAAAAATATTTTTTTAAAAAAGCCAGTCATACAACAAGAAGAAAATAGCTGGCCATAGAATTTATTATTATTCAGAATATTCAGAAAATCACTGACTTTTAAATGAAAATTTATTTAAAAAAAGGGGACTAATATGATTCCATTTGGACTTTAGACAGTATAACTAGACATAAAAGATTTATCAGGTAGAGATACGAGATACATCTTTTTATCCCCAGAAAACTGAATTTTAAGAACTTTCCTAATAAGTAGGGTAATAAATATTGAGGCTAGCAGATGACATAGTGGTAAAGGTATTTGACTCCCATGTGGTTGACCAGATCAAGTCCCAGTCCAAGACCCAGTGGCTTGAAATTCATGCCAGGCATACGTGTGTGCATGCCCAAAATCCCAAGAGGAGAGTGAGGCGAAGGGATTGTGGCATGGCTAACTCCCCTGGGAGGAGTTGGTTTCTTACTTTCAGTCTCTGTCTCTCCAGCAAGTTCACAACATCCTAAAGCAAAGATCTCTCAAAAAAATTATAAAAAAAGGAATAAATATTTCTCAGTCTTAATCTGTGTCACAAACTAGTGGCATGATGGTATTGACCAAGCAGCATGTTAATTATTTATATACTAACTACATTAACTAGTAATGTTTACTGACAACTTTCTAGGCTTTTACAAGATTCATACTTTTCACACTATATCTCTGTGAAAGAAAGTGAAAACTGTAGGGACCAGCAGTTAGCATAATGGCTATGTCGCTGAACTCCCATGTAGCCGACTACAGTTCAAGTCCTGGACCTGGTGGCTTAAACTCACACTGGGTGCGTGTGCGTGCGTCCCCAAGATCCCAAGAGAAGAATGGAGGAGAAGGGATTGCAGCATGGCCATCCCCCCTGGACCTAGCAAATTGATATTTCTTCCATAGCGACACCCATACATTCTTCTTAAGTACATACAGAACATTCTCCAAGATTGATTATGTTAGGCAACAAAACAAGTCTTAATAAATTTAAGAAGATTGAAATCATATCTAGTATCTTTTCCAACCACTGAAGTATAAAAGCATCAATCAATAATAGAAGATATTTCAGAAAAATCACAAATACAGAGAAATTAAATAGTATGATCCTATACAACCAATTGATCAAGTATCAATTAAAAATAAATTTTAAAATATCTTAATACAAGCAAAAATAGAAATACAACATACCAGAACTCACAGGATGCAGCAAAAGCAGTTTTAAGAGGAAAGTTTATAGCAATAGACACATCAAAAAAAAGAAGGTCACAAATAAACAATATACACATAAAAAATAAAAATAAATTAAGATCAAAGTTAGTATAAGAAAGAAGATAATATCAGAGTAGAAATAAAGAAATTAGTTTGTAAGAAAACCATAGAAAAGATCAATAAATCTGAGCTGGTTTTGGGGGATAAAAAAACAATTGACAATACTTTTGCAAGACCAAGGAAGAAAGAAAAGACCCTAAAAGTTTCTCCCATCTTTCAGGCATTTCATCTCCTTAAAACAAGAAATGCCCATCTGACAGAATCTTCAACTGCTGAGAATATAAATTGTGTCTTGTAGAAATTTTTAAGTTTATCCATCCATTTCTTCCATGAGACAGAGAGGTAGGTACAGAGAGAAGACTGCCACTCCCAACCAGCTCCCCACAATGCATTCCACCCCAAGATTTACCCAACCTGAAACATGGGCACACATGTACAGGAAGACCTCACAATGTGAACCTGGGTCTCCACTCCAAAGTAGGTCCAGTACTGCAGTGCTTCGTCCTACTTCCGCACCACCATGGTGGCAGTGATGGATCTTTTTAAGCAAAGAAATTTTCATTTTGATGCTGCATAATTTTTTTTCTTTTTTCACTGCTGCTTTTGCTGAGAAGGCTGAGAAAGTCTTTCAAGAAGGCTTTTCCTGGGAACCAGCAGTTAGCATAATGGCAAAGTCACTGGACTGCCACGTAGTCAACCGCAGTTCACGACCCAGACCCGGTGGCTTAAAACTCATGCCGGGCGCGTGTGCATGCATGCCCAAGATCCAGAAAGGAGAATGGAGGGTAGGGATTGCAGCGTGACCATCCCCCCTGGGGGGTGATCTCTCGCTTTCTGTCTCTATGTCTCTCTCTGTCTGTCTGGCAAGTGCATCATATTCCCTATAGCGAAAACCTCTCCAAAAAAAGAAAAAAAAAAAAAAAAGGCTTTTCCTATCACAGGTTTGTATAAGTGCACTCTATAATGTTTGCACAACAAAATGACCTACTGACATGTTTCTCGGAATTTGTCATTAAGTGATACCTAACCATTTTCAATAATTATTTGTATACTATTACATGAAATTTTGTTCATTTTGGATTGTTCATTGCTAAAATAAATATAATTCATATTTATACTTATCTTGTACTGTGCAACCTTACTGAACTCAGTTATTTTTTAGCCTATGTTTTATGATACTCTATATCCAAATTACATAAGTTGAAAACAATTGTACTGGGCCAGCAGGTGGCATGGTAGTTGAGACTCTGGACTCCCACATGCCCAACTGCAGTTTGAGTCCCAGACCTGGTTGCTCGCTTGCTCTCTATCTCTCTCTCTCTCTCTTTCTCATGAGTAAATGTGCCCAACAACAAAATTTTTAAAATGATAATAAAATAATTATTTTTAGAAAAAGAAACAGTTTTACCTTATACTCTCAAATTGGGATGTCTGCCCCCCCCCTTTTTTTTGTCCTAATTTCCCTGGCTTATCTTCCAGTTATAGAAGTAAATAGAAATTCACAGAAGGGGGAGAGTGTAAACTCCTGTCTTGTCCCTAATCATAGGGAGAAACCATTCAGATTTTTAATATCACAAATGGTATTAGCTAGGGTTTTCATAGATGTCCCTAATAAGACTGAAAAACTTCCTTTCAATTTCTAGCTTGTTGGGGATTTTGTCATATAATCATATGTATTTTAATGTCAGTAACATACTATCTTGCATTATGTCAGATGTTACTAGTGAGTCTAGTGAGAAGGTCATATGGCCGCATCATTCTCATTATATGGTATATTACATTAATTCAATTTCAGCAGCTTGATCAACTTTCAGTTTTACTGCCTTATTATTTTACTAGTATATAATAAATTTATTTCCTTATTTATGCTTCCTTTGATTTATTTTGCTTTTTATTTTTCTAAAGTAGAAGGATAAGTTGTTGATTTCAAATTATTCTTCAATATAGGCATTTATATCTATGCATGTCCTTCTAAGAATTACTTTAGTTACATTCCATACTGTGTGCTATGTTGTATATTCAGTTCATTCATATCAAAGTACTTTCTAATTTCTTTTTTGATTTTTGACTTGTTGATTATTTAAAGGTGTGTCAAATTTTTACATATCTGTGACTGTCTCAAGTTTATTTATGTTAATGATTTCCAATTTTATTACATTGTGATCAGAAAACATACTGTGAATTATTTGGTTATACTACATTTATTAAGTCTCATTTAATATCCTATAACATGCAAGACCAGCAAATGGTAGAATGGTTACATCACTGGCTCCCACATAATTGATTGTTGTTCAAGCTCCAGACCTGGAGGCTTAAACTCATGCTGGGCACATGAGTATGTGTGCCAAAAATCCCAAGAGGAGAATGTAGGAGAGGGGATTGCAGCATGGCCATTCTCCTGGAGAGTGATCACTCACTTATTTCTCACTTGGTTTCTCTGTCTCTCTCTGGCGGGTGCGTTTGTCCTATAGCAAAAATCTCTCTTCAAAAAATAATTAATGAATTAAAGACACACACACACACACACACACACACATATATATATATATAGAGAGAGAGAGAGATACACACACACACACACACACATATATATGTATATCCTATAACATGGTCTATCTAATATTATCTATCTATATATATGTGTATATATGTATATATATCCTATAACATGGTCTATCTAATATTCTGTGTGCACATCAAAGAATCTGTATTCTGTTGCTGTTGGGTGGAATGTTTTATTGAAGTCTATTGGATGTTCTAGTTTTTATAATTTTAGTGTTTTATTCAAATATTCTAGATCTTTGTTTATTTTTATATGCTTATTCTACTTATTATAGGTTAAATACTGACTTTTCCAAATATTATTGCTGAATTATCTCTTTTCCTCTTCAATTCTTTCAGTTTTTACATTATGTATTATATGGTTCTTTGTTGGGTGCTTATATATTTAGAATAGATATATATTTAGTCTCTCGGTATCTGCAGGGAATTGGTTCCAGGATTCCCCACAGATATCAAAATCCTTGAATATTCAAGTCCCTTACAGATGGCTCCCTATGTCTGCAGGTTCCATATCCTAAATTCAGTCAACCATAGCCCTCTGTATCCACAGATTCAGAACCTATGGATGTGGAGGGCAGACTTTACACATTCCTCATGAAGTTGATCACTTTCATCATAATAAAATATCTTAATTGTCTCTAATTATATATTTTTGTTTTAAAGTTCATTTTGTCTGATAGTAGCATAACCACTCCAGCTTTATTAGAGGTGCTGTATCCTCTCCCTTGTTTCTAACTTTGAGGCTAAAATGTAGCTCTCTATACAGCATGTAGTGGGACCATATTCTCTGCATTTGTGTTTTTCTCTGTTCTGAAAATCTGCCTTTTATTGGCTTATTCAATCCACCTTTATTTAATGTTATAATTGACAGATCTAAATTCCTACCTGCCATTTTACTTTCATTTCTTATTTCTTTTGTCTCATTACTCTATTCCTCTTTTTTATTTCTTTCACATTAAGTATATTTCTAATTTAAAGCTTCTGTGATTTAATAATTTTTATTATATTTCTAATTATTTCTTGTGTCTCATTACTCTATTCCTCTTTTTCATCATTTCTTTCACATTAAGTATATTTCTAATTTAAAGCTTCTGTGATTTAATAATTTTTATTATATTTCTAAATTATTTTTGTAGTAGTTTCTCTGAGAATTCCTATAAACATCTTAACTTTTCAGAATCTACTTCAGATTTATATTTCCTGAATACAGGAAAAAATACACCTATATGGCTCTATCCTCTCCTGCCTGGTGTGCTATTATAAATTCACTGTTATAGTTATTATTTAGCACAGTTTCTATCCTTAAAAACATTGAGAGAAGAAACATATTTATAGCACTTGCTATATTTACTTATTTACTATGTCTGCTTCTCTTTATTTGCTCCTGTGGACTTTAGCTCCCATCTGGAATAATTTCCTTAATTCAATATAGGTTTGTTTCCACCCACCTCCTTTATCATATTTTGTAAAATATATTACATTTTCATATATTATAGGGCCTCAAAAATGGTCCTATACATAGTGTCCTGTAGAATATTTTTTTTAACTGGTGAAGAGAAGAGAATAAATACAAATTTATGCTATCTTTTGTCTATTATACATGGTATATATAATAATTTTTACTAGTACCTTGTTTTTTCTCTTGCATTTGAAAAACTATATGATTACTTAATTTCAGCCTGAAGAACTTAGTTTAGTACTTTTTAAAGGCAGATCTACCACAAGCAAATTCTCTTTTTTTGTCTTTCTCCCACTTACCTGAGAATGTCTTATTTCAACTGAATTTTTCAAATGTAATTTTCCTGAACATTAAATTCTTGGTTATTATTTTCTTTTTTTCTCTTTCAGTCCTGAAAGATATCATCTCATTTCCTTCTGGCCTCCATTGATTCTGAGAAAAAGTCACTAATACTGTTGTTCCTAGATTTCAAATTCTGTATATATAGTCATAACACATCTCCATTTGAATGCTATATATTCAAGTTTATAATAAGTGTAGTCTTGCCAAAGCACTAAAAATATGTCTAACAGAAAGAAATAGATGTTTAAAGAAAGATTAGAAAAGGGGGGCCAGCAGATGGCATAGCAGTTACATTGGTAGACTCCCATATGATCAACTATGGTTCGAGTTCCAGACCCGGTGGCTTCAAAAATCACTCTGGATGCATGTGCATGTATGCCCAAGATCCCAAGAATGGAGGAGAAAATATTGTAGTGTGGCCATCCCTGGGAGGGTAATTTATCATTTTCCTTCTGACTCTCTGTCTCTCTTTCTTTCTCTAGCAACCACACCCACCCTAAGGGAAAGACATCTACAAAATTTTAAAAAATTAAAAAAAAAGAAAGAAAGATGAAAGAAAAAAGGCAGGAAGAAAGGTTTAGTCTAAGATCCTAAGCAAAAGCATGTAAGAAATTAATTTTAATTTTATTCTAAAAGTGTCACATATTACATATTTCTTAAGTATATCATAGCAGTCAGAAATATATTAGATCTCCTCTTACATTAGTAACTAATATAGGAATTTGAAAAAAAAATTACATAGAAAATTTGCTCTTTTGTTAACCTTTGCTAAGACAACCTTAAATTTATCTTATATTTTGTAAGACTAGATTATTAACATAAGCAAAGTGGAAACACTAATTCTCCAGATCATTGGATATACATCTCCACATACATATTAACCAGTGTCTCAAGATTAATATTGAAAGCACATAAATAGTTCCTTTATAGATATATATGAATAATGCAGTAAATAAAATATTAATCAATTCAAGATGCCTTCAAAAGTGGTCTATGAATTAAAGAGTGGTTTACCTTTTACAAAGTCATTTTCATGAGTTTTAATGTAAATGTCAAACACAACACAGTTCTAATTCTTAGGAAGTTGAGCATAAATATAAACCTAGGAAAAACTTATATATAGGTGTACATAATTACAGACAATAAAATGAAATAGGTGTTATGATACAATAACAAAACAGTGGGTATAACAGAGTAGTGAGTTCTACTTTAAAGAGTGAGTAAGAGTGAGTGAGGACAGTTGCAAGAATGTTTTATAGACTAAAATGATACTTACAATTACCCTAAAGAAATTCTTGACTAAAGGTAGCAGGGTGGCCCAGGAAGTAGAAACAACTTGAACAAAGATGACAAGATACAGCCTTACTGGTGTCTTCAGAAAATGGTAAAAGTAACCCATGTAGGGAGAAGAGGTCAAAGTGATCAAGTCTTGGGCTAAGATGGCAGTGGGACTTGACAGTAGAAAAAGAGTCAGTAGGAATACTGATTATGAAAGGTCTTGTATATTTCTATAGTTTGAAAATGCCCCCTGAAAATGTTTGTGTTGAACCTTTTTAATGGGATTAAGAAAGCAAAAACTTGATCCAATTATTGTGTTGAAGAGCGCGGCCTTAGAGAAGAGCCTATGGATTGGGACATCCATGACTGAGTCCTGGTGGATTTATAAGGAGAGGGAGTGAGAGACCCAGACATGGATTACAGAGCACTCTCTCTATGTGCCCATTGTCCTTTCTGCTTCTGTCACTCATGATGTAAAGTAGCCAGACTGATGCACGACTCATGCCTTTGGTCTTTCCAGCCACCAGAATTATGAGTTAAATATTAAACCTCTATTCTTTGATTCATCAGGTCTTGGGTATTTTTGTAGGGAACACAATAACAAATCAGACAGCATGCTTAAATAGCATTTTGTTGGAACTATTCAATGTTTTAATCAGGGTAGTGTCATATTTAGCTTTCTGTTTTAGAGAGATGATCTCAGCTGCATTACAAATGAGGTATTGGATACTGGCAACACTACGAAAGAAAAAAAATATAAAAGGCAGGCAAGGGATCACTCAGTCCTCCACACAAGTAATGAAGGTCTATATCAATTAACTGGAAACAGAGATAATTATACATAGGAAATTACTAAAGGGAGTAGCATCAGCAGATCATAGCAATAGATTGTATTTGATATCTAGACTTGACTCCCAGTTTTTTAGTTTAATGCCAGGGAATTTGGCCTAAGCAATGAACAATGACTTAGTTTTCGAGCTAGAGTGGATCATTTAGTTCAGCCCCTTTTCTTTATAAGGGGTAAAAGTACATAGATATTAAGTAATATGTCCATAGTATTGCAGCGATTTATCTAATCAGATAAGGAATATAACATGATTCTCTGATTTTCCATTTCAGTACGCTTTCTAATGCAGAATACTATATTCAGTGTTCTTTCAATTTTCATGCGATGTAGATGTCACAATGAGAAAAAAATAGAGTTCCAGCTCGCTCCCTAATTGTTCCATGGAAGGATTTAGGTGCTATGTATCAGACAATGAAAGATTTGCCATTTGAGGATGTTATCTAAAATTTATGAGACAATTATTATAACCTAATCATTTTATTTTTAGGAATGAAAGTTCAAATTTCATCCAATTTTGTGATGGAAAAAAAATCATGACACTTTCCCTCAGTGATGTATCATTTATCATCAGATGTAAAGAAATAGTGAAGTTTTATGTTTAATAATAAGGCAGCTCTTCTTGTGTAATGTCAGATAAGAAAATTTAAAAACCAAATTGGTTTCAGTTAATTGCCTTGGCAACTGTGCATGTATCAAATTGTGTTTGGCTCAAATTTAAAATACGATAAAGAATTCAGAGTAGACATTTTGAAGAATATCCAGAAAGATTTTTGGTCTGGTGAGCAGGAAGGGAATAAATGTATGTATGGGTGCTTATGGGCTTCTCTTTCCC
>NW_006159806.1:2169195-2294030 GCF_000334495.1 Tupaia belangeri chinensis | reverse complement strand
TTTCCCTAGGTTGAGAGAGTATAATTGGAATTTGTCCCCAAAAATGTATGTGTTGAACAGTTTTAACAGGATTAAGAAAGTAAAATCTTGATCCAATTGTTGTGTTGAAGGGGCCTTAGAGAAGAGCTTAATGATTAGGGCACCCATGACTGAGTCCTGATGGATTTATAAGGCGAGGGAAAGGGTGATCTTTATAGTATAAACCACAAAATTAAAGTTAAAAAATTTATGCATCTGATATATTAGAACCAGTAACAAAATATGATACTGTTCCTGAAAATAATTTAATCCACATGAAATCTTGATTGCTCTCTGAAGCTCTCCTACTTGTTAAATCTTGAAGAAGCACTGAGTTCCTGACTATTAAAATGCTTCACCAGGTCTGCTGATGAGGTATTGGGTTGTTGGAAAAGTCAAGTTGCATTTTTGCATAGAAACAGAAAAAATATGTCATGACTTTTCTAACACCCCAATAGAATATAACTGGTAAAAAGGAACATTTTCTCTATTTTTGACTTAAAAGTTAAAGCCATCTTTGTAGTCAAAAATTGTATTAAAAGCACTCACTCTATTTCACAAACCTTCCACAAATAATGTCTTTTTCTATTTTTCAAACAAAAATGCTTAGTCTCCTCTCTTCCTTTCCTTTGATTGCAAAAGTGATGTGTTCATTCATCTGAACTTAACCACAGGCTTTGCACTCTGACAATATTTGTCTTCATAGCTAATTTTCCTTGCTCCAACAAGTAGCTCCTTTTCAGTCTCTTTCCACAAGCTTCTGTCAGCAAACATATCTTCCCAGCTTAAAGTTAGTCTTTTTTTTTTTTTTTAATTAACCACCTTGCAGACACCAGCTAACTATAAAATACTTAGTTACCCTTGGTATCCTGGTTTCTCTGCCCTGAGACTCATTAACTCACGAAACATTGAATAATCATGCACATTAATTTCAAATGAGACACATTTCTAAAGTTAATACATTCTTTTCATTTTGTTTCTCAATTCTGCTTTACTTCCATCTGCAGTCCTGCCCCGTGTTTCTAACCCTCACATATTCCAACCGAAAAAACTAGTAGGAAAGTACATTGTGTTAAAGACTTGGTATTAGGCCCTACTGACCCTAAAAAGGTCATGCTATGTTGTTGGGTGACTTTTATCTGTTGTAAGTAGGTTATTTGTCTGAAAAACTGGTTCTTAACTTGAATATAGAGACTAGCGAGAAATAATTAAAAGTATTGCCACACATTATGATAACAGAGAAATTAATATCATAATATGGCCTAGAATGAAATTTAAAACCTCACAGGAGACCTGAGCCAGCTGCTTCTGAAACGCCCTCCCTTCTTCACTATTGACATGAACTGGCCTGAAATATTTCTAAACCTTCAGCTCTGTCATTGGAGAAGTCTATAAAGCACACTTGATGTTTAAATGTAATCCATTTACCTCACCATCACACAGATACCAATAAATAGCATTGTAAATCCTTCCATACAAAGAACTAGTAGTGAATTAGTTATTCTATTAACTCACTTCACAAATATGTAACATATGTCTCATATGTGGCAGGCTCATGCAGAATCATTTCCAGGAGGTTTTACAGATTAAACAAAAACAAGGCTGAAAAAGTTAAGTAACTTGCCCAAGGTCACATAGCCACTAGTTAAACACATGGTCAAGTCATACCAAAGTCCATGTGTTTTTCATTCCATTCCACTGACCTCAAGGAGCTCCCGGTTTACAAGAGGAAATGTACAAGCAAATAAATCATTTTAAAATATAACATAAGTAGGTGATTTTCTATAAAGTCCCTTGGAGTATCCTCTTCTTTTGAGACTCCCATAAGTTCAAGAACAGAAAAATCACTGAATGCAATAATTTATATTATTTTTTAATGACTAGGATGTCTTCTAAAGTAGGTGAAATCTGGGAAGTTCATGAAACCCACCCATAATGCTGTAATTTGGATCTAGATCTCTCTGCTGATGGTTATGTTTGTACTTAATTGTAACTTTTGAAAGAATTAGAGTGTCTCAGCATCTAAATTTCTGGATACCTCCTCTGGACAACCCTAAAGTAAGCAAGTACCCAGGCTTCTGCCTGCCTGATTATTTTCACTAAGAGTAAGAAGCAATTACAGGAAATAAAATTAGTTAAGGACTCTTTCAAGGGCAGTCCAAACAACAGGCAACTGGTCTTACTCTTGATCTATATTTTTTGTATTGTATATTTTGAGTTCTATTGCTAGAAGTCCCTACACTTCTCGGGCTAATAGAAGAGATACCACCTTTCTCCAGAGAAATCTCTATAGGAATAGCATGTCCTTTCCCTTCTCAGTGGTCATGGTCCACCTACAGTGCACAGAATAGTCAGGAACTGAACACTTAATTCTCCTCCTTGGCTTGAAAGATTTCTATTTTTATTTAAACAAAAAGTTATTTTCACCAGACATACTTAAAGGCTATAACTTAGCTAAATATGTAAGGCAAAGAAGTATGGAACAGAGATAAATGAGTTGTGCTTAAGAATAGAATGCCTTTGGGGGGGGAGGGGGGGTTTTTCACTATAGGGCACGTGCGCTCGCCAGACAGAGAGAGACATAGAGACAGAAAGCGAGAAATCCCCCCCCAGGGGGGATGGTCACGCCACAATCCCTTCTCCTCCATTCTCCTCTTGGGATCTTGGGCGCACACGCACACGCGCCTGGCTTGAGTTTTAAGCCACCGGGTCTGGGATGCTAACTGTGGTCTACTACGTGGGAGTCCAGCAACATAGCCATTACACTAACTGCTGGTTCCCAAGAATAGAACGCTTTTGAAGATATCATAGTGAAGCTGTCATTGCATGAGGAATCAGAAGGGGGGGTGGGAACACAGCAATTTTCAGACAGAGAAAAACAGAATAGGGTATTCCTGGCTAAGGAAATGGCATATAGGGGCTTTAGGAGCCATGTTGGAATGTGATCTCTGGAATATCAAGCAGAGCATACTATAATTAAAGGATGAGCAAGTTAAGATCAAATTATAATGACTATCTTTAGGAGACTAAAACTTCACAACAAGGCTAATTTTTATAGATAACTTTTTCTGATTTTGATGAGTCTGGAAAAAAAAAAAAAAAAACATGAAGTGGACTCTGAGCTCCAAAAAGGTGTTACTGGTTTTATGACCAAAAGCACTGAACTTTATTTATTAATTTCAAATAAACCTTTCTCTCCTAAAATATTTGCTTCCTGAAAAATATTTTATTTATTTATAAGATAGTTTATCCAAAAGGTATGTTGGTACATAGTCTCACACTGTTACATTTTTTTTCCTATGCAACTTTCTCATAAAATTAGAGGCATACTGAAAAAAACCATAAAGCACCCAAAACAGAAAACAGGAAATTCTTCTTAAGCCAATATATCATTAACTCATGAAATTCACTACTGTCTGAGAATACTGAAGTGGCCTAGAATATTTTTAAATGAGATCATAAATTCATATAAAGTTAACTAGATTTTAGAACTATAACTCCATAACAAATATGAATTTTTAGGCAGAAATATCCAGGTTGATGAGCACATATATCAATGACTAAATTGCCTTCTGAAATTATACTATAATTTCATAGTTTCTATATAAAATTGGAACAACATAATCTTTTTGCGTATTTATTATTCCTGTCATCTTCCTGTTCCCTTATTAAAATGGCTGGCATTTTTACATGTAGTGTTTACAGTCTATCATATGATTTGTTTACATATATTAGAAGATTCAATCTTCATAATAAAACTGATTTTTACAATGACACTGTTATTCATCATCATCTCTATTTCCCAAATGATGAAATTAGGACTAAACATGTTAATGATTTATTCAGATTTATAATCTGGTGTAACAAGTAAAATTGCAATGGGAGAAAACCATCTTGGTCCATTAGTGTGTGGCTAATAGAGCCACTTGATACCAGATGAATTACAAAGAAGAAAGGTTTACTTGACTCATGATTCTAGTGCCTGGAAAGTCCAAAGGCATGAGGCTGGTATCATTCCAGCTACATTACAACATAGCTGACAGAAGAAGAGAGGATGATGACTTTCAATGTTGACATTTGCAATGACTTGAATGTCCCCTAAATTTCATGTGTTGGAAACTTAATCCCCAAACTCATATGTTGATAACATTGGAAGTGGGGCTCTTGAGAAATAGGATCAGATGAGATCATTAGGGTGGGGTCACCTGAAGGGACTAGTGGCTTTATAAGAGGAAGTGAAACCTCAACTAGCATGCTTGCTCAGTCTCACTATGTCATGCCTTCCTCCATGTCATGGCACAGCAGAAAGGTTCTCACCTTGATAGTCGACTTCCTAGCCTCTAGAACCACAAGTTAAGTAAACTTCTTTTTTTTTTTTAATTTATTTTTTTATTTTTCCTATAGGGTGCATGCACTCACTCACTGGAGACACAGAGAGAGAAAGTGAGAAACCACCCCCAAGTGGGGATGGCCATGCCACAATCCCTTCTCATCCATTTCCCTCTCAGGATTTTGGGCACACATGCACAAGTACCGGGTGTGAGTTTCAAGTCGAAGGGTGTGAGACTTGAACTGCAGTTGGCCATGTGAGAGTACAACACCTTAAGCCCTAGGCATCCTACTGACTCCAAGCTCTATTCTTAGTAATTAACTAGGCTGTGATATTCTGTCATAGCAACAGAAAACAGACTAAGACAACTTTTAATTTTTATGTGGAAAAAGACACTGCAAGACATATGAGAAGAATGTACAACCTAAATAAAGGTTGTATATGTCAGATAATACTGGAAATTTAGAAGCTTATGTTCAGGAAAAATGTTTTTAAACATTTATACCAAAAGCTACCTTAAATAAAATCAACAGACAAAATTTTAATTTCAAAGATGTACTCATAATATCACTGAGAGATTAAGGATTTATATCTATTATATAAATAAAAACTTATGAGAAAAAATTACTCATACTCATTAAAGTGGCCAAAATTTAGAAACAAGCACAATCAAACCAATTGCTGGCTGGGCTGTGAAGGTATACTGAGATATTCAAGCTTCTATCAGAGTCCATTAAAATTAATTCATATAAAGCCTTCAACCAAGCAATTTTGCTACTGTGGGGCCATCCCATAATAAAACCAACTATATAAAAATGTGTATACAACAATGTCTATCAAAATAGTATTTATTTATAGGTGAGTAAGGGGAACAATGAATGTCTAGTCACTGAGAAATCATTTAATAAAATTCAGAATATACATGAAATAGAAAATTACACAGCTATTAAAACATATTGATTAGACCTAAATCAGATGACTCAATATTTCAGCACAATATTAAGATAACCAAGATGCAGAAAATATTTTCTAAAACTATTATTCTATTTCTAGAAATTGAAAAAAGGAAATATATATTTGTATATGTGGAAGTATGTTTATATTTATCTGTACATTACATGAAAATTGAGGAGCATGTGAATACATACTGATAAGGATGTTGCTGTGAGTTATTGGCAAGGAGGGAGAGATTTGGGTTGAAAAAGAAAGTGGAAGTATAGAAGTAAGATAGGAAAGTCTAAAACAGACTGCTTTTAAGAAATAAAGTATTTCTATAAAATTTTAATTATGAAAAAGAAATTAATACTGTGGTAAGTTGCTACTGTAACTTGTTCTAACAATTTAGTATTTATCATAGTACTTCCTGTAATAATAAAGTGAGTAAGTTGATTTTGCTCACAATGAAATTTAACATGAATGTTTGGTTACATTTCATGACAGAGACTATAGAAACACATGAAAAAGAGGTCAAAATATAGGCAGGCGACAGCCTATTGGAGCTGTCTGCTATCACAGGGAGCTCTCTGCTCCCTGGGGCTGACAGATTCCAGTCTTTCCCCAAGCTGATGTTGCAGGGTATTGATTGACATACCAGCCAGATGTCTTCCCACCAAGGATCTATGGTAGCACAGGTCAATGGAGCTCCTGCCAGTAAAGAGAAACTGACATGGCAGAACTGGCTGAACTGGGACACCAGCTAATACAAGAGAAGGGCAAGACAGACCCAATGAAAGCTGAGGAAGAGCAACTGTGCCATTGTGTCCCAGAAAGAAGAGGAGGGGCAGATACTCCCCCTTCCCCTGCAAACACACCCAACCCTGGAGAAGATGGACAGTCATTCCATTTGATGTGCTCCTGTGCTCCCCCACTGACTAAAGGACAGTGATTACCTATAGGCCATAGACAGGTCAGGTCCTCCTTTTGAACTTCCTTCAAGAGCATCTTCACCATCAATTCATCCATAGTCTGTTGTGTTTCTAGAAGAAACCTATTCAAGAATTCAGTACCAACTGAGCTTCAGCCATTTTCACACCCACTGAGCAACAAACTTCCCATGTCTGCTCCCTTAGCTGGGAAGGGGAGGGATGGTCCCATTTAGCCATTTCCCACTTTGGCAATCACCCTCCTCAGCAAGGTAGCTACCAGCCCCTCAAAGAGACAGTACTTTGAAGCTCATGCTGAGACTTTTCACTCATCCTCCAAACATTTTTGGGAAATATTATGGACTTGGACTCTAGAAATTCTGTTTGTCTGTTTGTTTTTCCCAGAAATAAACCCTACCTTATGTCCTTCTTTATTTTGTTGTTGTTGTTTGTTTTTTGTTTTTTTGAGAGGCTTTTGCTATAGGGTGCATGTACTCACCAGAAAGACAGAGAGAAAGAAAGAGACAGAAAGTGAGAAATCAACCCCCCCTCCCCAGGAGGGATGGCCACACCACGATCCCTTCTCCTCTATTCTCCTCTCAGGATCTCGGGCACGCATGCACATGCGCCCAGTGTGCATTTAAGTCACCGGGTCTGGGACTCGATCCGCGATCGACTACACGGGAGTCCAGTGACATAGCATTATGCCAACTGCTGGTCCTATAATCTAGTTTCTAACAGGCCATCCAGGCTTGTAGTACACTTCAAAAACAGTAAGAGTCTGGTCCCACCTTCCTAGGACCTGGATTCACCGCACAGCAGGAAGAGTAAAGCAATCAACATTTACATAGCCCAGCTAATCATGGAAGTGTGTCTGGGCTTTAAATAACTTGAGTTTTATTTATTTATTTTTTCTTGCAGAGTAATGTTAGATTAAAATGGGGGAAGATAGTTAACATGTAATATGAAGTTTTAAAAAGAAACCTGCTACCATTGCTATGTATCTTGATGTAAAGATTATGATAATAATAAAGAAAAAAGGTCAAATTGTAGTTTAAAAAAGTAGAAAATACTTAGGGCATTTGTGATCAATTGTGTCAGTTTATTATTTCTATCAAATAACAGAACATTATGTAATTTTAACTATCACAAAATTAATGCCATTTTCCATTTCCCTACTTATATTCTTAAAATCAGCTATGTCTTTTATCTTGTCCATATAAAATGTTGCTGTCTTTGTACTGGCTTTAATAAGTTATTCTAGTTTCCATTCATATCATAAGATTTACCTCCTTTCCAGTTCTCTCCTGCCAACCAGATCTTATATCTGGCTTTGCCTCATGGGGACAGAACATTTCTTTTTCAACCCTTTAGCCTAGATATAATTTCTTTTACACATCTTCACCATTATATTTCCTTAAGGCAAAGCCTTTTTGGACAGATCCCTAGATTGCAAAATTATTTTTCCATCTAGTTACCTAATTTTCGTCTCTTCTCCTGACACTCATTTTTCCTAAAAATGTCTTCCTGCTTTAACTCTTCAATACGATTTCACTATTTCTAAGATTCAAACCAAGTAGTATAGCTGATTTAGTCAGTGTTCTTTTTTTCTTCTTTTCTCACACTCAGATATATATTTCATAAAGGGACCTTAAGGATTTAGGGGATGAAAATATTTGACTTGGTTTGTTTTTGGAAAGAAGAGGTTAGTTAGGATTTGGGCTACAAATTTCTGACTTTAAGTGATCTAGTCATACTACATTTTTATGCCTTTACACATTAATGAAATAATAAAAATGATCTATAAATATTTGGACAGGGTGAATTTTCAAGGGCCTTAGTAGAGAAAGGGGACCTAAGAAATCAATATATGAGTAACATATATGTCTTTAAAATACATAAACTAAAAAAAAAATTAAAGTTTGTCTCCAGTATAATAAATATTATCACTCTTTATAGTTTATGTTTATTTCAGTGTTAAATAATAGAAGTGAAATTATGACAGGAATTAATTTCATCCATGCCATAGCCCATTGCCATAACACCTTAGGTTGTTAATTATTAAACTGTTACAATTTTCATATTCATTTGCTGGAATGGTTATCACAGATAACATGTAAATAAAAAATCAAAAAGATATGAGCAGTGTACCTATATATTTCATAAAAGCTAGAGAGATGCTTTGAGTAATTTAAGAGTCTAGAGCTAGAGCTATACAATTAAGGCAAAGCCGCACAGCAGGTTTTTTTAATTAATTTTCAAATTTGTCTTTAAAAATCTCTGTATTGAATGTATTGCTATTTTAATAATAATATAAAGGTTACTCTTTCCTACTGTTCAAGTACATAAAAGCCAGACTTATGAATACTACTTGTGGAATTTCCAGTTGGGAAAATTAAGAATAATGTTTATGTAGTTTAGTATTTTACAACTTAATATTCAGTATCTATTTCATTTTGTCACTGCTGTTATGGAAAAACTTTAACTTGTCAAGAAATGTTGAAAATCACACAACCTCTGACAATTCCTTACTGAAAAGCAAAAACCAGAGAGAGAGAGAAAGAGAGAGAGTTATAGAGCTGTGCCTTGCAAACTTTTTTCTTAGTTTGGCCAAAATCTAGACATGCCCAGGGAGATGTTATATGGGTAAATATGAGGGGACTTAAAAATTCAATGGAAATTTTGAATTAAAATATGAATTTACTTTGGTAAAAAAAAAAAAAGAAATCCATGTAGTTTTTCCATAATACACATTTTTCATGAACTTTTTGAAGATACCCCTGCCTTATCATATCTATGTGTGTCTTGGCCTGCTATTGTGTTGTGAACAGAAATACCTGGGACTAGATGTCAAAGAAATAGAGATTTGTTTGACATGTAATTCTGCTGGCTGGAAAGCTGGAGAGTTGGCCAGCTCTCTCCTTTATAACTAGCTTCTCATGAGAGCTAGAACTCAGTTTTTTCTTGAAATAGCATTAATCCATTTATGAGACGGGCACCTCCATGATCCAATGACCCCTCACTAAGATCAAATTCTAAAACATGAATATTTTGGAGTGACAAATCATTATCCAAATTGTAACAATGTATGACAGTAAAAGAAGACTGTCACATGAAAAGACCCACCTCTTTCCCCATATTATAAATATTAGCCCCCTCTGTACTTTTTAGAAATCAAATGCAGTGCTATGATGATCCAGGGTGTGTTTTTTCATCAGTACTATTCTACCTGCACAATTGTGTACTTATTCGGTACAACTCATTCACAAAGGCAGCCTCCTTGTACAGGAAGTCTGTGAAGACTACCCAGAATGTACATTGACGATTTTGATGCTTTATTTTTACATGCAGGACAAAAATTCTGATCTAAAGAATGTGGGTATATAGGAAAGAGCCAAATATTCTAGTAATGGAAATAAGATGAATGAGATTCCATCCATAATCTTTTCAAACTGTAAGAAAGAGGTCTACTGTATTTCAAACATATTGATTAAACTGTAGTCATGAATTAAAAGACAAATATTATTTTTATTAAAAGGAATAAAGTCACTACACTGAAGAACTTCTATTCATAAAATAAATTAGTAGAAGCCCCTAAGCTAAAGAACTTTGACGTTTCTAGATATATGACCAAATTGAGTAGCACTCAGTTAATTTGTTTACTGCACTAAAATGCTTGCATGAGTATTAATATAGGAAAACAAAAGTGACCAACAGGTTTATTACACTCTTCAAGTCAATGATTAATGAATGAGAATGAGAAGAATAATTTATACCATAATAATTGCTTTCCATTTCTGCTCCTTCTCTTTACAAAATATGCAAATATATTCTGTCTTGTTTTATACTATACAATGAATCTATAGCAGAATAGAAACCGTGACAGAATAGAGAAAGCTATCGCCTTAATGCCTCTAGGATAGCAATGTCTAATAGACATTTAAGACCTATGAATCTTAAAATGGTCAAAACCAAATAATTTTCTTACCTAGCAATTTTTTTTTTTTTTTGGAGAGGTTTTCGCTAGGGTGCGTGCGCTCGCCAGACAGAGACAGACAGAGAGACAGAAAGCGAGAAATCACCCCCCAGGGGGGATGGTCGCGCCGCAATCCCTTTTCCTCCATTCTCCTCTTGGGATCTTGGGCATGCACGCACATGCACCCGGCATGAGTTTTAAGTCACTGGGTCCGGGATGCGAACCATGGTCGACTACGTGGGAGTCCAGTGACAGCCGTCACGCTAACTGTTGGTTCCCCCTAGCAATTTTTTTAATAAAATATTTAAATAACTGTTTTTTGCAAATGTATACATATATAAAAGAAGAGATGCAGATGGAAAAATGTATGGTAACTTTGCCATTTGGTGGGTGTGTTGATTGGACCAGTGGATATGGGTATTGAGTAGACACTGAGCACAACATGTCACATTTGTGGGGTGACTAACAGAACCTCTGCTTCTTTCTCTATCACAAGAAGTTTTATACTGAAAATATGTACATATGCCCATGTCAGAGACTGTAAGCAAGATCGGAATAAACATGGTATGCCGGCGTGTTGTCATCCCGTTTCTCAATGTAATTTCCTCTTCATGTACAGCCAAACACCCATTCTACCACAGTTATGAGGTTCCTTCCCAAGACAAACAATAAACACCTGATGTTTAGAGGTTCGAATGATCATACCAGGATGAATAATGCTCAACTCCCCAAAAATAATTATTAGAAATAGTTTCAGTTCCTTTTACAACAACAGTGAACTTCTAAGAGGAAAAATGTGTACTATATACAGTACCAAGTAGCCTGTCTGAAAAGTCATACTCACTACAACTTTGGGGACTATAAAAGAGGAAGGGAATCAAGGGGAAAAAGAAAGAAGCAACATATTTAAAGGACACAGAAATGGAAAATTATCTGTTGGTGATAACATGTATGTTAATGTCTTTAACTAAACTACTATACAGTGCATTCATCCTGGGAAAATTCATTTTATGAGCTGAAGTGTGATATAGTCATTGAATGTATAAAAAATAAAGTCAAAAAAGGCTAAAACAAAACACAAAACAAAAACATTTATCTGATTCATTTGCAAGAATTTTTTTCCTGGCCTTACCCTACTCCTCTATTTACTGTAATTTATTTTAAATAACAGGGATTTGTTCTGATAATACAGAAGTAGTTTCTAAACGACCTTTAAAAATGCTTTAGAAAAGCCCCATATTTCACAGTGAAAGTGCTGACTGCACAAATGACAAACCTACCACCGTAGGATCAAAATGGATTTTGTAGTTCAGATCATTTCGCCATGAAACAAACAATTCTCCTGAAGCATAGTAGAATCCCAAATACGTGACTATGCTATTTCCTAAAATAGAAATGGCTCCAATTAAATGATCAGAAAGGCAGTAAGTCAGAACTTTATCTTAGACTTCACACACACCATATGATCTATGGGACGGAAGATTTTAAAAATAGGACCTAGGATCAAGAGAGCCAAATATTCCCAGAGCATTCATTTATGAGCATAGTATTGAGAGTAAATAAAGAACTACCTCCACCCCACGCATTTTTTTGTTTCAAGTGTGTGTCCGTGCATGAATGCATGTGTACGTGCAAACTTGTGTGTGGATGTGTGGACCTTGTAGGTTTTACTTCAGCTTGTACAGATCAGAGATGAAGAACTACTGATAAAATTCAGAGATTTTCTTTTATATGAACTGAAAGATTACACTAAAGAGTGATGACCATCTTTTTCATCCAGTCCACTGAACAGAACCCTTTGCGAATGACTGAAATACCCCTGACTTTTAAGATGAAATATCTGAAAGTATTCCTATTTTTGAACACGGTGTTTTACTATAACATTTATAGTATTGCAGTACATTAACTATTAGGCAAATTAGTGTGACCTTATTTTCAGGTACATTAATGGAATCTGTTTTATGTGTGGAAATAGAATGAGATTAATTTATTTTAAAAGTAATAAAATATGATCCAGGTAGAACTTCTGATCATTAGATATTATATGTCCATTAAAAATAGGAAAGAAGATTATTCTGAATAATAGTGGTAGATATTACATAATTCATTTTAAGAAATCCATTACATTAAAAGAATCAGTTAATCATTTTTACTGTTCAGTTTCCCAGGTGTGTTTATTTTCATAATTAATTTGGCTCACTCATGTGCAGATTCTGGGTTACTTGCTGCGAATTAGAGGCACACATTTTTGTTTCTGACAGTTTAAGTCCTGGGAAATAAGATCATTGTAACAATATTGAACACCATTCAGGAAGGAATGTCTTCAGAAGATTTTGTTCTCTGGAAGAAATAGAATGCCAAGAATACTGTTACTTTTTTTTATTTACAGAAAAATCAAAATGTGTTTCAGAGTTACAGAAAAACCATAAATACAGTCTTTTGAAAACCAAATGTATGCTCAACAAGCACTTGCAAGTCAGGTACTTTGTAGAACTATCTTGGAAATTCTGAGATAGGCTTAAGATTTGGTACTCTTAGAGCTGCAATAATTTTCAACACTTCCTATGGGCATTTATTAGCAAAGGAACATCTTAAGCTGTCATAATTTATTTAAAAAAAAAACCCTAAAATAGAATTTGCAGTGATTGAATTTCTAAATGAAGAATAATTATGATGGACTAGATTTCAATTTAACAATATTAGAAAATATTTACCTTTTTTTAAAGTAAATTTATTTCTTCCATGAGAGAAACACAGAGAAAGTGACATCTCAAATAAAGTCTCTATGCTACAATCTGCCCCAGTCTCAGCTGTCCTGGATCATGGGTATTTATAAGTGCCTGGCATGCTCAAAGAATTCCCAGAATCCTTCCCAGTTGCTCTACCACTCTACCGTGTTTTCCTTATTACAGTATTTGCCTCTGTAGGGTGAAGGAATTTGCTCTCTGAGATTCACTGATAATTACTGACTCTAGGCAGATTAATAAGAGAAAAAGGTGTGCAAATTGATTGTATTTAAAGCCTACATTTTAAATTGAAGACTGAAAGATACAAAAATGTTATTCTGATTTTATGATTAGGTTTATGGAACCCGGGACATCTGTATAGAAATGTCATTGGACAAAAAGAGTAGGAACTGAGGCTAGCTGGTAGCACAGTGGTTAAGGCACTAGACTTGTACATGGCTGACACATGTTTGAGTCCTAGACCTGGCAGCTTGAAACTCATGCTGGACAAGTGTGCACGTGTGCCCAAAAGCCTGGGAGGAGAATGGAGAAGGAATTGCAGCATGGCCATCCTTCCTAGGGATAGTGACTTCTCATTCTCTCTCTCCATCTCTCTGCTGAATGCACATACCCTACTGAGGAAAAAAAAAAGAAGAAGAAAAAGAAGAACTAATGGAAATAGCACAATTTGGGAAACCAGCATGACCTATGTATATTCTTTTTGTTCTTTGAGTACAGCATTTATTTCTCTGAGGAATGAGGCAAGACCTCTTCAGAAAGAGGACCTTATTATTTAATATCATACAAGGTAGATCAGATCATTTCTTTATAGCCAACTCTTACACAGAAAGTCAGAGAAAAGCTAGAGCAATATTTTTAGCCTTTGTGGCTGGTTTAGGGGAATGAGGTTATGGTTTCTATGACCCTTCTTTGGAAACATGGATTCTAGTTTCTATGACTACCTTGGAAGAGAATGAAGCACAAGAGAGAGGAGAACAGGAGAAGATCAGAGAGAAAGTCTGCTTTTGAGGCCTTCCCATTGGGAATAGTCTTCTGAACCCCAATGCCACATTCAAGTGCTGGCTAATACAGGTGATTCACATGTCATTAACTTTCTACCTTGACTGTTTGCACTTCCAAGTGGGTCCAGACACAAAAATACCAATAAACAGGAAACATACAGAAATAGAAACAGTTCAACCAAATAATAGCAAAAGAAAGGGAAAATATTTAAGAATAAACTTAGAACTAACTTTAGAACATCTATATATGGAAAGCCTTAAAATGTTTGGAGAAACAAAAGAAAATATTTATTTCCTCATAAGTGAAAAGAAGATACCAATGGCCTTAGGTAGGAGACTTCAGTAAGTCAATATGTTGAACATAGTTAAATTTGTATGATTATTAGTTTGTTTGAATTAAAAAAAAAAAAAAACCTACAAGCTTTTTGAGAAGCTGATTCTAAACTTCGTATTAGGTAATAAAACAGATAATAACTAAGGGATTATAATAAAGAAGAGTAATAAAGGTAGTAGTTCCCTTAAATATTAATAGTAAATCATATAAACAAAGTATAACAATCACAGTGATTATAGTTATAAAAATTTATATTCAAAAGGACTAAAAAAAAAAAGTCCACATTAAGAAGAGACACAGCAGATATTTTACAAGACCCAAGTAAAACTATAGATGTGGGGAACCGTCAGTTAGCGTAATGGCTATGTTGCTGGACTCCCATGTAGTCGACCACGGTTCGAGTCCTGGACCTAGTGGCTTAAAACTCACGCTGGGCGCATGTGCCCAAGATCCCAAGAGGAGAATGGAGGAGAAGGGATTGCATCGTGACCATCTCCCCTGGGGGGTGATTTCTCACTTTCTGTCTCTATGTCTCTCTGTCTGTCTGGCTAGTGCACACACCCTATAGCAAAAATCTCTCAAAAAAACAAAACAAAACAAAATTATAGATGTGAAAATTTAATGTTTAAAATTAAAAATAAACAAGCAAATAAGAACATTAGTGAGAGTGAGATTAATAGTGGAAGAAATAGTGCAGAAGAAAACGTTAGTGACCTTCAAGATGTAGCAGGAGAAATTAATCTAAAGGAAACACAGAAGGGCCAGCAGAGAGCATAGTGGTTAATATGCTGGACTCCCACGTGGCCAGCTGCAGTCCCAGACCCAATGATTTGAAAATCACACTGGGCACATGTGAGTGATGCCCAAAATCCCAGGAGGAGGATGGAGGAAATGGAATCACTGTGTGGCCATCCCCCCGGGGGGTGATTTCTCATGATTCTTCCCACATTTTCTCTCTCTCTAGTGAGCACATTCACCCTAGGACAAAAACCTCTTAAAAAATACAGAAAGGAAAGATGAGGGGAAAAACAAACAAACAAACAAACAAAAAACTACCCACAAAACTAGTGAACTCTATATTCAGACTACCATATGTTTAACTGATGTTCTTAAAAGAGAAAAGAGAATGAAGGGGGATAGAAAAAATAATTAAGGAAAAGATGACTAAAAATTCCTATATTTTTTTAATTTGACAAAGGATGTGTCCCTTCACATACGTTTCTCCATTCTGTCGGGATTTTAGGCGTGCACACACATACTCATCCTGTGTGCTTTTGCCAAGTCACTGGGTCCAGGGCTTGAACCATTGTCAGTTATCTGAGATCCAACTCTCTTAACTAAAAGGCCATTAGACTGCACCCTAAGTCTGAATTAAAAAAATAAATTTAAAACCCCCAAACCCAAGAATCTCAGTAAAGTCTAAGCTCAAGAACTACTTAAAAACTACAACAAAGTACATCATAATCATGGATTAGAAAATATTAAGATGTCAATTTTTAAAAATACTGATGTGCATATTCAATACACTTCCAATAAAAATCTGAGTTAAAATTTAGAAATCATTGCCTTATGCAATTCCAAAATTTACATAGAATGACAAAGGAGGTAGGATAGCTGAAATAGCTGTAAAAAATAACAGTGTGAAGACATGCAACTAGATTTTGAAAGTTATTATAAACTATAGCAGCCAGCCAGTATGATATTGGAAAAAAGATAATACAACAGATGTTTATTCTAGAAATCGAAACACATGTACAGTAAGTTGATTTTTGACACAATTACAGACTGTTCAATAGCAAAAACAGACTCTTCAATAAATGACATAATTGAAAACTCATATACAAATAACAAATGTTCTTTATTCTTCATACTATGTACAAAAATTAGCTCGAAATTTACCTTGGACCTATAAACAAGCTATAATGAAAAATCTAAAACTATCAAATGTATAAAAGAGAAAACCTTTAGGATCATGATTTTGGCTAAAATGATTCAGCTTTAATCCCAAAAGCACAATCTATGCAAGAAGAAATTGGGTAATTGATCTTTGCTATTAATGAGATGGATTAATCTTAACATAAAAACATGAATGAATTTTAAATGCCTCATTCTAAAAAGCCAGTCTGAGAGAAATACATATTCTGTAATTCTTTTGTTAGAAATTCTGGACAAAGCAAATGGAAATTAGCACATATTAACTATGTTCTAAAAATATTATTCTATAAATCAAAATCAATCAAAATAATAAAAATGAAAAAATGAGAATGACAATACTACTCATATATTGTATACAATAATATTTAATAATACCAACGTAGATTGGTGTAACATTTTACGGTTTTCAAAGTCGTTTTATTTTTATAATCTCATTTACTCACAACTCTGGGAATTTGTGTATATCTGAATAATTGGTAATTTAACGAGATTCTACTATGATTCAACAAGTTGCATCTGTTGCTTCACTTCCACTGTGTATCTCTACAATCTACTTTCTAGAAGAATCTTAAGTCATTGACAATGATTTATAGTACTAGTAACAATAAAGATGGGATTAATTGACATTATCAATATGTCTTATTCACTCACTTTTTTCACTCAATGAAAAGTACTTAGACATTAAAAACAAAAGTAATGTTTGCACTTGGACTAAAACACTGAAAGTCATACACAGAAAGCACAAAATTTATTAGTACTGTCCTAAGCAAATATTAAAAACTTGAGAAATAAAGCAATGACTAAAGCTAGGTGGAAAATAAAGAACCATGTGTTTTTTAAAGTCTGTACTTATGAACTAACCTCTGACTGACCTATTCCCTCAAGCTATTTGTATTGTAATAAATTTTCACAATGTCAGATTTTCAATATCATATGGGTTATTAGAATCTGTGTCTACAGCAGCCCAAGTATTTGAGATTATATTGAAAGAAATAATTTGAGAGAGTGAAAAAAGGTCTATGCCATTTTATGTTTATAACCAGTCCTGTTTTCAGCTATTCTCAGCTACTTTGGTTGTAAGATTTTAACCTTGCCTTTGTTTTTGTAATTTATTTATACATTTGGAATATAGTTCTCACACATACAAAAACTGAGACATATAACATGTACGTATGTCTTACATATTTTCCAAATAGATTTCTAGCAAAAGCTTGAAAAATGCATGGATATATACATATACGGGAATATAAATAACACTGGCACACTAGTACATTTATGTTGAATGTGTTTACATCTACATTTAACATAAGCATCTATCAAATTTTCATGATGACGTTGCTTTAAGGATAATAGGAAGCAAACACTTTCTGGCAATGCAATTAAATGCCCAAACATGTAGACACCCAAACATACCAACGACAACACAGCATTGCTAAAATGTAACTGTTGCAAAAGCCACAGCTCAGAAGTTAATCATGACTGTAGCAAGAGTATCCTTCCAATGTGCTGCATTAGAGAGGCACTAATTAATCATTGAGTGGCCTTACATCTTTCATGGCTGCTGCTTCTGTTTCACATTAACTGGAGTGATGGAGAGCAGCAAAAGCAGTAGCAACAGCAGCAGCTCCACACATTAACATAACAGGGAAAATGCGGATTACTGAAACTCTGAGAGGACTGCAGTTTGGAACTGATACCCAATTGTTTAATAAATAAGCACCAACCTCACTTGACTGATTGATGGACTGAACTGGTCACTTGCCAGAAGTGTTTTCTAATTTACACTAACAGGAGCTAAATTTTCCTTGATTGTGGAGGAGTGAGCTCTTGAGACTTTTCTCCTCACATAATGATGGAATATAATACGCTAAGGTAAGTACATTGGAGCAGTCTCAACTTCACAGTTGAGGGCCTAATCTGGTGTCCAGGAAGTTATATGAAACACTCCCCATAATATCTACCATCAAAACAAATTACTAGATTATCAAACTCTCATGATGATAATGTACCCCTCTGAAAATATTTTTGTTTTTTCATCCTATGTCCCCATTGTTAGAGAGTTGGAAAATAGAAGAGATCACAGATGAAAATAGAAATTTTTCATTAGCCGCAAACCAAAGTAATCCACTGTTAAAATCTTGGCATATGTATTTTAATGTTCTTTTTTCATCTCACAAAAATATCTAACCTTTACTAAGGGCATAGCATGTGTCAGCAACTCTCCTAAGCTCTTCACACATATGAGGGACCTTCTAAAGTTCACGGAAAATGTATTGGGTCAGTCAATTGGAAAATTTGTGATGCATCTTTGCATAGAAAAACGCAGAAAAATGCATCATGACTTTTCCAACAACCCAATATACTATGAAAATGAACTATGCATAGATTTCATAGTTTGCATAGTTTTTTGCACCAATGTGAATTCATACTTTAATTCCATTGTTTCACGAACTTTCAGAAGTCCCTTGTATTAACTTATTCAAGTCTTCACAACAACCCTATGAAACAGGAACTATTATTTTTCTTATTTTGCATATGGGCAAACTAGGGCACAGTAATTGTCCATGGACATGTAATTGTTACATGACAGAAGCTGGATTTTAACTCTCCCAGGCATACCCTGCTATAGAATCACCTGTATGATTATTTGTCTATATGAAACTAATATAACTACCCAGAACATCAAGGCCAACATGGTAAGAAGCAAAGAAATCCCCAGAGTTCTCCTATCCAAATATTCCCAGGACTTCTGTCTCTGCTTGAAGGGGTCCATTGAATCATTGTTCCTTGATACCTGCTGCTTCTACTTGTTGGTGAAAAGAAGAACTGGGGTTTCTCTGCTAGGGCTCACTCTCACAGCTCCACCTATTTCACTTTGCTTCGTCTTTCAGCAGCATCTCTGGTTACTCTTCACCTTGCTTCCTCTTTCAGCAGCATCCCTGATTACTCTTCACTTGGACCCAGGGCTTTTCCCTCAGCAATTCTGAGATCAGCCACAAGACTCTGGTTGCCAAGACAATTGCTGCAGAGGTCAAGAAAAATCTTTGGGGGACAAACCATTAACCAATGCATAACAGGAAATAAAGAAAGATACTCATTTCTTCAAGGTGAAGCTGACTCTACTTACACTCCTTGCCAAAGTTCTCGTGGTCTCCAATATTATAGTCATTGGCGACATATTAGTTGAGGTTAGAAGAGATTATCAAAAGCCAAGACAGGCAAACAGCAGCCCGTAAGCCAACCAGCCTGCAATCTGTTTTTATATGGCTCAGCAGCTAAGAATGTTTTTTTATGTATTTAAAGAGTTGTTGAAATATATAAAAGCAAATAAAGGAACTATGTGACAGATACAGAGACAGTCATCAAAATGTCAATATTTACTACAATGGATTTTAAAAAATTTTACTGAGAAGTCAGAATTTACAGCTCCTTGTGTTCTCTGCTACTTTGACCCTGGCACCCATTGCTCACAGCACTAGTTCAGTTTTCCTTTCGGTTTTGGCTGTTTTCTCTGCTGAAGGTCTTTTAGCATGCTAAAGTCCATACAGATTAAGTTTCAGATCTCCCACTTGAAGAAGCTTTCCAAAGTCCTCAACCTAATTTGAATTCATAATTTTTCTTTGGAGAGGTTTTTTGCTATAGGGTACATATACTAGCCAGAAAGAGAGAGACAGAGAGATAGAAAGCAAGAAATCACCCCCCAGGGGGCATGGCCACACCACAATGCCTTCTCCTCCATTCTCCTCTTGAGATCTTAGGCACTCATGCACACACACCGGTATGAGTTTAAGCCACCGGGTCTGGGACTCAAACAACTGTAGACTATATGGGAGTCCAGGGACATAGCCATTACACCAACTGCTGGTCCCTTGAATTCATAATTCTATATTATTTTTATTCATTAGTTTCTCCCAAAATTACATAAGCTTCAGACTCCACAAATTTTAGATTGCCCTGTCACTAAATTTCTCTTAGGTGTTTTAATAAGTAATAAGCCACCGACTCAAATGGAGCAAGATGCTTAATTTTATAAAAATAGTGCCAAGTTATTTTTCAAGGTAGTTGTTCCACCAGTGTGATGAAAACGCATTACAGATTTCATTGCTTCCTATCCTTTTTCGGCACTTGGTATTTTTGCACTCAATAAAGTCTGAGTTTAAGCCACCGGGTCTGGGACTCAAACAACTGTAGACTATATGGGAGTCCAGGGACATAGCCATTACACCAACTGCTGGTCCCTTGAATTCATAATTCTATATTATTTTTATTCATTAGTTTCTCCCAAAATTACATAAGCTTCAGACTCCACAAATTTTAGATTGCCCTGTCACTAAATTTCTCTTAGGTGTTTTAATAAGTAATAAGCCACCGACTCAAATGGAGCAAGATGCTTAATTTTATAAAAATAGTGCCAAGTTATTTTTCAAGGTAGTTGTTCCACCAGTGTGATGAAAACGCATTACAGATTTCATTGCTTCCTATCCTTTTTCGGCACTTGGTATTTTTGCACTCAATAAAGTCTGTGTCTGATAATTGCTTGAATCCTCTGTAGATTCATTTATATCATCTGTTGTTTCTTTTTATTTTAAGAAATAGGATTTGTCTCCTTTTATACGTTTATTTAAAAGTGACAGACATTGCACATGAAAATTTGTATATAATTTAAGGCACCACATGATTTTAAATTCCTCTGGAGAGGATTCAATTTACCTCTGGCAGACAATTAGTCTAAGAGGAGTGTCTTAGTGTGCAAAGTGTGTTGTAGCAGAGCATCAAAGACTGGGTGGGTGACAATTTATTTTTCATAGCTCTAGCAACTGCAAAGTCCACAATCATGGAGCTGGCACATTCAGTGTGTGGTGAGGGCCTGTTTTGTGACTAATAGACTGGTTATATTCTTCCCAGCACTCATGAGGGGATAGTGTGTGTGTGTGTGTGTGTGTGTGTGTGTGTGTGTGTGTGTGTGTGTGTGTGTGTGTGTGTGTGTGTGTGTGTGTGTGTGTGTGTGTGTGTGTGTGTGTGTGTGTGTGTGTGTGTGTGTGTGTGTGGTAGGGAGAGTTCTCTGGGAGACAGATAAATCTGTATCTATATATATCTGCTAATCCCATTTATAAAGGTTCTACCCTCATAACCGAATTACCTCTCAGATGTCCCACTTTTAAATACCATCATGCTGAAGATTAAGCTTTAACATATGAATATGAGGAGATGCAAACATTCTGTATGTTACAGACAGCAACAATTGTAAGTCACCTAGATCTCCCAGGGTTTGAGAGACTTCCAAACAGAGCTTCTGGAGCACTTTTCTATTATCCCATCATCTTAATTCCATCTTAATATGCAGCCCATCAGTTGCCCCCATATTACAGTTAGCAAAAGAAAAAAACAGCAGTGCACATTGCTAACTCAGAACTCCAAGTTTTATCTGCCATGCTCAGTGGGTCAGCTGTAAATTCTGTTCAACTTCTCCTCCTCTACTGTCCCTTTAGGGAACAACAGATATTGCTAATGAAAATATCTGCCCATATGTTACCGCCAACTCTGGCTATTCTCTTATCCATGACATTGACCTGCAATTCTTTGTCTTGTTACCTAACTTATGTCCTCAAAGTATAAATGTTTGTTTGCTTATTTTTGTACATTGTGTAATCAGCTAGAACAGACCCAGTACAGACTGGGAACTGCTATGCTACTTGGAGGTAGGAAACAGAAGGGAAGACACAGTGACCTAAGCTTGACCCCAGTGGAGAGAGCGAGGGTGTATGCTGTCTGTTGCAACCAATCAGAACAATAGTGAGCCAATATTTGTTTCAATAGTGAACCAATGAGACTGCTGTTTGAACTGACCAATCAGAAGTACACAGGTTCTAATGTTTCATTTTCATACATGGACTAAACTGGTTGTTAGAGCAACAAATATATATATATATATATGTATATATAGATATAACTTTTTTCAAGTAAGATAGGAGTTGGTGGGCAGTTATTTTTTGTTTGGTTGGTTTTGATTTGTTTGTTTGTTTTTGTTGTAGGGTATGTATACTTGTAGAGAGAGAGGGAAAGTGAGAAATCATCCCCAGGGGGAAGGATATGCTGCAACCCTTCTGCTCCAATCTCCTCACAGATTTTGGGCACACACAAACACACACACACACACGTGCCAGTGTATATTTTCAGCCTCTGGGCCTGAGACTTAAACTGTGGGGTTGGCCATGTGGGATCTAGCATCTTAACCTCCACATCACCTGCTGGCCCCAACTAGCAAATACGTTTCTATAAAGGCTCATCCTAAACACATTCTGGGAGACAGCCTTCTAAACAGACCTAGCCATCTTCCAGATGACACTGACTGTAAGAAAGTCCTGAACTCTGAACCTGATGGATCAGAGTTTGGCTTTTTCGGCAACAAATAGTTGCTCTGGGGTCATACCTACTTTATTTCAGTGACACTTCCATTTGCTCAAAGTTGGAAACTTGGTCTGAATAAGCCAAATTACCAGTAAAGGAAGAGTAACTCTGTGTGGTATTTTATAAGTAAATTTTTATGGCAACATAACATATACACATAACAGTACACCAATCACATATAGTCTGATTCATTTTCACAAAGGGAATGCACCTGGGTAAGCAGATCAAGAAAGCAAATGTTCTGCACCTGAGAAATTTTCCTCATGCTCCTGGCATCTCTACCCACCATGGTAACCATTGTTTTGACTTCTAATACATAGATTAGTTTTGCCTGTTTTTGAAATTTTTAGCTCAGGGCAAAATATGATCAAGAGAAAGCCTGACATTCTCAAGGTAATTCTCTTTATATCAAGACAGGCAGATACAAAGGGAGAAAGGCAGAAAGATAGAATTGATCTGAGAATTATGGCTGAGAAACTATTGTAGGATTGTCACTAGCACATAGGATGGACTAGAATCATAAATATAACAAACTTACTGTATTTTTGAGAAAATTGACCTGCCAAACAAAACAGAAGTGGAGTCCAATAACCACCTGGAATTTAACCTCATGTAATAGCATGTGAGGTGAGAAGGCCATTCAGCTCCCAGTTTGACTAGTTATCCAGTTCTCACTGGAGGTGTGGCCAAGGAAGATAAGGGAGAAGAATGATATCTCTACAGTAGAATCAGAGAGCATTAAGAGCAGTGGATAAATGAACAAAATTGCGTTCTATAGAAGGAATATTTTGAAACCCTGGATAAAGGGTCCTTACTGTCTGTCTAATGGAATTTGGAAAATATTATGTACCTATGACTACTTCATGGCTCTCATTCTATCTCTGAGGCCATGTTTATTGAGCATCTGGTCCTTGTATTACTATTTTAAAATTTTCACTCTCAGGTTGGAAGATAATCTGCTTTTGGAGTTTATTGATTTCTAAACCTAGAGATGTCACTTTGAAACTTGGTATGGAATACAATGCATATTATCCAACTACATTAATTCAGGGTTGACTGAAGTCCTTTGGAGAGGGCTGAATGTGTTGTAAGTGTAATAAGGAATAAAGAAATATTTGGCCCAGAGCGTGGATTGTGAGAGATGGCCCAGAGAGTGGATTGTGGGAGACAGTAGTTCTCAGAAAAATTGCCAATTTCTTTAGTCATTTGGGAGCCAGACAGGACCATCTACTAAGGCTTGACCAATGGCATATGGATGGGAATGAAACATATTACTTCAAAGACACTATCAAGGAGCTTGATGTTTTTTCCCTTGATGAGGTGACCCAGGAAACTGTTTTGTATGGTACAGTTACTTGATGCAGCTCCCACTCAGACATGTGATTATGAGGGTCAACAACCGATACTGTCCAATGCACTCAATTCGACACATTACATGAGCTTCTTCATATGTATCATAAAACAGGTTTTGTGTTAGATTATCTTTCCCAACCGTAATGTAATATAAATGTTCTGAGTATGTTTAAGGTAGATGAGGTTAAGCTATATTCAAGTGCATGAGATGCATTTTTGACTCAAGATAGGTTTATCAGGACATAACCCTTCTCATAAATCCAGAAGCATCTGTATGTCTCAAGCAAATTCAGCATAAAATGTGTCTCTTCCGGCTCTTATAATTCTGCTTAATGTTTTTTCAGTATTTCTAAAACAGCATTTTTCTAAGATATTTGTAACCCAATCCTCTCTCTGGCCTTAGGGATGCCTGGGGTCAGATGAAAGTCAAAGTAGATATATCATTAAGGACTTTATAAAGAAAGGGAAAAGGAAGTACCTCTATTCACAAACTTTACACATCCTGAGAAACTGGCCAATGTAACATGGTATAAAATAGAGGGAGAGATAAAACACACTCAGCTCCAGGTAGCCAGAACTCTCTCTGTCCAGGGTATAAAGTAGGCTACCATCTCATCAAATCACAGCAAACAGCCTGTGTTTGTCTTGATTTATCTTCCTATATAGTACAATAAGATACTTAAAAATTTTACCCCCAAATCATCATTGCTTTTCCTGGTTCTAATTATCTACAAAGTTGGTAACAATTTATAGGATTAAAATTAGATTCTTTCCTGTCAAACACTGATTTATTTTGGAATAAACATTGGAATGTAAGCACCATTGTGCTCACAATAACAGGGAGCATGGTACAGTAAAGAGCATAATCTCTATATCCATTCTGTCAGAGTTTGAATACAGGCTTCATAGCTTCTGCAGCCATGGTGGGGGACAATATGGAACTATTTGCTGCATTTGTTTCATCATCTATAAAATAAGTTATATTAATACCAACCTCACAGAATTGGTCTCAAAATGTCATAAGTTTCCAAAGTTAAAGCAAGTAGACCAATATCAGGCCCACCTTTGGTGTTTTATACATGGATCTGACTCCATTTGAGCTTGGTCTTCTATTATTCACTAAAATGTTCCCGATGACTTGTATATGCCTTGAGCATGGGCCAGAAAATGGGCCAGAGACAAAATGGAATCCACCTTCTTAGCACTACAAGAAAAAATGTCTTGGGACCAGCAGTTAGCCTAATGACTATGTCGCTGGACTCCCATGTAGTTGACCACGGTTCGCGTCCCGGACCCGGTGGCTTAAAACTCACACCGGGAGTGTGTGCGTGCATGCCCAAGATCCCGAGAGGAGAATGGAGGAGAAGGGATTGTGGTGTGGCCATCTCCCCTGGGGGGTCATTTCTCGCTTTCTGTCTCTCTGTCTGTCTCTGTCTGTCTGGCGAGCACACACACCCTATAGCGAAAAGCTCTCTAAAAAAAAAAAAGAAAAAGAAAAATGTCTTTATTGTGTTCATATTGATTTGGTAACTTGAACTGAGGTGACTAATGTGTTTCCTAGTTGAAGTTTGGGGCTGAGATACAAATGACACTTCTTCATAATTCAAAGCATTGTCAACCAGCACATACATGTCGATTGCATTGTTTATATGTAAATCTAGGCTTCCAGAATAGTTGAATATGTATTCCTTTTGGTGATTAAAAAGTCAGGACTGTTTTGGTTACAACTAATCAAAAGCCAGTTTGGATCAACTGAAGTAAAAAGGAATTGGTGGGAGGATAAAAGTCTTTGTTCACAAACTTGAATAACTTCAGATATGTATGAAGAGTCCCAAAAAATATAAACGTATTCACAGAAAGTGTACACTAACCACCTCAGTAGCCTTTAATAACATACTATAAATCAGCCATTTCAGGATAATATTCCTGTTTCATCTTTGTAAGAATATTATGCTATTAAGACAGGAAAATCAATTCAATATACTACCTATTGCCTTATGATGTAAATAGCACAGTATAAATATTTGTTTGAAAGGTTATGAATGAGGCATTAAAACAACTCATCATCCCGATGAGTAATAACTGATAATGATTCCTGTTATCTATTATGGAACTGAAATGTCATTGCATTATTTGGATAAGGCACTTGGAGCTAAGTACACAACATTCACTAGCCCACTTTGTTTTCTGCTTTTTCTCTAACCAGGCAAAATATTAAAGCATTTCTTTCTCTCTCTGTCTCTCTCATACACACACACACACACACACACACACACACACACACCCACCCCGGCAGTATTCTTTACCACAATAAAAGAGATTAAAAAAATTGCTTTATGGTGATACAAACTAAACAAGGAAATCTCTGTTATCCAATATCGAATTATGCTTCATGCAAAATGGTATCATTTGACCTACTCTGTATTCCCACTGCTTTGTTATGACTATCAACTCAAAAAAGAATGATTAAAGACAGGAAGACAGAGAAGGTCAAATCAGCTGAATTCTGCTGCTCATTTAAACTACTGGGATCTAGCCCAAGGGAAGAAAGAAGAGAAATTGAGAGTTAAAAATCAGATGCTAAGTGAGGCTTCAAGTTTTCCCCAGCTTCAATGTATCTGGGTTATGCAAGTCTCCATTAGTACAGACAATTAAGAGTTTCTAAATTGGGAATTCTGTTTATTTGCTGTCGCATTTAAAATTTCTTAGGCTTTAAATTCTTAGATCTAAACGTGCTGCTCATGGGGTAGCAAGAATGTAGTCTATTCTGTGGTAACAATTTGAGACTTAGCTGGAAGACAAATTCCAAATGAAAGAATCATTCTCTCAATAATGCTAATGGCTTCAAGGAAAGGTATAATTACAAGAACAAGGCTGAATGTAAATATTGTATAAGGCTTCTTGGCTGGAAATAAGAGCAGCCTGCAGAAAACATCATATTCTAATGGGCAGTTGTCTTTATTGGAAAAAGAAGTTAATGTCAATTCAAAAAAGTCCCTAAACTCTAGAAAGAATTATAATTACAGATTTTTGAGACATTTACTCCAATAATATCCACAAGCTTTGGTAGATCTCTACCAAACAAAGAGAAAAGGATAAATATCTGTTTTATTCTTATTTACTCAAATTTTATGTGTGTTCCATCAAAGTTGGCCTTAGGCAAGACCTTGCCACCAAAATACTTTTTTTTCCTGGTTTCAATTTCTTTCTTAAAAAAAAAAGGTAGAAATGGTAAGAACATTAAAATTGAATTTATAGCTTAATGATATGACATCTTATTTAGTCAGAACTGGAGGAACTAGAGGACAGCTTCTTACCATCCTGGGTGGTTCTCCTTGTGTTTCTAATGTCTTAATAGTTCCCCTTTACTGTAGACATGATTACTCCAAGTAACCAGAATCTAATGATTAGTTGACGCATTTCCTGACCCTCCCCCAGCATCCATTATACTACAGTTTAAAATGAAGGACAAATTAAACAATAGTATCCAGATATCAGGTCTTACTAATAAAATAATGCCTTGGGGCCAGCAGGTACCATAGTGTGGTACAGTGGTTATAACACTGGACTCCCACATGGCCAACCATAATTCTAGTCCTGGATCCAACAGCTTCAAAATCACTCCTGTGTATGTGTGTACTTGTCCCAAATCCCAGGAGGAGAATGGAGAAGGGATTGTGGCGTGACCAACCCCCTCCTGGGGGATGGAATTTCTCGCTTTCCCTCTTTCTTTCTCAGTCTCTCTTATTGTTGCTAGCACTTGTCTTCAAAGTTTATTCTTATTCATAGTTATTTCCTGAAAATGTGAGGTGTTTACTAACATATCTCTATAAGGCCTTAAACTCATCTCTTCTCAGTATCACAAATCTACCAACTATACCAACTATATTCAGCTTTTTTTCTTTTTTTTTAAACTTACCACAGGGGATGTATGCTCACTGAAGAGAGAGAGAGGGAGGGAATGTAAGAAATCACCCCCACTTGGTCACACTGCAATCCCTTCTCCATTTCTACTGCCTTTCAAGATTAAGGTTACACACACACACACACACACACACACACATACACAACCCTACCATGGTTTTCAAACTGCTGTGTCCAGAATTGGAATCTTCCACTTGGTTCCAACATTGGAAGGTTCCAACCTTCCAAACAGTTGACCATTTGAAATCCAGTCATCTTAACTGAACTCTACTAAGTTTTCAGCCTCTCAGATACCAGGCTTCTTCTTTTTCAATACCCCTGAAATTTCTTATTTTCTTGGTAACTCTCTAATCCCTACAATGTTTTTTTTCATATGTTGTGTATATTTTCCAGTTGGTCTTGGTTATTGGTCTAATCTGAGCCACTGGTCTCCCTGCTGCAAGTAGACCTTCTGCCCTAATGCAGTGTAGAATAGTTACAGCCCATCTTTCGTTCTTTTCTTTTCCATGTTACTGACTAAAACAGTCGTCCTATAGAACATCTGAATGTCTGGATTTGCCTGATCATTTCTCCTGAAATGTGTTTTTTTTCCAGTGGCATGCATTAATTTGTCCAACATAATTCATATAAACTATCTAAAGGCTTTATTAGATTGCATTTTTGGCAAAAACTTAATAGGTAATCCTATATTCCTCGTAATTTATTGCATTTGGAGAGAAATCATTTAGTTTTAATCACAAAGTAGCAATGCCCCAGTATTTTTATTATAAAGTTGCACACAATCACTCTTCTATCAACAAGTAACTCTTCAGTTGATACTCCAATATGATTGTATACATTTGTAAGTTTCCTATAAGTCTTTCATTTAATGCTTCCGCATAACTGGACTCTTTGTCTGAATCCATTTTTTTCCCTAAGATTGAATAATGAAGAGTTTCTGATCCTATCCTTTCCAATGTGTTCATCTTCTTTAAAAAATAACTTCATTAATTGGGTCTATTTCATTATCCTAAAATATATTTCTAATTGGAATATCAATGAAAAATGCCTAATCCATGAATTAGTTATACAATTAATATATGTATTAAATCTTAAAGCATATATTTATTTTTTTATAAAAATAGTTGAATAAACAGACACTTCCAGTAGTTATCATGAAAACATGAAATAAAACCTAATGTTTGTTGCAGCATTATTAACAATTGCTAAGACATGGAACCAACCCAAATGTCCATGAACAGAAGAATGGGTTGAAAAATTTTGGCACATATACTCTATGAAATATTACTCAGCCATAAAATACCACCAAACCCTGGTTTTTGATAGAAAGTGGACTTAGTGCTGAGTTAAGCAAGCCAGGCTTTGAAGGAAAGACACTGTATGTCTCCACTTAATATATACCTACTGTCCTCACTCTATGACTGAAACTGAAACATTAGAGGATATAGAAACATGGAAAATGGTTATGGCTACTGGATACAGTATGGGAAGAGGGTGGAAGGAAGATATTATGAGGAAAGACATTAAGGAGAAACAGAAAGAGGCAAGAAATTTATGGTACACAGAAATGATTATCAGTTGATGATAATGTGTATAGTGTCCCACATGGATTGATATAAAATGTATTCATGTTGGAAAATTAACTTTACAAGCTAAGTTATGTATAGTGATTGAATGTATAAAAGAAATGTAAATAAAATATATTTTAAAAAAAGAAAAGAAAACCTAATGTATCATTGTGGACTCATGGATTTTATGTATTCATAATGTTTTAGTACTTATCTTTTAGTCTCTGCCTGTATAAAGCTTATATTACTGGTGGAAACACAAGAGACTAAAACAATAGATAAAACATTAAACTCAGATAATAATTAGAAATATAATCTTAGACATTCTGACTGGGGCTAGGTGGTATCTCATCATTGTTTTGATCTGCATTTCCCTTACAATAAGGGATGTTGAGCAATTTTATATGCCTTTTCACTATTTGTATGCCATTTTTAAAGAATGTTTTTCTCAACTCCTTCTCCCATCTTTTAATAGGGTTGCTCATCTTTTTTCTAAACAGCAGCTTGAATTCCTTGGGTATTCTGGGTATCAGTCCCTTATCCGATGCATAATTTACAAAAATATTTTCCCATTCTGAGGGCTGTCAATTTAAACTGTTCACTGTGTCTTTTGCCATGCAGAAACTTCTTAGTCTGATATAATCCCACTTGTCTATTTTGGGGATTATCATTTAGAAGGAAAACACGAAGGCAAAGCATTAATGGAACAAAGAAAAGTGGTATTATCTGTTGAAGATATTGTACAGTTTTGTCAACTGAACTGGGGAGAAATGTTCACATATCAAAATATTCACTCTGTAAGCTAAAAAAGGGATTTAATCTATAAAAGAAAATGAAATAAATAAATAAATAAACTAAAAAAATAAAATAAATAAAAAAAACAAGCTAAAAAAATTAAAAAGAGCAAACCAACACACCAAAAAAGAAAGAAATATAAATACGTGCTATTTTGAATCACGTATTACATTGGATAGGCTAATTGTAGCAAATTGATCCCTAAATGTGTAATGTAAATCCTAACAAGCCCAATCTTTTAGGCATAATCAGTGTTTTCTTTTTCATGTAACAGTTCTATGTAGGTAAGTAGTTTGGTAGTCATATTGCCACACACAAGTAGAGACTCAGGGTGACTGAGGCTTGCTCTCATCTTCAGTATATCTTGCAAATTCAACATAGATCTGTCTGCACTCCAGTCAGCCAGCAAGAGAAGTCTGTAAAGCACCCATATGGGAGAATTTAATGGGAAATAGTACTTCCACACCACGATTCATGAGCCATTGGCCTGAAACCTTTACCCTATAATTCCAGAAATACATGAAGGGTCCATGAGTTTTGGGGAGTTGATGATACAGTTTCAGAGGTATCTCCTAAGATGACTTAAAGAAATAATAATAATAGGAAGGAAGAAGCAACAAAAGACTCTGGCCAGAAAGAACTTTCCATGAAAAGGAATAGCACTGATTATAAGGAATAGCAAGTTGGGCCTGTTCTAGAAATAGTAGGAAGACCAGTAGTGGCTGAAACGTAGCATGCAGTGACAGACAATGTATAAGAAAGTCAGAGAGATGAGCATATACTTTGCACCTTAAGGACTATGTTGAAGATATTACAATTATTTCTAAGTACAATGAGTATTCACTCCAGATGTTTAGTAACTGTTTTTAAAAGATATCTTTTCCTGCTGTCATGAAAATAAAATGCAGTGGGTCAGCCCTGTGGCCTGGTCATTAAGGGGGACAGATCCCACATGGCCTACTGCACAGTATGAATCCCAGTCCCCAAAGCTTGAAAAACACATCAAATGCCTGAGTATGTGTCCAAAATCCCCACAAAGAAATGAAAAAGAGAAAAGGGAAAAGAATAAAATGTAGCCATGTAAGAATGGAAACGGGCAAACCAGGTACTAGGGTTTTTCAGCATTCCTGGTAAGAGATGATAGAAGCTTGACCTAGAACATCTTAATATGATTTATTAAGATATATTTGGTACTCACTGATACTGCTCTTTACCTCACACTTCACGAGATGTGTGTTGGGAAAATCCTGACTGTATCAATACAGATTCAGAATCTTACCACCTTTCATCAATTTGAATACTGATACCCGGGATCCAAGTCTCAGGACTACTGTGGATTCTACAGTAACTTTCTTGCCACTCACCTGCCTCCCCATGTCTCACTAGGACTGATTCTCTAACAGTACTCAGAACAAGTCTCTTTTTGTCTGTTTAATTGCCAAAGGACATGTTCACTTAACAGAGAGAGACAGAGAGGGAAAGAAAGCATGCACACACACACACACACACACACACACACACCCCATAGGATATGCTCACATCCCTCCCTTCTCTCCATTTCTCCATCTTGTTAGGATTTTAGGCATGCACACACATTTACCCAATGTGTTTCTCAAGTCACTGGGGCTTGGATTCAAACTGTGGTTAGTCACATGGTAACCAGCTTCCTTAACCACCAGACTACGGGATCAACCCCAGAACAAGTCTTTTAAGGTTAGATGATGTCATTCCTCTGTTTAAAACCCTCTACTGGTTCATCATTTCTCTCAGTGCGAAACCAAAATCAGAACAATGATCTACAAGGCACTCCATGAGCTGACTCCTTTACCTTCAGGGTTTTGCTTTCTTTCCAACTCTTGCTGCCTATCTATTCTACGAGGCTTCCTTGCTATTGCTGTGACATGCCTGCCTGCTCCCTACTTAGGTTTTTCTCTGTGTTCTATGTGAAATGTTCTCTCATCAGTTCTCCTCCCTAGTCCTTTTCTGTCTTTTCTACAATGTTGCATTCTCACAGAAACTGTTGTGTACCAAAGTATAAAGTACAGAGACAGGCACCACCTCACCACCAGCCTCAGAGACTCCTTTGCTCTCCTTTTTCATCATATGTCATTTTTAACATTATCTATAATGTACTTATTTTAAATGCTTATTCTTTATGATCTACTTCTACTGCACCCATACCCTAAATAGGAGCTTTTTGAAAGCTGAGTCTGTTTTGTTCACTGATGTCTACAGTGTTTAGAATGGCACTCAGTACGTGAAACTGGCTGGTTTAATATATAAATGAATGAATGAAGAAAGCTAGGAGTCAGTGTAAACAGGTGGAAAAGCCTAAAAGCATTTTAACACAAATAGAAAACCAACCAAAGGGTAGAGGAGGATGATCCAGAGAGCCCCATGAGGTATTGTTGTCCAAGGTATTTCTCAGTTTTATCTATTCAAAAAACTCAGGAAGCCAGGTTTAGGTGTCAAAATAGAATTTTTATTTGGAACTTGTACATTAGCAGAAAAAGTAGCAATCTAGCAAGAAAAAATTGAACTAGTGAGGGATAAAGCGATCCACAATGAAGTTTTGGCATAGACCATCTATGTTCAGTTGTTATTTTTTTTAATCTGCGCAGTTTGGCCTGATCTGATTTCAACCACTCAGTTAACACATTTTGTGTAAAGATCTAGGCTGACTATACAGGTAGAGACTCCTACATAAATAAAAAGTAACAGGGTTCTGTCCATTGTTGATACCTCGTTCTGCCAACTAGTGTGACCAATCCATGGACAGAAAAAGAATCAAAATAGTTTTGATCAAAATGACTGCACCTGAAAGGAGCGGAGAACACACAGAAATGACTCAGATTAATCATCACTGCATGAATCTGACTCATTCTGTGGTGGTGGTTTTTTTAAGAATCAAGGCTCTTTTTGTCATTTTGTTCCTCTTATGGGCATCTTTCCCAGCATATTTCTGTCTTTTTATTTTTTTTTCCTTTGGTTTCCCCTTTTTCATCAATAATCCAATCCAAGTGTAAAAGTACTGTGAATGTTAGATCCTTATATTGAATACAATGGGCTGCACATCCTAGGAGTATTCACTCTGAAACTTTTTGTGCACTGAAAGACCTTAAGTTTGAAACCTTTATTTTATACCTGTAGGACATTTTTGTCAACAAAAAAGGATATCTTTTCTTTCTACCTAACATTGTGATCAAACACAAAGGAAAGAACAACAATGGCCTGCAGGACCACGATTCACTTATATTTTACTTGAGAAATAGAATAAGTGACTAAAAACGTATCTCTATAACAGTATATAAAAGAGTAGCAACTTATTCTCATATTCATTCCTCAATGTTGATCAGTGTCAATCAATAAAGCCAATTTCAGTTTGCTAATAGGAATCATGCATTATGCAAACATGCACAATTATATTTTTAATATCCAAAATTATAGAATAAATGTCAATGCTAAAATTTCAGTTAGGGCCTTATAAAATATACATAACACATGCCAGATATGATTCTTTATGGAGAAGAAATTTTTCCAGTATAAAAAATAATTATCAAATAATAAAATGTTTACCCCTGTGAAATACTGACTTATGGCAATTTTCTTCCCTGTCAGCCTACAAAGTATAACTCAAAAATTTATTAAAAAATGGTAATCATTTTGAGTTTTAAAAAATCTGTATTGATATTTTCTGTTATTTTGTAAGAGTATAATATAATTGGTTATCTAAAATAATAGGAAGTTCTGAGCAGACTTAGGGATCAGTCAGCCCTTAAAAACACATTAATCGAGAATCATATCTAAGCCATGACAAAAGAAACTGAGGAATGTTTTATATTATTTTGATTTTAATTTTGTATCACCTTGAAGGCAGGAAATATGAGGATAAAAATAAGTCATCTAAGACATTATTTAACAGGCAGTTTCTCACTTTGTTATACATAATCTCCATTTTTCACAGATGGCCCTTAAAACTTGGGTACCTTTCCTTCTCCAAATTAATGTTACCCTATCTGCATATGTGAATGATACACGCCTGGCCTTTTCAGCCCCTGGCCTGCTCACCTAATATCTCGTAGTCAATCGACACCCTTTTTCATACCCTGTCCCTGTGGTATACATGATACAAAATGATCTGCCTGGAAAGTACTTGGCTTCATCAATTCTCTAAAAGTTCTACTCTATCTTGACTTTATTTTTTAGATTTTTTTTTCCTTCTCACTTCTATTTCTATGAACCTGCAATGGCTTAACAATTTTAAAGACTGAGAGCACAGGTGTAACATGATTATATATTCCCCAATTTGGTAATAAAATACATTTTGGAGCTGCTGAATGACTTTTACTAGGTCATATAGACTACAAAGCAATGATTAAAATGAGAGAAATCCCTTCATAAGAGTTAACCATAAAATCTTCTTTCCCATTCAGGTTACTTTTTATTCCTTCACAGACTTATTATGGCAATAGGTTGAAATAATAAATAAATTAGATTGCAATCCAACCTAATTCAACTATATGAATAGTCTCTAGTCACTTTACAGCAGTGTATAAAACATTTTGATTGCTAAATTTTGAGACTTTTTTTTTTTTAATTTTGACACTAGGATCCGGGTAGCATGGTGGTGATTAAGGTGGTTGGATTCTGTATGGCCAACTGCGTGGTTTCAGTCACAGACCCAGTGACTTGGAAAACATGTCAGCACATGTGAATACATGCCCAGGGTCTTGATACGAAGGAGAGATAGAGGAGAAGTGATTGTAGCATGACCATCCCCCATGAGGAGTGTTTTCTCATCCCCCCAACACACTCACTTTCCATCTCTTTCTCTTGGGCAAGTGTACCTGCTCTCTAGCAAATTACAAAACCAAAAACAAAGAAAACCTAACACTAGAACTCTTATCCACAAATTACACAGCAATTGACCTGCCTGGAACAGACAGGAGTTGGTCAGTAACTGCCAGTTTTTGTATTTATTTGTCCTATTGCCAACTCAGGAACAAGCAGTGAAAGTCGAATACATTCCAGAAAAACACAGAATTCCTTGCTTCTATACAACTATCCTGTAGCTCCCCCATGCCAATGACCTCCAATCAGAGCATACCTAAAGCTTTTCTAAATAATTTAGCACTATAAACCCTTTCCTATGTCCTTTCTGTTTTTGAATCTCTGCCAGACACAGTGATGGTGGCTGATTCTCTAGCAATAGCAAGTTCTGAATAATTTTTGTTCTCAATGTGGTAGCCTTCATTCATTTCCATAAGGTAAAAACTTAAGAAATGATGGATCCTGAAAGTCTATGATAAAATTCAAAAGAATAATTTTTATTAAGCAAAGCTTGTCCTACTTCCAAGGTCTGATACAATCAAAAACTTCAAAGACAAAGTTTTCTTAGCTGTAATTTGAGTTAAGAACCTGGCTAAGTGTTTTGTTCTATCTGTATACAAGCACTGTCTGTATAAATGTACCTCAGGACAAATTTGCCTCAGTAGACAGAGGTCAGACCAATAAAAAAAGATGAAAAAAAGCTCTTGAGAATCAAATAGACTTTTAAAAAGTACCCAAATTACAACTAATACCACTGGAATTGAAGTGTACCAAGAATGCCTTTAAGCATGGAACAAAGGCCAATAGGGAAAGGACCTCAGCTACTGAAGAAATAAAGGTATCCATCCCTAATGTGGCAGAAGCTGGTGAAATATTCAACTCCTCAAGCAATACAAAGCAAAGAAGAAATCATTTTTAGATAAGAGGACAAAACTAATGGATATTCTCAGCAAGCCTAAAAGCTGGGTTACCACAATTGTACAAAGATAATGGTTTCTACCTCGACAATTCTTTTCAGTGATTGTTTTGCCAATATACAGTGTAAAGGAAACAAAGACTAATAATTGCTTGTCAGCATTGTGGAAACATGACTGGCATTGTGAGGGGCAGAGCTGGGATACAGTGGATACCACTTCACAGTTACAGTAGAAATTAACAGGCAACACCATGTTCACACCAAAGGAATGGGAAAGAAAGGAACATTTGAAGGTCAAGTTGAAAGAGCTGTTTACATCCATCCAGTTAACAAAACACATTTCAAAAATCAAGGGTTTGAGTCATTGAGAAGATTTTTTTTTTAGTGCAAAATGATGCAAGAAATCACAGTAAAAATTGAACTTGGTGTGCCAATTCTAATTATGGGTGGGTGAGGGAAAGCTTGACTATAAAATCCTATAAACAAAAATGGTCAGCCATTAATATTTTACTATATGGGGGAAAAGCTCTACAGTACACTGAAGCCTGAGTCCTCAATAATATGTAATACAAAAAAACACTCAAGCAGATTTGAGTAACTGAAAGGATTTTCTAAGATTCCGCCACAAAATGAAAACATATTGCATAAAAACTGACATGTTTCACTTTCAAATAAAGTAGCCTCGAAGAAGCAATAACAAAAACCCCACTACCTTTAAATACATACTGAATTCATGCTATATATGTCTAAAGATGGAAAGAAAGCCTGAAGGTGGAGGAACTCACAGTTTAGGGAGAGTAAAATGAGACTATTATGAGGGTTATAGGCATAGTTAAAGGCATTTAGTACTTTTATACCAAGTATCAGGAATAGTATTTTGCCCAGCAAGATCTCGCAACAGAAATGAAGAGCTGGAACAAGGTGAATGGAACGGAACAGTATACATATGAAAATAGTAGCTTGATATCCGCACATTTAATAAGCAATATAAGAATTCAAGTAGCACCTTGAACTGCAAAACCTTTGTATATTTCTCATTAGGGTTTTGTTGTTGTTGTTGGTGGTGGTGGTGGTTTTTTTGTTTTTCTACAGAGATTTTTGTTACAGGGTGCATGCACTCTCACCAGATAGAAAGCAAGAAATCACCTCCTAGGGTGCATGGCCACACAGTAATTCCTTCTCTCCCATTTTCCTGTCTGGATTTTGGGCATGTGTGAATATGTGCCCAGCATGAGTTTTAAGCCTATGGATCTGGGACTCAAACTGCAGTCGATTTCATGGCAACCTAGCAATGGAACTCCCACACATCATCTGTTGGGCCCCTTATTAGGTTCTATCTAGACCTTGCTTGTATTGACAATACCCGAATATCTTGAATCTGAAAAATTTAGAACATTTAATTATATCATGTCCAGGCTCATCAACATGAACCTTGCCATTATCCTCCAGCATTTCAACAGTAAAACTCACCCAATTGCTTTTGTTCTCCTGGCTCAGTCTCACTGCAACTCACTCAGAGATGGACAAGACAATAAAAATGGTAGTGCACTCCATTCTCGGTGAAAGAATTGGATGCTGTGTACACTCTTCCTTTAGTCTTTGTGCTTAAGGACCCTTCCTACCCAACAACCATCCAGACTCAGGAAGGTGGAAGATTTTTCTGTCTGTAGAAACATTAAACAATAAAGCAGAAATAATGTTCCTGTTACTGTTAATTGGAGATTCCTTGCTGCTAAAATTTAATACTGATGTATAACCATTTTATTTGGTGGCTCCTGAAACAATCTCAGAAAGACAGTTGAAAAAACAAAAAGTAATATAGTCTACTTCATGCCTAAACTTGACATCAGCCATATGGTTACAACCCAGATGAAACTCAGATTCAACCTTTCTATAGACAAGAAAGTGCCTGTTTTAAACACACATGCATCTAATACCTTTGTCCCCTTTTGCTTAAATGTCTTCATTATTTTTTCTTCCTTATATCAATTTATTCAAAGAATTATTTGTATGTGGCATGCCTTCCCAATTTACATTCTATCTAAAGAATCAAAATCTGTGTTCTACACTTTACCCTTCAACAGGAAATAGCCTTCTTGACTCTTATATGAGTGATCCCTTTTTTTTAGTATCTTTTTTTTCAGTACCCTTAGTCCAACTTAGGATTTAAATAAGGTCCTCATTATATCTCATTGGAGATTTTGTAGCTACCTACAAAACTGACCTTGGTGCTGTTGTCATTTCATAGTTAAGTCTACCCCTGACACTGTCAGGTGAGTTTTTCCTAAAACCAACATCCGATGATGTTACTTTCTGCTCAAACACCTGCTGTTGACTCCTTTCCACTGATAGAATAAAATAAGAACACCATAACTTCACAAATCATATCCCCATGTCATATTCCTTCTTCAGTCAATATAATTCTTCATTATATCAATCATCGGGTAAATTGGAGATAGAAAATAGCATGGTCCTCCCTGCTTAAAATACATCTCATTGCTCTTCCATATGGCAAGTCTACACTCACCTTTAGGGTGAGCTCAGATTTCTCCTTTCAGGAGGCCTGTGTTTCCTAGGTGGAATAATTTTTACCCTCCTCTAAAATCTGAAGGAACTTTGTGCTATTGCTACTATAACATCTATTTTGCTAAAACTTTATTTCATACATATATTTTACTATTTACATTACAGATTGCACCATCCTTTTTTTTCCCTTTAAGAAAAAAATTTTTTCTATGGAGTACATGCAATCACCAGAGAGACACAAAGATAGAAAGTGAGAAATCACCTCCCAGGGGAGATGGCCACACTGCAGTCCCTTCTCCTCCATTCTCCTCTTGAGAGTTTGTACACCCAGCATGAGTTTTAAGCCACCGGGTTCAGGACTCAAACCGCAGTCAACTACATGAATGTCTAGCCATGTAACCATTATGCCATCTACTGGTCTCACAGATTGCAACCTTCTTAAAAGAGAAGCTTATTCCTTTTTACATTTATGACCTTCCCTATCACATCCAACACCCAAGAGTTGCTGATAAGGTGGTATTGAATTGAAATAAATCAACACTTGTATGAACTAATATTTTTCTGTGACTAACACTGTGCATTAATCATCACATGGCATCTCCTGGTTACAGAAATACAGAGCTGTTCATGTACATGGCATAATATAAGTTCACCTATCTTTCAGAATAAAAAGTTAAAGTTGACATCTGAATATTTGTAACTATCACACAAAGAAAATATAAGAACTTGTATAATAAAGGAAAAATAACTTCAGTATTCTCTCATTTATCTTGAAGGGTCTCTGTCTTAGAAGAAGTTATCCTGTATATGAGAAGACTTCATGAAGTTCATGGAAAAGTGGAATTCATGTATGAGTTTATTTTGGTGCAAAAAATAAATAAACCCACACGGTTCCTTCACCATCCACGTTTTCCAAAAGTTTGATATCACTCACACTGTATGTCAATTTTTAAAATGGAAAACCCAAAAGCTTTTTAAATATTTTTCATTGAGAAGGTGGACAGAAGATGGTTCTCACTCAAAACTGGAGACACTCTGAATTTGTCGTTACAATGTGAATATATTCTCGGAAGTATCCTAACTTAAATTCTCAGTGATTTAGGAAATTATTAGTGGAAGGTATTATTTCTACCCACAAATCTTAACTTGTTGTTCAATCTCAGTATAAGATGGAGTTTTAGATTATGTAATTTCTTAAGTTCCATAATTCATTTATTACTGCTCTAATTAAGTTATAAGTTGTGAGGTTAATAAGAATAAATTGGAAGAGTACTAAATGTTAGCGTCAAGTTTTTTAAAATCGCTTGAGTCAGTGATTTTCCAGACATAAAAAATAAATAGTAATTTGTAACAAAACAAAAAAACCACAGTTATTTTTGAAGTACATATTTATTTATATGAGAGATGCATGAAGAAACAGAAATACATAGAAAATATGGATGTCATGCCTAAGGAAGACTTAGAGATATGGTAGTCACCATTTATTTTTCAGGGATATGGAGATGAAATGAAAATACACAAATATACAAGAATTTAAAGTCAAACTGACAGCTTCACCCCAGGATCCTAGGAGGTCCCAGAAGAGAGAGTATATATACACTTTTCTGTATCTGAAACATAGACTCTGATAAAGGTTGCTAAACCTGAGAACACGTTGGCATAAGTTTCGTTTGCTGAAAGTTTAAATGTGTTATTTTTACTTCCATGACTTTTTATTTTCCCTCCTGTCCCACACTCCTGTTTCTATTTCAACATCATGATATTAAAGATAGCATGACTACAACTCTGTGGAGGCCCCTAGAATATTTTAAAGAAGATATTCATTTGATTTCCTATACAAACTAGTTTTTGATGATGAGTTAATCTAATAATAAGAGTTGCCACAGAAAGGGAGCATAATTTGAAACATAAATCTAAGAATTTAAAATAATCACTTCTTTATAACACTGTAATATAGTTCATAATTCTTTATTAGCATCATATCACTATCATCTTTGTATCATCTCCCATTGGGCTAGAGAAAGTGGCTACATAATTTGATGATTACAAGTTAAAATTGTTCTCTCTCATTATGGAAGGTGCTATGCAGGAAGACTTACTAATCACAAAACTCCTGTGTAATACAGCAAGTATTAACAAAGTCATAACCAGTTTAATAATCTTAAGTGTGAACTCCTCCAGTTGAGGCAAATAGCCAAACAAAAAATTGAGACATTTCCTCTATAGACTGAAGAAATTCTACATATGTCCCAAATTTTTCAAATGAATATGGCTTAAAAAAGTTGGAGAAGAGAAAAAACAGAAAGGCTCATACTAATAAAGTGAGCAATAACAGGACTAAACTGCAAGATTGGGTGAGAAAAAGAGGGTCTTTGAAATTTCTGCACAAGACTCAGTATTAAAAAACTTTTTTTATTAACTTTTATTAATAGACCTAAACAGTACTTGATTAAATATAAGTAACGTATATAGGAATCACAAGCACTAGAAAACTATCAATTCCTCCCAAATTGCTATGTTTATACAATTCCATTTATAATCTCAGTGGAAAAATTCACAAAATGAGTATTGAGATTGAAAAAAAGGAATAGATTACAAAAGTAAATATATGGTTTTTGCCGCTTCTTTGAAAAAATATATAGCAAACACAGCAAAAGGTTAATGGCAATTGTCTGTCAATGAAATGACCATTGTCGATATGTTACTTATGTCATGTAGCATATTTAAGTGAAGTAGTTACTTCATAGAGTTGTTGTGAAGTTCATTGTTACTGTGAAGCTCAAATGAAATGTAGATAGAAGTGTTTTATAAACTGAGATATTATGCAAATATGAAGATTTAAAATTATATATTCAACATTTACCATCTGGCCTCTCCATCTTACTGATTGTAGCTGTCTTAATAAGTCTCTATGGTGGATTAACTCTTCTTTTTTCCTAGTAATTTATAGGGAATTTGGAAAGGGTCCTGTAATTTAGGAAATGTCTCATCAATTTTCTCAACAGATAGGTATGCCTCTAATTTACAGAGGTAAAGAAGCCCACAAACAAAAACCCTCCAAAGTACACAACATATCTTATGAACCCACATTCATGGGTACCCATTTATTCTATTCTTCCTCATTTTATGTTATGGTGGATGTTCCCTGACATAGCTATTCTTCCTTTCTTAGTAGATTTTATTCTGACATGCCTTAACAAGATTAAATGATTAAATATTTTTTCTCTCACTTTTCTGTCAAAATGACAGCTTTTCAACTACTCGATTTTTGTCCCTTAAAAATAAAGCATTTATTTTCACTTACTCTCTCCTTCCACACATAAATTCTTGAAATATCTTCTTTGAAAATATTTGTTTCTTAACTCTCATTAATCACTCTACTCAACCATAGCTCTTTCTCCTATGCCTCATGACTCTTGTGAAGATCATACATAGCCTCTGGGTCCCTAAATACAAAGAGCCTTTATCTCTTATTACCTAAAACACTTTTTGGTACACACTACCCTGAACTTCTGTGATCATCACATTTGGCTTCTTTTACTATCTATCTCTATGCCAAATATTTCCAAATTCATAGCTCAAAATTTCTCATTTGAGTTACAGGGCTACATGTTGACCTACTTCCTCTCTTTGCATGTCAAAATGGTGCCACAGATTCTACATGTTCAGATAAATTATATTTCATACATCATCATGGTACTTTTATTTTTTCTAAGAGAGATTTTTGCTATAGGTTGCATGTGCTCCCTGGAGAGACAGAGAGATAAAAAGTGAGAAATCACTGCCCAGTGTGGATGGCCATGCCACAATCGCTTCTTTTCCATTCTCCTCTTGGGATCTTGGGTACACAGGCACACGTGCCTGGCATGAGGTTTAAGTCACCAGGTCTGAGACTGGAACCTTAGTCCAGTGGGAGTCTAATGATGTAACCATTATTCCATCTGTTGGCTCCCATCATGGTACTTTTTTCAAAAGTTCTATTAGGGGCCAATAGGTGGTGTGATGGTTAAGGCACTGGACTCCCACATGGCCAAACATGGTTCAAGGCCTGGACCTGAAGACTTGCTTTCTCATCTTCCCTCTCTCCCTCCTCATCAGTGAGCTTATGTGCCCTATAGCAGATTGAAAAATAATAATGACAATAAATAAAAGTTAAATCATTCTTTTTTAAAAGTTCCATTTAATTACATGTGTTTTAGCATAATGTTTAAGAATGTATACCTTACTCAAATGTCTGAGTTCAAGGGTCAGTTCTACCAGTCGAAAGATAAACATTTTGAAAATTTTCTTAATATTTATTTTCTCACATAAAAAATAATCAAAGTCAATTTTGAAAATTAATTTACTTACATAGAATAAAGTTGAACATATTCCCTGATATACTAAATATTTAATAAAAGCTATTTTTATTGCCTATTTCACTTAGATCACAAGCACTACACTAATTAGATGAGATGTAAGTCTCAGAGTCATGCTTGAAACGTACTAACCCTTTACTTTAATATCAATACTACCAGCAATCCCCAGTGGTCAAATCCTAAATTTTTGTCAAGAACATCTGTCAACCTCACTATTTTATCATTCCAACTATATTACAAATATATATATAAATCATTTTATTTTCTCTCTACAGTTGAACAAACCACAGTCCTCATTTTACTTACTAGAATATTTTTGGATGAAATAAAATCTACAAAGTTTCCACCTCACTATGAAAGTAACTGCAAGATACAGTTTCAAAGTTGTATTTAAGTGGTTTTAATGTACATGCAATATATCATTGTGATAGTGTGACACATACACACATATTTATGTATTTATATCCCATATATATGTGTCCTATGTCAATTTATTCTTCCTCTTTTCTTTCATATAGCTCCTAAAACATTTGGACTCTCTAGAGTGTTAAGTATCTTTTATATGCTAATGAGATGACTGAGTGCTGGCAGCTCCTAGGTAGCTTCTGGATTGGGTCAGAAAGACCAAGGCAGGATGAGTTGGTTTTGCCCACCACCAAACCAGATCTCCATGAAGAGGAGAGGGCCTCTCCTCTTTTTTTTTTCTTTATTTTTTTTAAATCTTTTTTTTTTTTTTTGGAGAGGTTTTTGCTATAGGGCGTGTGCGCTCACCAGACAGACAGAGAGAGATAAAGAGACAGAAAGCGAGAAATCATCCCCCAGGGGGGATGGCCACGCTGCAATCCCTTCTCCTCCATTCTCCTCTTGGGATCTTGGGCATGCACGCACAGGTGCCTGCTGTGAAATTAAGCCACTGGATCTGGGACTTGAACCGCAGTCGGCTATGTGGGAGTCCAGTGACATAGCCATTACGCTAACTGCTGGTCCCATGGACCTCTTCTCTTAAATTGCTCTCCAATGGTCAATGATTGCATGGCCTTTGGATGAAGAGCCTATGGATTGAATAGCCATTGGATGAATGATCTATGTGATGAAGGTTCAGAAGAACTCAGAGGACAGGACTTGAGCTTCGGAACAGCTGAAGCCATGGAGATTCCTGGAGGATGGCCTTCCAGAAAGGACATGGATGCTCTGCACTCCTTTTCCCAATACTCATCCTGTACATCTCTTCCATAAGAAAGCATTTCTCGGAGTTCTGTGAGCCAATCTAGCAAACTGATTGATTTTTTGAAGATCAAACTTTAAGTGACAACTACTATTTGCTGCTAACATCTGAATTGCAAGGCAGTGTTGTGGAACTGAGTTCTCCCTCTATGGGATCTGATGCTACAGCCCTGTAGATAATATCTGACTTTAGCTGAATATTTGGATACTCAGCTGATGTGTGCTACAACTAAATAGTTTGTGTAGTGTGTGTGTGGGGGGAATCTGTACACATATTTATGACCAGAAATATTGTGTGATATTGTCTAGTATACACTTCAGGAGTCTTTTCTCTCTATCCCTATAGTCCTTTAGCTGTAAAGAATACCTACAAAGAAAAATGAGAGTTCTATCATTAGGTAAATTGGGGAAACACTGCATATTATTCCTCTTCTTAGAGATATACCGCAAGTTAGTTTCAGATAAGATACTATTTCTATTTGTGTAACCTAGCATTTACCAACATATTTGGCCATAAAATATTACTGTGAAGTAATATAATAAACACATTTTGGGAAATGCCATTCTACATAATGAGATCTATGAACTTTTTAGCAGAGAAGAGCAAAAATAGAATTGTGTATTAGAAAGGCAATTGGTAGTAATGTGAAAAATAGATTTTTTTTCACATCACATTGATGTGATGTGGAAAAAATATAACTAAGGTCAGCATTCTAAGATTTTCCTTAAATATGTTTATATAAAGTACTAACCCATCTTTTCAAATGCTACCACAAAACATTCTCTCAGTCTCTCAGGCTCAGAATCAGAGCCTCTGTATTTCTTATATTCTACTATACTTTCCAGATAATTTCTAACTCCACTGCTGTCACATCTTTTAAAAATAATTAAAACAATGCCCTAATTTCAACCTACATCCATATTATACATTTGAGCCAGATTAACTTTACTAAAGCAGCTATTGAACTTGCAATTTCCTTACAAATGCCACAAATTGCTTTTTTAAATTTTGACTTTGGGGGGAAGGTATAAGATGAGGAGCAAAATCAAGTCATTAGTTTTAAGAAGAAATGAAGAAAACATTTACACCAAATTTAATGAAGGTTTGGAAAATGTCAGAAAAGTGCGTTAGAAACATTGGCATCCAGGAGAACTTTCTATATAATTGTCAACCAGCCAGAATTAGGGGAAAAAATGAAAACAAAAACAAAAACCTAGTAATAACTGAGGTTTTTAAGTATGTTTGAAGAATACATGTTATGAGAAAACCAAGTGATCTAAAGTTGTACCCCATTGCAGAGAGAAAATGAAAATGCTGGCTGCAAAAAACAACCATTCAGAGCACCACCAGTTTTCTTTAAGAATTATTTAACTTTATTTATTATTTTTTAATTTGCTATAGGCTATTTATGCTTGGGAGAGACAGAGAGAAAGCCACCAGGTTCAGCACTTGAACCACAGTCAACCATGTGGGAGTCCAACACCTTATCAACCATACCACCTGCTAGCCGCAAACAGTATCAGTTTTATTCCTTCATTCACATAGAAAGTTTAATGGAGCAACGGGACTATTGCTCAAATTCATGAATCTGAACTGCACAAGTTTCAATCCTCCTTTGGAAAAATGGACCTAATTGAAGACTTGAGTCAGAATTACCCTATAAAATCCATCATGAATATACTTGGGGAGACAGTCTTTTGAGAAAAACTAGATCTCTGTCTCCTAGTTGAAGTCACCCTAAGAAAACTTTCCTCTTTTATAAACCTCACAGTCAAAAATTTGATTTTTTTGGTAGCAAGGGACTGATTTCCAGTTCCTGCCAAGGTTGGTTCAGTAATGAAAAAGTCTATATTCTATTAATTTTGTCCATCATTAACTTAATTCTACTCCAAAAAAATAGTGCATCTAGCCTCTGGGTATTAAAATAGTACCAAGAACAACTTTAGAGGCTCAAAAACAGATGGTGTATGGGACCAGCAGTTGGCGTAATAGCTATGTCACTGGACTCCCATGTAGTCAACCATGGTTCGAATCCCGGCTCTGGTGGCTTAAACTCATGCCAGGTGTGTGTGTGTGCCCAAGATCCTGAGAGGAGAATGGAGGAGAAGGGACTGCAGCGTGGCCATCCCCCCCCAGGGGAGGATTTCTTGCTTTCTGTCTCTCTGTCTCTTTCTCTTTCTGGCAAGCGCACCTGCCCTATAGAATAAACCTCTAACAACAACAAAAACAAACAAACAAAAAACAGATGATGTCATTACCTATAACAAAGTACAGATTCATTAACCCAACAAAGTCCACTGCAATCCAGTCACAGATTATCTTTCCATTTTTTTTTTTCACAATAAAATAACCTAAGCTCATTTCTCTAGTCACTTGTGTTTGTTTTCAGAACATAACTGTGATAGGAAATTCTAAAACAAATTTATATTCAGTTCTCTTTTCCTTCTTGGGACCTCAGAGGACTCTATTCCCCAGTCTGGTTTCAAGTAGGTTGTTCCTTGTAGCAAGATGTGGCCAATGGACTTTAGGTAGTAGAGATACATGTTACTGCTAAGCCAAGCACTTAACTGCTAGGGCAGGACCTCTCACTTCTTTTTCTGCAGCAGATACTGAGAAAGATACCTATTCCGTGTTGTTCAGCTTTAAGATTTTGGAATCTGTGTCATCTTGAATGCATGAGTAACTCTGTGGAGCAGAGAACCTTGAAAAAAAAAAAAAAGAAAGAAAGAAAAAGATAACCTCAAGTGACCCTTGTGGGATATGAAGAATGAGGAAAAAATACATTTTCTTCCATTGGCACATGGGGGTAGGCTTTTACTCTACAATAGTCTAGTATATCCTAAATAAAAAAGAACTTTATTAACACTTCTTCTTAATTTTATAGGGAATATGCCTTCAACTTATTTGCATCCTTTCATAAGGGACAGTGAGAAAAAACAAGATATCTTAACTCAAAAGACAAATATAACAAATCCTGGAATTATTCTGGGAAGTAGCCTCTAGTAAAGGTCAGTGGACCATCAGTAGAGTAATGAAACGTGTTTTTCTTTTCTTCTTTTTTTTTGTTACCATATTGTATGGCTAAAAAGAGGACATCAATCTTTTTTTTTTCTTTTTTTTGGAGAGGTTTTTGCTATAGGGCATGTACACTCGCCAGACAGAGAGACAGAAAGCCAGAAATCACCCCCCGGGGAGATGGCCACGCCACAATCCCTTCTCCTCCATTCTCCTCTCAGGATCTTGGGCACGCATGCACACACGCCCGGCGTGAGTCTGAGCCACCGGGTCCAGGACCGAACCGCGGTCGACTACGTGGGAGTCCAGCCACATAGCCGTTACGCTAACTGCTGGTCCCATCAAGAGGACATCAATCTTAAGAATATCAGCCTTTAAGTGATCAGTTCTTCACATTTTATTACAGTCATCTCACTTCAAGAAGTTAATACTCAGAATAAAATCTAAAAGAATGAGTGTTCACAAGAAGACACATTGGAAAAGTATCAAAGAGTCAGACAAATGAAGAAGAATGTTCTTGCGGTGCCTATGAGAATAAATCTTCACTTTCTTCTCTGAGTTTTAGGACTTTCTTTTTTTTTAAGTTAGAGTCTATCATTAACAAGGATAAAATACTTGATGCTTTCCTCTGGTGAGTCTCATTGTATGTTGTCTGACATTCTTATGTGTATTTACCTTAAGGATTATCTTTTGTATTTAGATATTTGAGTATTCTTAGACACAGGGAACTTAAAAGGTTTACTAGTTACTCTTCCCTTTTTCTGTCCAACTTTCTGGAGTTCTACTATAGTAGTAAAATGGTTTCATGCCATGCAAGTATGGAGTGATCCTTAGCCCATCATTAAAAAAATAAAGTCATTTTGCTTTATTAGAAACCTACTCTTCCCCAGTCATACTGCTTCTGTGATAGTATTCTGCTATTTAAACTCCCATGAAAATCAGTTGGGCCATGCCCTAGATGCAATAGAGAGACTACTGCATGCTTCCATGACTTCTCATGTAAGGATATTGGAACTAGAGAGGTAGATCAGTACTAACACCACTGACGCAAATAAGGTGGGACAATCTCCCTACTTGCTGTGGCAGCTCCAATATTCTCTTCCACAGCCTGGACCTACTACTTTGCAAAAAACCTATAGCATCCCTCTTCCCGTTCATCTGAAGAAAAAAATTGGATCGACTTATTTTAAAAGACAAATTGCCCTCATATATGATTATTGAAACAAAATTAGATCACTTTCTAAACTTCATTTTGTTTTAATATCCTTAGGTTAAAAATAAAAATTTTAAATATGGCCTTGGCTTAACCTTTGCTTTCTTATTTCAGATGGTCATTGTGGAGGGTTTTTAATAAAAGATGATCATATTAACTGAAGCTTCTTGAAAGGTCAGCTTGCCTATTGTCAGAATAGGTTTGTTATTTTAAAAGACAGTCATGTTTTTACTGTGGGGCCATCCTTATGCATGATTAAATAGAATCTGTTGTTCCAAAATTTCCAATTCCATGATTTTCTTTAAAATATAAAACATCGGTTACAAAACTGTCATATAGAGCCTTGCAATGAGGAAGTACTGGCTTCTTTGGGAAACAGAAGGAAGTGCTCAAAGGAAGTGTATGGAAGATATTAAAATAGACTACCAACTTCTCAAATTTTTCTATGAATAGTTCTTCCCACATTAATGGCACTTTCTTATACATACTTACATGTAAACAAGTTGAGATTCAGTCAAGAAGGAACTGCAGAATCAAACCCCAACCCCCAAATTAACTCCATTTAAAGGAAATTGGACTGTGAATGGGGCTGGAAGAGAAACAAGTTGACTCTAAAATATTTGGCTTGTGACTATTGACCAGAAGTATGTATTCAATGTCTTCACAGCATGAAGCTGTGGTAAGTTAAATATTACGTGGGGGGAATAGGTGGGGAGGAACATATTTAGTATGGTTTTCTAAAGAATTTCCTTGAAAAGAGGAACCTCACATAATTCTGCTTTTTAATCAAAAGGAACCAGGCCAAATTACATAACTATAATAATACTCTATTAACTTGAAGCTATTACATTTTGGTTTTATAGATTTACATTCTATGAAGAGTAGAGTCACCAGTGCTGTTGTCCATACACAGAACCAGGTATCAGAGACATACAAAGAAGACCCCAGCCCTCAAGGAATTTGAACCATGTCAACAACAAAGGATGGTTATTTTTGTGACTGTGAGCTCATCTGCTATATTCAAGGCTTTTATTACTGTGGCATGAATCTTGTATATTTATGTTTACAAGTGTGATAACCCAAACATTCTCAACCTATCTTGATTTGAAAGAACCTGACATTACAAGGTAGAAACAAAGAGGCAGTACAATTTTATACTACTTCAAAGTGCTTTCTATGACTGGAAAAGAGGCCAACCTGACAAGTCAGAATCCATTCCCAATGGTTTCACATCATACTCCTTTTCTGCCTACCCAATGTCACAGGGAGAAAAACAAATTTGGTCCAAAAAAAAAAAAAAAAGGTTTTAAAACTTATCTATCAGATTTAGTTTTGTCTTTAAGTCAATTGAATTCTCCATTTTAAGAGACATATCAGTTTATGGTATGTGGAAATATCTAGAACTAAAGATTTTAATATTAAAACTAAACATGCAATAATTTCTTACATGCTATTGCTAATTTTATACAAAGTGTTTTGTTTTCTGACTAGAAAATAGGACTCAGGGACAGTGATTTGAGCTGATTCTTAGAGTAGTACAATGTAAGTGATTCAAAGTGTATCTCAATTTCATTATATTTTCATGTTACGTATTTGTATTGTACACTATACACATTTCTAACATCATTCAATGTGAGTGAATCTATAGTAAACTGCCATTCTGAAGAATAGCACTCTTAATCAGTTCAGGAAAGGTCATGCTTTGTTTGCTTGTTCTATAAATCATGCACACATTTCTTCTAAGTGCCTTAAAGATGTGCAAGGTCTCAATTCCACCTAGCAAAGCAACAGCATATTTTTGAATGAAAATGTTCAACAGTCATTGAAATGGAAGAAGTGACATTCGTCCACCTTCTACATAAATACAACTAACAGTACCTTCAAGGGCAAAAATCAGCCCGTGAAAATGAAATCAAAATGACTGGAAACAGAAGGCACACACTAAGTTAGTCATTGATTGATTTAGTTGGGAGGGTCCCAGTAACAACCTGACATTGATATATCATTTAATCTAACAGAATAACAACAAATCTTAAAGCAATCAGTTTTAATGGTCTTAATAACTCCAATCAAATTATTCACCTTCCACAATAATATAGGAGGATGGCTTTATATTTATTCATCAGATGTGTCAAATAAATATCACTGTTTGCCAAACTCGACCCTAGCCCTTCAGTCATTAATAGATTCTGTTAGCATTCCATTTTTAATTGCTCTGTCCTAATTAGGGTGACAATAGGTCCCAGTTTTCCAGGCAATCGTTCTGGTTTATGTTTTTTGCACTAGCATAATTTTTAAAAGCATCTCTCCATTTCTCTAAAGTGTCCTGGTTTGAAAGAGAAGGAATATGGCCACCATACACACCATGTTCGTCACTCTGCTTTTACCACTTCCTGTCTCTTTAGGGCCCATTAAATCAAAGTCAAAATCTGTTAAAATTAGTGTGAGTGTGTGTATACACATACACAAAGTCAACTTGATATTTCTTTGCCTACCTAAAGAAAAGTAGATGTCCAGGAACCAACAGATAGTGTAATGGTTACGTCACCAGACTCCCATGAGTGGACCCCAGTTCAAGTTCCAGACCCATTAGCTTAAAACTCATGCCAGGTACATGTGCATGCATACCCAAAATCCCAAGAGGAGAATGGAGGAGAAGGGATTATGGCATGGTCATCCCACCTGGAGGATGATTTCTCGCTTTCTGTCTCTCTGTCTCTCTCTGCCTTCCCTATAGCAAAAATCTCTCAAAAAAAAAAAAAAGTAAAGAAAAAAGAAAAGAAAGGTAGGTAGGGTTTCTCAGTCTTCAAAAATAGCAGTCTAGTGAGATAAAACTTTGCTGACAGGCTTTCCTATACATTTTTCTTTTCAATGACTCCACTTTAGTTAAAAAAAATAAAAAATCTGTTCTGCCTTCTGACAATGGCAGAAACTAAGATGAACCTTGGGAGTGAATTTTTAAGATGAAAGTCACTTGCCATTTATTTGATCTGATCTTTCCCAGTATAAACTTTTAATGTCTCTGATAGTGACGGAATGGAGTTTTAGCATTTTTATTAATATTGATGACATTTTGCATTGGTTTTAGGTTCTATAACTACAGAATTCTATCAGTGAAGAAAATGGTGAACATGCAAGAATTCTCAGGACACTGTTGGAGTCAGACTGAAGTTTTAACCATCAAAGTAATGGTTCTACAAAGAGACGTGGGATAGAAGTCACCTGGGGCTCTCCAGGAGGGGCTCATAGGTGAGTAAATGGAAGGTGCTCAATAGATCCAAGACAAAGTCAATACCAAGAAACAGAAATCAATGGCCACAGCAACACAACTTCTACAGAGTTTCAACCTAATGGATTTTTTATTTCACTAGACTGTAAATTTGATCCTCTGCAGCATTTACTTTCTTTATTTAGATCAGGATTAAAACAGAACACCTAAAAAGGCCACATAGGATAAAGAGGCTGTAAGATGCCTTCAAAGGGATGAGCATTTCCCAGTGGATATAAATAGATGGTTGTTTTGATCCATTTAAAAGGTCATCAGTCAACTGTTCTGTTTTTCTCTCCCTCTCATTTCTCTTCTTCCCTTTTTTAAGCACAGAGGCATACATTAGAAAAAGAAATTAAATCAATGAACCAACCCATCCAATACCTCTAACAACAAAAACAAACTTTAGAATTAAATTTTAGAGGTTTTAAATTTCAAGTTGTACATAGTCAGATAAATACAGGTCTTTTTGTTTGTTTGTCTGTTTCATTTAATTAAAATGCACTTAAAACTAGATCCCAGTTTAAGGAAATCATTTGAAAGCTTCCGTTCAACCGTAAGAATTTTTAAAATCATTTTAGCAACTTTTGTCCTCTTTGTAACATCAAAACCAGATAATGGTATAAACTTGAAGTGTTCTGCTCCTCTACTTAAATTTTATGTGAATGATCTAGCAAATTACTAATGACTGATAATCATCAGGTTTTACCAGGTTTGCAAAGCCAATTTGGAGGTGCTAATAGCCCCTAACGGGGAAATCAGTTCTCAATTAAACAAACAAATCATTAGATTTGCAGTAGAACAGTTAATATGGACATAGAGTACAAAATGGCTAATCTCATTAGTAGCAAAAAATATTGCCTAAGTGAATGCTATAAACATTTTTCTAAACACTATGGTGGGAAAGAAGACCAATGACAAAAAAAAAAAAAAAAAAAAAAAAAAAAAAAAAACACGATGATATAGTCCTGGAAAATGATTCAAGACATACATAAGGCAGCAGAGCATGGTTCCAGAAAAACTGTGCTACACTAATGTTAGATTATAAACTCCAGGTGTGCATGACTTGTCTTAAATAACATAAATCATTTAATGAATCTTTATTAAACACCGTCTATCAGGTACCATATTGATCACCAGGGATTTGCAGGGACAAAAAAATACAGCCTTGGGGGTGTCACTAGTAGTGTACAGAACTGTAGTGCTGGAAGCCATATGGCTGACTGTGGCTTCAGGCGCTTTGATCAATCTGAAACTCTCCAGGTATGTACCCAAGATCCAGATGAAGCAGAGGGCTGGGGGGAAGAGGGAACATAGTGTGATAAAACTCTGTCAAGGGTGCTTGCCTCTCTGGCTCACTTTCTTTTCTTTTTCTCTTTTTTTAAAAATAATAATACAATATTTAGAATAGGGGATGATGAGTCAAATTATGGAGATGCCCACAATAAGGCCAGAGTTGAGGAACAGAGTTAAAAAAAATTGTGAGGCATTCTATACAAAAAGAGAACTGAAGTGCAATCCATCCCCAGCACCAACCACCCCAACAAGAAAGAGGAAGGTTGTGTGCTCCACTCCATAGGGCTGAGGCTACGTAGACAGTCCAGTTTGGGTTCTGGTACAACCTAAATAGGCTGGCATGGTGTTGGTGCCTTTAGTCCTACCTAATCATGAGACTGGAGAAGAAAGATTGTGTTGTGGCAAGCCTCTGTCTCTCCCCTTCCTCCCACCATCTTTCTTTTCCTATTTTTCTCAAAACAAAACACAACACAGAGTGAGTTGTATGGGACTTCTAAATCATCACCATTACATGTGATTATAACTTTTTTTTTTGAGAGGTTTTTGCTATAGGGCGCGTGTGTTTGCCAGAAAGACAGAGAGAGACGGAGAGACAGAAAGCAAGAAATCACCCCCCAGGGGGGATGACCATGCCACAATCCCTTCTCCTCCATTCTCCTCTTGGGATCTTGGGCACGCACGCACATATGCCCAGCGTGAGTTTAAGCCACTGGGTCCGGGACTCGAACCTCAGTCGACTACATGGGAGTCATAGCCATTACACTAACTGCTGATTCCATGATTATAACTTTTTAAACAATTGTGTTTGTTCTTTTTGTTCTGTTTTGCAGGGTGGATTCGAATCAGTACTACTATTGCTGATGCCCTTCTTTTGGTCCTGACATTAAATAGATTCCTTCTAAGGATTCACCATGATCTATGATGGTTTGTATGATACTTTAAATGAAAAGACTTCCTGTGGTTAGAGATATTTCTGTCTTTTTCTGTTTTTCTAAAAATTTTATTTTATGAATGAGTATTGACTGATCTCAGATAAGCTTAATGGATTGTGAGGATCATCTTTGTCTTTTAATATACCTAAATCAGGGCTGGACAATGGCCCAGCAGTGAAACAGCTCTGCAAGGCTGGGTCACCTGGGTATACTCTGGAAAGCATGCCATTTTTTAAAGTATCTGGCTTGCTATTCTGCCAAAAAGTGGAAGCTCTCCATTGTTTAGAGTTCCTTGAAGCAAGGGTCTATGTTTTAGGTTTGTTTTTGTTTTGTTGTTGTTGTTGTTGTTGTTGTTTATATAGTATATCTTTATGTATGTATTTCTTCCATAAGCAAAAGAGGGAATCAGCATACTCCCAACAGAGCCTTGATGAAGCAATCCATCCCTAGCACCAACCACCCCAACACACTCTCACCTCGCACCATCACAGGGCAAGCGCATGCTTGAGGCAAACATACTGCATGCATGTGCATATAGTGTATCATAAATAGAGAGAAAAACTTTAATTTCCAGAGGGCATGTGTGCTCAACAGAGAGAGAGGTAGAAAACACTCCCAAATATGGCATGATCATGCCACAATCCCTTCTCCTCCATTCTCCTCTTGGGATTTGGGGCATGCATGCACACACACCGGAGTGGAGTTTCAAGGTGCCATACTTGGGACTTGAACCATGGTCAGCCATGTGGGAGTCCAGAGCCTTAACCACATGCCAGCTGATGGCTCCAAGCCCACAATGGATACTAAATCAATCCTTGTATATGGTACTCTGTATAAGTTTTTTTTTTCCTGATGGTTATGAAATTATTTTAAGATAATAGATCAAAACTATTTTTGGAGATATAAAACTTTTACAATGAGAATATTGTTTTCTGTGCATTCTCGTATAGAAACTCTTACTACAAGATGTCCCTTCTATCAAATAAGACATACATGTATGTAAGAATTGCTAAAAAAAAAAAGCTGTCTTTCTCCCAGAGGAGATAGAGAAGAAAGAAGTCTGTGTTAGAGGGATCTGTAGTTGCCAGAATTTCTGTTATAGTTAGTGTTGTAATTCAAAAGATCAATTTCACTTCTTTTTAAGAATAAAATATCTTGGGACCAGCAAACGGCATAATGATTATGTTGCTGGAGTTCCATGTGGTCAAAGTCCCAAGCCCAATGGCTTAAAACTTACGTTGGGCATGTGTGTGTGCATGCCCAAGAACCTGAGAGGAGAATTGAGGAGGGGAAATTGCAGCGTGGCCATTCCCCGCAGGGAGTGATTTCTTGTTTTCTGTCCTCTGTCTTTCTCTGTCTCTCTGGCTAGCACATATACCCTGTAACAAAAATCTCTCTTAAAAAATAATAATAAAATATTTTAATCTCTCTTAAAAAATAATAATAAAGTATTTTAATGATTATATCACTCCTATTTAAAATTAGTCTATCACTTTGCAAAGCATGTGCTTGGTTTTCTGCATTTTACTCTAATTCTTTATTCTATTTGCAGAAGCCTGGAGCTAATATCAGAGACCATCCTCTTCCCTCACCAACACCCTCACTTTGCAGAACCAGAGGCTATCAATCCACAATCCATGCATGTTTGAAAACTGTCTTCTGGGGACATTTGTCATGGTGGTTATGGTGTTTAACTCCCATATAGTCAACCATGGTTGGAGTCCAAGACCCAGTGAATTGAAAATAATGCTGAGCACGTATGTGTACATGTCCAAAGTCCAGAATGAAGAATAGAGAAGTGGTTGAGGCGTGGCCATCCCATTTGGGAGGTGATTTCTGTTTATTTCCCTCATTCTGTCTCTGTCTCTCTCTCTCTGGTGAATACACATACCCTATGGGGGAAAAAAATCTTTGAAAGAAAAAATACAAGAAAACTGTGTCCCAGAGATTTCAAATGCCAATCCCAAATCATATAGGCAATTAATAACAAATAAAGAGAAAAAAAAATCAAGGATCCTATTTCTAGTCAATTCTCTTTTCTTCACACTACATTTATAATCTAATAAAACATGTTTGGCTACTATCAATGTAAGTAAGAAATCTGAAAGAAAAATAGCTAAAGATATTCATTAAATAAAATTTTTGACTATTCCTAAATTTTAAAATGAAAATCAACTTATTCTAGAAATGTAATTATCTGTGTTATTCCTGTTCTTTTATGGTTATTTTAAATTAGGTTTAATATATATCTTAATATATTCAAGTTAACAATGAAATAGTAATAATTATTTTAAATGCATGTTTCATAAAAAAAAGAAAGTATTAAGACTCGCACATAGCTGACGATGTAGTATGAGTCCCAGACACCGGATGCTGAAAAGCATGCTGGATGTATATGTGTACCCAAAATCCCAAAGGTGAAGTGGAAGAGAAGATATTTCAGTGTCTCCCATGAAGGATGCTTTCTCACTCTCCTTTTCTCTCTCTCTTGTCTCTCTGTGTCTCTCTAGCAAGCACATGTGCCCTCTGGCAAGAAAAAGAAAAAAGATTGTCAAATTAACAAAATGAGGAAATAAAAATATGTTTCCTTAGAGATTCTAGTTATGTATTTTAAAAATATAAAGTACTTAAATTAAGTACTAAATTTCTTCAGGCCTTAATAATTTTTATGATGACTTTTAAGTTTTATCTCCTTCTTCCATGAGTTATAGAGACAGAATGAGAGAACTGCAGAGAGGCAGAAACAGAGAAACAGAGCATCCCCAACAGGATCTTCTTGCCATGGTCCACCTCCAGTTTAACCATCCCCAGACCATGGGCACAAGGTACCAGGCATATTCTGGGGTAGGAGTGGAAGTTTGCAGACACATACCCAGACCTTTGTGTGGGGGTCTGTCTCACAAAGTGTCCCATTACATTGTGCCCTGAACTAGTGCTCTAATTACTGTCACCACAATTTAAATTAATATGAGTGACATGATTCATTCAATGAATGCTAATTTGTTCTTACTATGTGCAGAGCTCTCTGTTAGGCACTATGAGGAAATAAAACCTGTAATGCAAGTTCTCTGTACCTAAAGAATTTACAGTTAAAGGACAGGAAACAATTTCACAAATGGCTGATTTACAACTCAAATTGTGGTCAGTGGGGGGGAAAAAAGTGATGGAGACTTTTCAAAGGGAAATTGATGAAAGCTTTATAATAAATAGGAAATTTGTTTTTATTCATTCTCAAATTCTGTAGTACACTATATTTACTACCTTAAGGAATTACAAAAGAAAATATCAGTGATATAATCAACACAACAGAAAAAAAAAAAAAGCCAATGAGAGAAGAAATAGACTATTGTTGCTACAGGGACCCTACATGTCATAACCCTAACTCACCCAGAAAATCTGCTCTCTAAATGTATTCAGAGGACCCGTATCAGGGATACTATTTTTACATTACCTGTAGACTTCCTTCTGAATTTATCCTTTGTTTTTATGTGTATGGAAAGCTTTTTATAAAAATGGTACTAGGAGATACCAGTATTCAAAAATGATATGGGTACTGCATTATTTTGTCCCAACTATGTCTTGTGTCATTCTACGACTCATCACGTAGATCACAAGTGTGACTAGCAAGATTGATATACTATGAAAATACTTCAAAAGTTTCACGAACAATGGAATTAAAGTACAAGTTTATTTTGGTGAAAAACTTTTTGAAATCCAAGCATTAATTTTAAATAATATGCATTTCCATGAACTTTTGGTAGACCTTTTATAGTTTCCAGACACTAGATATGTCATACTTCCACAGATTTTTTTTTTCCAACTCAAAAAATTTTTATTGAAACAAGTTGGAATGATGTTATTATCTGAGTAAGCTTGTACCTGATCTAATTTGTAAAAACTAAAAAAGTATAAAACTTCAGTGCTTTATTACTAATAACAAATTATTTATAATTTGCTTCATAACTGTTAGAACACACCATTTCAGAATCACTGCTGAGGGACAATGGAGAGGCACCTGGAGATGCCAGGAGATTGCTACCTGGCCTTGAATTATAGAGCTCAGTGCCTAGTATTCTGACCCACATGTCTACAAGTGTATTTCTAATCAATATTCAGAGGGCACTGTATCTTTGTGGGTGGGGACAGAGGTAAGGGGGGGGGTCACACTAGTCACCTTGATAAGAGATTGGTATGTAAAGTCAAGCCAAATACACTTATTTAGAGAGATTAATGTGTTAAGTGATCGGACTACTCAGCTGTTCTTCAGGGTACATAGTTTATTTTAAGGTAAGCAACAATAGAAGTGTCAGAAAGCTACTTGTTGAGCAAGGAATCGGAGTAAAGGGAGATAAGTAGCCAGAGAAAAGAAATATCTAACTAAACGTTCTTGCCCATTCAATATAAACTTTTTGGTTATCCATGAATATTTGTATCCTTTTGATTCAATGTCTCCTATTGGATAAATATAAGGATGTTTTCTTTTCTAAAGTTGTGTTTTCTGCATTTGCAAGTTGCCCATTCCTTTCAATGTTAACATCATCTTATAATAACAAACTCCTCTCAACTCTGCCCATTTTAATACAAAGAGATCTTTCTGGGAAACTTTGAATCTTCTATAAAAGACTTGAAAACCGGAAATCATTTAACTACATGTACATTATGTCTAATAAAAAGAACCCATGATATCATTTTGTTAATGTGCCTTGAGATATCCTTCACTGAATTTTAACCACTGTCTGACCTCTTCATTTCTCAACATACTCCAAGCTTCTGTACACTCACCTGTGAATGCTCATGGAATGTGAGTTGTTTTTAAACAAAAGTCAAAATAGAAAATAAATCAAAATCCAAGACTACAAAATAGTTTTATATTATAAAACCAAAATATGCTGCTTTCACTATTGTTCTGTTTTTTCACTTATATACAATACTTTTCCATTTCTTAACATGTTAGCAATATTTACTTTTTTTTTTTTTTTTAGAGAAATAGATATTTGCTACAGGATACATCCGCTCTCTTGAGATACAGAGAGAGAGAGAGAGAGAGAGAGTGTCAGAAAGTAAGAAATCACCCGCCTAAGGGTGATGGCCATGCCACAATCCCTTCTCCATCATTCTCCTCTGAGGATTTTTGGGCACACATGCACATGCAACTGGCATGAGTTTTAAGCATTGGTTTGAGTCCCACGTCAACTATGTGGGAGTCCAGTGGGAGTCCAGTGACGTAACCATTATGACATCCTGGTCCCACAATATTTACTTTTTTATTGTCTTACTGATGATTAAAAAAAGTCTTTTAAGAATTGAAGGAAGGAATCACAAAGCATGATAGGCATTCAGAAACTATGAGCAGGCTTTCTGGGTAAAAATAAAGGTGGATCACCTAGTGGTCATATGTCTTAGATGGATCAAGATTTAAAGTTATCAAATCTCTCTAAGCTACCATTATTTACCTAATAAATGGAGATATAAAATCATTGGGTTCTTTATTATTAAAAGGATAATATACATTGATAATTTAATACAGTACTCATTCAACAAATGATAACAATGATCATTAACATCCCATTTACACAAAATAGTTCCCTAAACTCGCTCCAAATTTCATACCAAATTATTTATTTAAAGCATTAAAGAAAACATATTCAGATGGCTATCAATTATTGAACCCTTCAGTGTTTATGGAAAAAAAATATGCTGCTCTCACAATACAAATACTACATCCATCAGTAAGGTAAAATCCCGGAATAAATTTCCTTGTGTGTCTAATCCATACTGATCATATAGTCACTAACTTAGATATAGATTAATGGTGAGCCATGGGGAAAAACAATTTAATGAACAATATATCCTGAAATCCCACCAATTAATTTGAAAAATGGAATTTATTTTTAAATTTAGTTACATTTATCTTTAAAACAAGCCTGAGGCAGAAAGCATTCAAACGCCTAATCCATGTTCCATATTGATGGGATACATAATCACTATGAACAAAAGAAACAAAACACTTTTCAAAAAGCTAAATACTTAATTTCTGGCGTTGCTTCTACAGAAAAATAATTCCCAGCATTGAATATTTGTATATGTAGTTACAGGATAATCTTCAATTGAGGAAAAATGTAAGCTTTTAGAAAATGATTAAGTGCAAAACTACCATGAAAACAATGGAAAGAGGAATACTAAAGAAAAAGAAATAACTTCATTTAATCTTACCTTTCAAAGGCTACCAAATCAACATTCCTGAAATCCTTTCATTACCAAGGTAGATAATTACAAATCCAAAATATAATATTGTTCACTGGGCACTAAAGAGAATTCTATGTTCATTCATTAACTTCATTTGACAAAACAAAACTAAAACCATCATATCTACCAAAAAAAAAAAAAACAACCTAATATGATATAGCCCTATATAAACAGTTTTAGACGACTCCTACTGCATATGTGTCCTTAAATACGAGAAACATTTCCCTTCTCTTGGAGTCTTTTTCATGGTTTTAGCTTAACACTCATCAAGTTTTTTTTTATTTGTATAAGTGACTCTAATATTACCTCCAAATGCAGATCGAATACTCTCCATTCTCCAAGTGTCTTTCTTTCTTTGATAGATCTTTGAAATAAAGATTTGTGATCATGCTGCCAATGTTTAATAGTTCCAACTTTCAAAATGTGATCTTATTTTCCTATAGAAAGTGTCAAAAGACATCACCTGTCTAGGTCCAAATTTTCCTTTTTCCTGATACTTAACTTTACTCCATGAATAATCCATGGAAGAAAAGCTTTCAACTTCACCACAAGTCAATGCTATTATATATAATACTTTTTTGAAACAACAAAGGAACATTTTACTGAACCTGAAAATCTGAAGTGAGAAACAAGCACTTCACTAATGATCACAATTGTGAAGAGAAAGAGAAAGAATGTCTAACGCCAACTCCAGTTACCTGTGACCATGCCTCATGGGACATGCTTTCCTACTTTACCCTCACTTATTCTGTCTCTTTCCAGTGAACACATATGCCCACTGGCAAAATAAAATGATTTTGTTTCAAAAAAATTGAAAGGCATAAGTGATTTGCATCTGTCTCGTATACTCCATTGGAAAATAGAGAAGCAAAATTAAGTTGATAAGATAAAATGATTTTAATTATAGTAAATGAGATTATTTGGTGTGATCTGGGAAACTACAACTATAAAACTATATAGACATAGATATCAATATGTACATATAGATTTAGTATAGATATTTATATATGGCAAAGTGAGTGAATAATTTGTTGAGTAATACCAAATGAAGTCATTTCATTTTCTACCACCTTAGTAAATATTTTGAGCTTTTCACTGATTCATAACTTTACTTCTATTCCATTTTGAAACAACCCTATCTATAATCTACTAGGTCATAAAGAAAGTCATGACGTATTTTTCTATGCAAGAGTACATCATGACTTTTCCAACAACTCAATATAATGAAGGTGCAAAGGTCCTGATATATCTCTTCTGCATAAAGTCCTCCTCTAGATTTCTAATAGGAAATTTCCTCCCTTTAACACTCCCTTAACATTATTTAAATACTTTCTTTGACAGTGAAAACAAAGCCAAAAAAAACTTTCTGTTAACTTTTCTGCTTCTACATGATTATGAAGGTCAGAAGGGTCTGCTAAAACCCTGTTGGCCTACTCTCTAGCCCTCTTACCTAAGCTAATGCAATTTTGGAAACAATAGGTGACTTTATTTCTCACACCATTCAACATATTCTGTCTTTATCATTCTATTATGGATGCCCCCTTTAATTAGAACATGCTTTCCAAATGAGATATGTTTATATCTTACTAGTTGAGAAAATTATTACTGCTGTTATCCCTAAAAGTCTGCATCTGGTAAGCTTTTGAAAGAGAAAACAGCTGATTGCATATCAAAGCAGTAAAAAAGTGAACTAGCACCCCAGATAGCTAACAATGTACTCATACCTTCCTTCCTATTTTGCCATATAACAATAGGGATAAATTGCTATTGTCTAGTTTAATCAAATTCTATTCAAATATACATTGCACAGTTTTAGAGATGTGATATATCTTATAAAATAGAAACAGTTTAGATCTAATTTGATTGATTCAAGTGGAAAATCAGTAATCACAAATGTGAAGCAATATTAAACTGTGATCAGTAAGACCAGTTTTTGGTATGGATAAAATCTCCTCTGGCCAAAACAACTGATTTCCAAAGCCAAATTTAGTTGAAAGACTGGAAAATGTAATATTTTCTCTTGTGTTGTTCTAGTTTGTTCTCTGTTACTTAATAACTGGATTGACTAAATACCTGTTTCTCGATTAGTTTGTAAGACTAAAAGTTTATTTAGCTCACAGTTTTGGATGTTCAAGGTTAAGGAACTACATTTGACCGGGGTCATCTTGTTGGTGAATAACATGGCCAGGGACATCAATATGATGAGACAGAATAGGAGCATGCATATCTGTGTCTCTGTTCCATTTCCTCTCCAGGAGTCAGTCATGAGTACCCCAACCTGATGGCTTTCATTCTACTAATCACCTATAACCCTGCCCTTTAATCCAATAGTTCAATTAATTCTTCACACTCAATCTATTATAGTTAGAACTGAATTTCATCATACAAATGATAGGGAGGATATATTCAAACCATAGTAACTATTTTTTCTCCTCCATCATCTCCATAACTCCATCTTTCTCATTGAAAATACTTAGTATTTGGTGCAAACAAACCTCTAACTTAATGTTAATGGCACTTAATTCCCAGAACTAGGAACTGCTATTGATTGCCATTATGGACCTTGAGACCAAAGGGTTTGGCATTCTTGCTAGAAATGCATTATTCAGGGATAAACAAGTATCTGGTGTCTTGTTCTATGAAATAAGCCCGAACTAGCTAGAAGCTCAGTGAGTTCACATGACACAGTGGCACAGGGTAGTTGCATCATCACATTTCACTCAATATGGAGAAAGAAGGTTATTGGGTGCAAAGTTTACAATCTTGAAAATATTAGGTTTTAAAAAACACTTAGTGCATAAATCTTTTTTCTCTTTTCAAAGCAAGTATATATTCACATGGAATTATACTCCCTGTAATCATTTAGAAAACTTATCTAAATTTTGTTTATTTACTGACAAATTTTATGCCCATAAGTTAACTAGAGCTAATTATAAAAATGATGAAACTATACCAAAAAAGGAGAAAAAAATGCATGTAATGTTTTAAATCTCCATGTACTATTAATACACCACAAGTCTGAAACATGATTTAAAGGTTCAAGTTGAGAAAAGGAGAGAAATATGAAAAAGATAAAGAGAACAGTAAAGTTTTATTTGACTTTTCTCTTGCTGCTTTTCTTGCTGCTTATTTCAAAGATGAGAAATTCTTCAGAATGATTTTACATCAAAAGGAAAGATAGAGAAGGTAAAAATATTGAAAAAGAAGAAATCATTGATCAAACAATGCAACTGAAAAGATAAGCAGCAAGGTACACACAATCTATTAGATGATTGGTCTTGAGCAGATGAATAATAAAAAAATCATGAATGGTAAAAGGGCATAAATTTAAAGAAGTACATTCTGGCATCTTATTACAGGGGGAAATCAAAGGAAATATCAAGTGGCAAAAGAATGGAAGTGGAAGTCAGTTCTGGAGCCTTTAGATAAGCGGTAAAATATAAAATACCTATTGACAGGAATGGGAGTAAGATAAGAATAAGATTAAAATCTTGGCCTAGCCATGTTGGTACAGGGGGTAGAGTGCAGGCAATTGAGTGTTTCAGGAATCATATAGCTAGGTCCCAGGTAAAACGCAACATGCTATATACAACTATGGCATGCCTGTGATCCTGGTTGACTAGGAGGCTTTTGGGGGAGATGGATTACAGCATGGCAAAACTTTGTCAGAGGCCTCTCTCTCACTCTCTCTTTCTCTACACACAAATGTACATGTATGTGTGTATGCACACAGACGCATGAAATTAAAAAAAGATGAAAGAGTTTACAGAATATTCCCCATGTTTCCAGGGATAAGGTAAGAAATTAATCCTTATATAAGTAATGTGATCAATGTTAATGGCTGAGTAAATATCTAAGTACTAGGGACTCCCCATTTAAGAAGGATGGAAAAATAAGTTAAAAAAGCTATTTAAAGAAAAAATACTCTCAGAATTTGAACCAAATATGTTTACACTTTGTCTTTTTTAAGCTAATATACAACACAGGAAAAAAATTGTACAAAGGGAAAAAATTATAGAATTTGGACTAAAATACTTGCTTTTTGGCATGATTTATTATTTTCATAGTTTTATGGTCTTGAATAAGTTATTAAACTCCAGAGACCCAAGTTCAAAGGCTGTCAAATTAAGGAAACACCTATTCTTCAGTCACTACATAAGGTTTTGGTAAAACATGCTTCGGACTGTTCTAGTACCTCACAAAGTCTGAAAGTAAAATTTCTGGTAGGGTTATGGCTTCCTTCTAAGGTTATGGCTATTAAACTCTGTATTCAGGTCTTTAGTGTTCTGTATTCGGGTCTTTAGTGTTGAAAACCTTCCTTGAAAAGTTGTGCAAATAGCATATGTAAAGGTTTTAATAGTGAGTGATTAATGAAAATCAAGTGCTATAATGTCCCAAATTATATTTATATATTTTATATACATTATATATATAGATTATATTTATATATTATGTATATATATTATATATTGAAATATTTACTGCTGAGTGAAGCAAGACAGGCTATGAAAGAGAGACATTGTATGTCTCCACTTAATCTATACTGATTGTTTGAATGACTAAAGGATAGAGAAACATAGTAAATGGTTGTAAATACCAGATACAGGGTGGGAAGAGGGTGAGTGAAGGAGCAGAGTCTGAGGAAGGACATTAAAGAGAAAATGGAGAGGCAGGGCATTTATAGGATGAAGAAATGGGTTATTGTCTGTTGAGGGATAACCTTATAGTATTGTCAACTGGACCGGTGCAAAACGTACACACGTTGGAATTTTCATTTTGCAAACTAAGTAACGTGATTGAACTACAAAAGAAATGGAAATAATAATAATAATAAATATATTATACACACACACATATATGTATACACACACCCACACCCACACACACACCCATCTACCTACTGTGTCCATGATCTGGGACTGGCTGAAGCTTGGGGTGGACTGTGGAATCAAGACACTACTGGGGGGCAGGTGCTGTCCCTGTTTCCATTTCTATCATGGAAGAAATAAAATTTATAAATTTATAAAATAGTTACCTAGTTATAGTAACATACCATTACATACAAGAACAGCTTAAAAAATAACAGGGAAAAGTTTTGTCAAGTTATAGAAAAACTGGAATGATAACATGTTATTGGTGAAATTATAAAACAGTACAGCTACTTTGAAAAATTTTGGTAGTTTCTCATAAAATTATATATACATTTACCATGTAAACTGCAAAAAAAAAGGGTAAATAAGTACATAGGTAAATTAAAAGAAGTTTTGTATTCACCTAAAGACCTTTATGAAAATATCTGTAATTGACTTTATTTGTAATAGCCAAAACTGGAAGCAATCCAAATGACCATCAACTAGAGAACAGATAAATCAATTGCACCAATATATAATATATCTTTACAAATGAATATTACTCATGAATAGAAAGGAACTGGACCAGCAGGTAGTGTGGAGGTTAAGGTGCTAGATCTCACAAACCTGGCTACATAGTTTAAGTCCCAGAGCAGGTGGCTTAAAAATATCAGCAGAGGGACCAGCAGTTCGTTCAATGGCTGTGTCACTTGAGTCTCAGATCAGCGACTTAAACTCACTCCAGGTGTGGGTGCATGTGTGCCCAAGATCCCAAGAGGAGAATGAAGGAGAAGGGATTGCAGTGTAGCCATCCTCCGGGGAAGGGGGTTGATTTCTCATTTTCTGTCCCTCTCTGTGTTTCTGGTGAGCATACATGCCCTATAACAAAAACCTCTCCAAAAACAAAAGAAAGAAAAAATTCCCCCAGATGCATGTGCATGTATGCCCAAAATCTCAAGAGGAGAATGGAGAAGGGAATGCAGTGTGGCCATCCCCTTTTGGATGGGGGAGTAATTTCTCAACCCATGCCTCACCCCCTTTCTCTCTCTGGTAAGTGCATGCACCCAATAGCAAAAACTTAAAAACAAACAAACAGAAAACAAAATGAGCTAGTGATAAACCCAACAATGTAGATGAGTTTCAAATGCACTGTATAAGTAATAGAAGCCATATTCACAGGGCTATGTGTAGATTCTATTTTAATGATATCCGTACAAATAGAAAATTAGAGAAACAAAAAAAAAATAGTGGTTTCAGGAGCTTGGGGGTGAGAGGAGGTAGTTTGCCTACAAAGAAGCAGACAGAGATGTTTTGAAGTAATAAAACTGCTCAATATCTCAATTTGCCCAAACTCACAGTACTAGGCACTAAAAAGAGTGAATTTTACTGAATATAAAATTCAGGTTAATAAAAAAGATAATCTTTGTCCCCATCACATGACCAAAATACTTGACCTAAATCTAGCACTCCAAAATGCCAAAATGGAAGAGACAGAGCGTACAACAATCATCTTCATTCTTTCTCTTCTAGACCTAAAGTGAGGTGAATATTAATGATGCTTTTTGGAGAGTCATTAATGCAATGAATGACTTAATTGCAATTGATACCCTCTTTTTCTATGACTTGTTTCACTGTACCACATATGACAAAATAAATCTAAAGCTATTGTATCTGAAGCAGAGATTTAGTTTCTCCTCGGATTTGCTGAGAGAAGCAGTGGTTTATGTGATGTTCATTAAAAAACGGTAACACAGCAGTAGTCCCTAAGCTTACCAGCACCAAGGACTGGCCTTGGCCTCATGAAAGACAATTACTCCACAAGAAGGAGGCAGGGTGTTCCAGGATGATCCAAGCACTCCACATCCATCAATCACCCCATTTCCACAACACTGCAATATACAATGAAACAATCCCACAATAGGGTTTGTGCTCCCATGAGAATCCAATACCACCCGTATCTGACATGAAGCAGAGCCCAGGCAGCAATGTGAGCAATGGGAAGTGACTGCAAACACAAAATCTTACTCATCTGCCTGCTGCCACCACCTGCCCCCACCCTGCTGTACAGCAGAGATGAGGGTCAGGGGAAGGCCAACAGGCCATGACCTGCACCTGAAGCAGTCCATGGCTCAGGGGTTGTGTCATTAATACATAGAAATTAAGAGAGTTTTATAGTCAAAATCAGTATGTTCTAGAAAGTAATTTCCAATTATTTATAAAATTCAACTAGCACAAACTATTCTGAACATAAACACATTATGACTCTTCATCTCCTTTCCCTAGTGAGATAATCATACCAACATTTTTTTAGAGAATTCCCTTACACAGTAAACACATTCTTTTGTTTACCTTACATCTCAACATGAGATATGCACCTGCTTATCTTTAAAAAAAAATAACTCCTATATAGGTACCTGCTGATACAAAGACAATATTTTCAGTGGAATAACAATCCCAGAAGGGAAGTTCAATGATTCAGAAGGGTCAACTATGGGAGGACAAAGAAGAAAATAAAAAGCAACCAGTTCTTTGATAGTCTCCTGGTGTTACTTCAAGAATTGGATGCATTCAACCTAACTCAAATACTGCTTAATCCAGGATACACATTACTGAATTTTTAGGTGCCTAATACTTAACTACTCATGTTCATAAATTTCCTGAAATTATATGCAAATTTTATTTCTGTGTCTATGTGTATCCTTTTCAAGACTGTAGAAGGAGAATTCTTCAGTTTTCTAAGAAAAAAGAAAAAAGAAACGTTAAGAATCACTATTTTAGAAAGTATCAAAAGATATTCACATTTTAAATTTCCCAAGGGTGAGCAGTGCATTAACAGATATCCAGGATGTGGTAAGAACAGTAAGTATGGGAGGTCCAGAATAATGGTCTGTAGTCAATCACTCAGAGTCTAAATAACAATCTTTCAATGCCCAAGTGACAGAGAAAAGGAATGGAGTGATGGTGGGCACTATTATAGTCTCTTTCTTTCATACACATACATACACACACACACACACACACACACACACACGAGATCATTTTATAAATTCTTTTTTTCTAGTTCTTTATTCCTAATTGTTCTTTTCTGTTATGGTATGTGTAGGATATACACTGTCATACTCAGTGATTATTTCAGATATTTCTAAGGCATAGTGATCTTGCAAATTACTTTTGAAAATAATAAAATTAAATGAACAGTCAAAGGATCTTTTATCCCTAAACAATGTATGACATAGATACAAATCTGCCTAAGATGTGCTTGGTAGCAGCTTAGAAACAGTTCGTTCAAATTCCCAAGAATTTTGCTTCTATTGTAACAAATGCAAAGCTCATTAAATAACTCTGTTTTCCCAGTCTGAATTCTAAACCATTTTTAAATGTTAAAAAATTTTAAATAGAGAAAAATATTATTGATTACCATTGAAGCCTAGGTTGCATAATAATAAGAGTACATTACAATACTGAACTTCTTAGCATCTAATGGAAAAAGTGTTAAACATTTTTCCACTGTATGCCCAGTCACTGGCAGTAATTATAACCCCTCCCCAAGCCCATCTGTTTATAAAATTTGCTAAAATTAAGGCAGGCTGAAGCAGCACAGAAGATGTGTAATTTGAGCTGACCAGAGGGAAAAAAAGCTACCTGTGTACTGTTTATCTCCACTCATCAAGTAATCCCTTCTTCCTTCTCTGGGAGAAGACAGGAATGTTACAACAATGTAAACCTTTTACATGAAAGGAAACATTGTATGCAGCAAATAAGCAGTCCTCTTACAGGAAAGGGTCTCCTGAACCCAGAGGGTATTTAATCCCAAACCATGAAGGGCTGGGTTTACCCATACAGCTGTATCTCCTCGTGGTGCCTTCTCCCAGCACAGTATTTAACAGATACTTGGAGACACAGGAAGAAGAGGAAGCAACTCTAACCCCAGAGCAGCTGAGTTAGCTACAATCACCAAGTACAACCATGTCTCCTGGGATTTGCATGATCTGAAAAAACAGCTGCTGTGTTATTATAACGCTGGTGTAAGAACATGAGTTCAGGGAAAAATCAAGAAGGTTTTCCTCTTTTTAAAATTCCCTAAAGAGAATTCATAGCTAGCATCCTCCTAAGCTAAAAACATGGGAAAGCGAAATTGTGTCCTAAGATGAATTAACATAACGGATTCTCAATCTATCTATAAACCTTCCTAGTATTTAAAAAGATCTGCCATTTCCTCTACCAATGTGTAATCTGAGCATTGCTTCTTTCGTTGGGACCTACTACTTTGCTGTTATTCTTAGGTAACTATAGTGAACATTTGTTTTGTTTTCCTTATCTGCTCCAAAAATGTAAAATGTAAGACTTAATGATTGCTGTCATGCATCCCTATGGACATATATTTTCTTTATTCACATCATTTTATGCAATACTTTATGTCACCATTGGAGTCACTGGAATTTTAAGTGTATTTGGTAAAATACTGTATTTAGAAAAACAATTTATTTGCCCAGGTTGTACTTGCTCTTTGACCATTTTTGTTTGTTGTACTTTAATATCAAGTTCAAGTAGATTTTTGTCATACAGTGAAAATGCTATACAGAGTACAAGGGATGAGAGAGACAACCTCAACCTGGAAACGAAGGTGCAGATTACAGAACATAGAACATTCCAAATTGGTTTCGGTTTTCTCAAACATTAGAGTTGTATTAAATAGATACCTCAATATCATCGACTTAAGGAATACAAAAGCTGAAATACAAAAGTCAGAGACAAGGTGATTTAAATATTTTAATAACGTTCTAAAATTTGTATAAAGAAGGCAGTGCCAGGAAAAGCGATCAGGTTCTCTAAGCAGAAACAGACATCTATCTAGGAATTTTCTTAGACAATCTGTTGTCGATCTTATTAGTGCACTCAGTGTACTGCTACTATCCCTTCTATTTTCAGTTAAGTATTAACTTTGTTCTGCCTCATGGAACCTGAGAAAATTAGGCACGGATCTTTAAAATCCTCAGGCTGAGAAATGTTTCTAATCTTTCTGCACATTCCAAAAATGTGCAAAGCTAAAGTAATCATTACTGGTTGTATAAATGAGTGGATATAAATATATTTTACACTAAGAATTAATAATACAATAAGTAAAATTTTTCAACACCTTATTTAGGTCCCAAGGGGCCTTTAATCTATAAATGTAAATTATTTTGTAAGACTATTTCTAAGGAATAAAAAGATTATTTGTAAAAGAACTCCCATGCAATGGTTTTTTAATTTTTCTAAGTTTATTTATCTCTGCCATGAGAGAGAAAGACAGGAAAAGAAAGAGAGACAGGAACCCCAGTGTCCTCATGCTAAAATTCATCCTCAGCTTTGACCTGGATCACTAGTACATACAGAGAGGTCTTGGGATATAAACCTGGGACCTTGTCATGTGGGAATTACACAGCATTGCTGAATCACTGGCTGACCACACAATTATCTTGATGGACCAAAATACAAAATAATCTATGTTCTTATGCATGCTTTTGAAAAAAAAGAAAGCCAACATTTTACATAATAATAAGTTATAACTAACCTATCTGATTGAATTGATTAGACAAGCTAGATCACAGAGAAATCTGGAAAGAGCCTAGTTACTTTGAGCAGCATAAAACCAAATTGGAAAATGGCTCTTTCTAGAAAGAGATGAGCTGAAATATGGATAGTATCTTTCTGACATTCAGATTACATCTGAAGTATAGGAACCCCCTGTGGTATGTGGGAGTTCCACCTGCTAAATACTCAGAACTGTGCAAAACCAGGTGACATCACTTTGAGAGTATGTGCTTCATGGCAATCACCAATGCTACAAATCAGGGCCTTTATTTTCCCTCTTAGAAAGCTGCTTATTAAATATTTACCAGCACAAAAATGAGAATACCTCATCCTAACAATGAATATGCAATATGAGCTATCATCTCTACAATATAGCAAACACATTAAATAGGTAAACTATGTATTTCTGTTATCAAACAAGGACTTTTGGTTCTTTCCTCCATACCAGACCTAAAATTAGCTACACTCAACTAAAAAAAAAAATCAGTATTAAATCATGATAGAATATGATGATCAGACTATCTAAATGTGTTAGAAAATAGTTGACGAACAGACTAGAATGAATGGTGCCCAGTGGGAGTATAAATAACACACTGTGGAAATGTTGCAAGACTTCACTTGTGTCCCTCCCTCAGGGGTGATGCAAATGTGAAAAACAAATACACCTGCAGATGAAACTATTTGATTTTATTGTTGTTGGAAATTAAATAAGACTGAAACCAAGGCTTGCTTTATCTGGATTTTATCTTAAATGTGATACGAACAAAAGATGCTTTGTAAGTAAAAATACTACAGAGCTATTAATTTATAATAAAAGTGGCACAGAATAAATACGGCAGTATTGACTCTTAGAACGAGTCACATCCTTATAACAGGTCATAGGAATTACACAGAAATATTTCACACCCTAAAAGAAGCCAAAAGTGTATTATAAGACTATATAACCCAAACAGATTTTATATACTATTAGAGGATGACTAAAAACTTGAATGTTATCTTATTAATATCAACTGAACTTCTACATAAAAGTAAAACAAAAGCTATTCATAAAAACAAATATGTCTATCAAAATCGTTGGAGATATGTCTGAGAAAATATTATAGGATAGTGCCTTTTTAATTTACCTGTTAAAGTCTTTATTTTAGAAAAAAAATATATAGTAATAGAATGAAATTTATCGCCAAGAAAAATATATCAGAACCAATATACACTTTGAACAAGTCCATAACAGCTAATGGTAGGTGCCTAGGAACAAACTATAAAAACTATTATTCAATTTAGACTTCTATGCCTAAAATAACTTACTAGAGACCATTAAATTAGCATTTATGTTCATAGTTTAATGAAACTAGATTGTTTTTATAATAAAAATGAAATGAGAAGAAAAGTAAGCAATATGGAAGAAAATGATACAAAAAAGGATGAAATTAATTCTAAATCTGTATATTTGAAAATGAGGAGGTTGGCAGGTGGCGTGGTTGTTAAAGGCACTGGACTTCCACATGGCCAACTATGGTTCAGGTCCTGGATCTGGTGGCTTCCTTTCTCACTTCCCTTTCTCTCTCTCTCGTAACAATAGAAAATAATAATAATAATAATGATAATAATGATAATAAAGTTTAAATTAATTCTTTTTTTAAAAAGAAAATGAACCAGGCCTGCTGGTAGTGTGGTGGTTAAGGCAGCTGGATTCCATATGGCCAACTACTGGTTTGAGTACTGAACCCAGCAGCTTGAGAAAATTATATTAAACCACAGTTTCATTATCTTTCTTAAATTATTTCTTTATTACTCATTGAGAAATAGAGAGGGTGTATCTTTTACAGGGTCTCTGTAGGCCACAAGCCACCTACTCCCCCACACCAGCTATTACAGCCTGCCAGAAACTCTGGCACACCCATGGCACAATGGGCACATTCAGATTGGACAGACTTCCAAACTCAATACTTGAACTACATGGTCAGCCTTGTGGGATTCAGCTGTCTCAACCAACGGGCCACAGGATCCAGGAGTTGGCATAGTGGCTATGTCGCTGGACTCCCAACCATGGTTCGAGTCCTGGACATGGTGCTTAAACTCAAACCAGGTGCATGTGCATGCCTGCTCAAGATCCCAAGAGGAGAATAGAGAAGAAGGGATTGCAGCATGGCCACCCCACCTTGGGGTGTGGGTGGTGGTGGCGATTTGTTGCTTTCTGTCTCTGTCTGGAGAGCACATGCACCCTATAGCAGAAACCTCCGGGGGAAAAACAAAAACAAAAATAATCAGACCACAGAGCTGGATCCAGACTTTTATGTGGACATATATTTTCAACTCATTGGGGTAAAAACTTATGAATTCTGTTATTCCGTTGCTGGGTTGTATGGTAGGACTATGTATAGCTTTGCAAGAAACTATCTAGATGTCTTCTGAAGCGACTGTACCATTTTTGTACCTATCAGCAATGAATGAGTGTTCCTGCTACTCTGCACCTTTTGCTAGTGTTGCTATTTTTCAGTCTGATAAGACTTGCATATTCTTGATTTTATTTGAAACTTTCTAACAATAGATGATGGTGAGCATCTTCTTATATGCTTATTTCCATCCATAAATCTTTGTTTAAGTGTCTGTTCAGATTTTTGACCATTTTTAATTGCATTGTTTTCTTGAAGATGTGAAATAAGCTAATTAATTAAAAAAAAAGAGTTCCTTGCCTATTTTGAATACATCTCCTATATCAGCTGTGTCTCTTGTAAAAATGTTCTCCCAATCTGTGGTTTCTCTTCTCATTCTCTTAAGAGTGTCTTCCAGCTGGAAGGTGGTGTGGTGGTTGAGGATGCTGGACGCCCACATGGCTGACCGCAGTTCAAGTCCTGGCTCTGGCAGCTTGCTTTCTCACTCTCCTCTGTCATTCTGTCCCTATCAAATTAAAATAAATAAAATAATTATTTAAAACAAAGGGAACCAGCAGTTAGCATAATGGCTATGGCTCTGGACTCCCACGTAGTCGACCACGGTTCACGTCCCGGACCCGGTGGCTTAAAAACTCACGCCAGGCGCGTGTGCGTGCGGGCCCAAGATCCCGAGAGGAGAATGGAGGAGAAGGGATTGTGGTGTGACCATCCCCTCTTGGGGGGTGATTTCTTGCTTTCTGTCTTTCTGTCTGTCTCTATCTGTCTGGCGAGTGCATGCGCCCTAAAGCGAAAACCTCTCCAAAAAAAAAAAAAAAAGTGTCTTCCACAGAAGTTTTTATTTTTAAAGAACTTTATTTTTCTTTCATAGATAATAATTTTGACATCATACGTCAAAAGTCACCACCAAGTGTACTATCCATTTGAATTTATTAAGTTTGTTTACTTCTTCTGTGGGGGAGCACCAAACAGGGTCTTATACCACAGTCCACTTTCTGCCTTAGTTGTTCCAAATTCCTGGGCCTCTGTCTGTTCACCTGGTGTTTTTAGGGCAGTCCTGAGGACATGAGCCCAGGGACATTCCACTGTGTGTCCAGCTGCACTACCATTGTGCCCTGAGTTAATTTTATAAAGTGTTCATTCTGCTTCTATCTTCAGGAGACTATAGAGAATGTGTACCATCTAGTCTTTAAATTTTGGGTAGAATATACCAAATCATCTGAATCTAGTTTCACTGGAAGGTTATTTATTGAGGATATGATTTATTTGATAGCTATGGGTTTATTCAGATGATCTATTTCCCCGTGTATGAATTTTAGTAGGTGGTATCTTTCAAGGAATTGGTGCATTTTACATAAGTTATCACATTTTTAGGCCTATAGTGGTTCATAATATTGTTTTCATCATCTTTTTAATATCCATGGTATTAGTAATAAAGACCCCTTTTTCATTTCTGACAATACTAATAACTTTTCTTTATTGTATTTGGTTAGCCTGACTAGAGGTTTATCAATTTTGACACTTCAAAAAAACAGTTACTTTGGTTTAATTGATTTTGTCTCTTATGTTCTGTTTTCAATTGCATTGAGTTCTGCTCCAATATTTATCATTACTTTTCTTCTGCTTTCTTTAGTCATATATTTTTGTTCTATCTATATATTCTTAAGGTGGAGGCTCAGATGATTGATTTTAGATGTTTCTTCTTTCTAATATATACATTCAGTGCTACAAATTTGATTCTAAGACTACTCTTGCTGCATCAAACAAAGTTTGATACCTTGTATTTTCATTTTTATTAAGTTCGATGTATTTTGAAATTTCTCTTGAGACTTTGATTCATGTGTTAGAGGAATGCTTCATCTCCACAAATAAGGTCTATTTTTCTAGGAAAATTAAAATGATCCATATTTATTTCCAAAAAGTTTAACAAATACATGCACAAATTGAGTAAAATTCTCAAAGACTCCACAAAGAATGCCAGACAAAGATGATGTGCTCACCAAAATATATCAAAATATAGAAAACCTGGTAACTTTATTGGGCTAGCTTTACTTCCAGAATGTATGTAGAGGAAAAACAATATTTCAAATAACAATTATGGGATAATTTTAACATAAATATCCAAAGCAGAAAAAAGAAATAAAAACAATGAATTTTAAAGACTATTCCTAAACAAAACAATTTATAATGTGGTATTAGTATATTAAAAGTTAAGATCCTATCATCAAATTATTTGATGTCAAGGTTTTTCTTTTTTAGAATTAGAACATTTATTACTAGAATTCAACATAATGTAAAAATAGTTATTGTTAGCAGTGTACATTCCCAAAATGCTCATGTTCATTCCTGACAAAACTCTTAATAAAATAAATGTCCCTTCATGTTATCAAGTACACGGGTACTGCAAAGTAAAATCCAGCATCATATTTAATAGCATTAAAATGTAAAGCAGTTCTCAGAGTTCTTGGAGCTTTGGCTGTACCTGGAAACTTATTAAAAATATCAATGTTGCATCCCTCCCCTACCTACAAAATTAAGACACTAGGTATAAGAACCTGTGATATGTGTTTTTAAGAAGCTCTCCACATGCCAATTAAAAATAAAAATTAAAAGCTATTTGCTGCTGACAATAATGTGTATAATAATGTTTGTATGCATAGTAATCATGCCAAAAAAGGAATGTTATACACTGTAAAGATATATGTGATTTGATGTAATATTCAAAAAAGAAATATTAACTCTTGCTCTGCAGATGTCATGAAGAGAAAAGAAATGTTAGAGCTCTTGGCTTCAAGAGCAATGTCTCTTTATAGGGTTATAACTTTTGCTTTGCAAATTAAACTCCTATAAGCAAAAAAAAAAAAAAAATTTGGGGAGGCAGAGACAATTGCCTTAACATCTCAAGTACTCCATTTACTTTACACATACCTAGTATTGTCCTGAAACTCTTTTAAACTAGTACAACTATTTTTTCACTTACAATTAATGAATAATTCAGGTAAAACCTACTTGTTGTTGTTTTTAAACAAAAGCTCTCCCCATGATCTATTGCATGCAAATGTGTGAGGACAATTTATGTAAGCAAATTGCATTAAAATCAGAAACAAGGGGACCAGCAGGGGACATGGTGGTTAAGGTGCTAGACACTCCCACATGGCTGACCACAATTCCAGTCCTGGACCTGGCAGCCTGCTTTCTCACTTTTCCTCTCTCTCTCTTTGTTTCTCTCTCTCTCTCTGTCTCTTCTTGGTCAAATTAAAATAAATGAATTTAAATAATTCTTAAAATAAAATCAGAAACAATACTAAAAAGCCATTTGGAGCCTTACTATTTAAAATTGTGATAAAAATATTAGATCATTTAAACTGGCAAATAAAATAAGAATGTAAAACTTTAAAACTTAAGAGAGTCCTTTTTTTAAAGATTATATGATTATAGGGACCAGCAGTTAGCGTAATGGCTATGTTGCTGGACTCCCATGTAGTCGACTGTGGTTCGAGTCCCAGACGCAGTGGCTTAAAACTCATGCTGGGCGTGTGTGCGTGCGTGCCCAAGATCCCAAGAGGAAAATGGAGGAGAAGGGATTGCAGCATGGCCATCCCAACTGGGAGATGATTTCTCGCTTTCTGTCTGTCTCTGTCTGGCGAGTGCACGTGCCCTATAGCAAAAACCTCTCAAAAAAAAAAAAAAAGATTATATGATTATGTCTGAAAAATATCTACAAATCAACTCTTAAAAGCCTTAGAAAAAAGGATTTAATTTGATGAGTATTTTCTATGTATTAGACTAAAGAAATTTATTAAAAATTAACAAATAATACTTTCATAAAATATCATTTAAAAAGTCAGTAGCATTTTTTGGAAAGAGAAGAGAAGCTAACACAAAGGTTTGTGTGAGAATAATTTTTAAAATTTAGATGATAAGTAATGAATGGAGACGAACTCAATTATATAGTATCAATGAAGAGCTATCACAATTATAAAGCTGTGGCACTCAAACAAGACAGATGATGTAAACAGAAAATAGAGAAGCATAAATATTTAAATATTCAATAAATAAAAATAACATTTTAAAGTAATAGAGAAATATAGCTAATAAACTCTTTTTTCAATCCATTGAGCTTTTCATTTAGAAAATAAAGGCCACATTCTTATAATTTACAATAGAATAATCATTCTCTGATGAATAAAAGATTTTAATGTGTAAAAACAAAAATGACTACCATGGAACCACAAATCTTACAACGGCACACTGGACTGATTAAAATTTAAAAGTCTCGAGCAACCAAATATAACAGAAATTGTAGTATAAATATAAATGAGAAACTGGGAGAAAATAAGTGCAATAGAAATGTATTATTAAAATAAAATTTCCTTAACTTATATTTTTTAAAAATGAAATATAAGTAAAATCTGAAGATGCAATGGATAATGCCAAGTAAATATTGAGAGATGTTTATTCAGTGATATAGAAATTAAATGACTGCATTGATGGTTATGTAGAGAATCATGCTTAATCACATACCATTATGGAAAATCTATATTGGCACTAGTCTAGAGAGCAGATTACTAATATCTATAAAATATTTAAAAGACATTCTCCATTGACTAGATATTCTAAAGCTATAAATTTGCTCAACAAATATATTTATGTACATACATATACATACGCACACATACATACACACACATATAGTATAAGACTTGATGTGTATAATATATAACAAGTCTATAAAAAGTTCATGGAAAATGTGTATCATGAAAAAATAAACATGGATTTCATTTTTTGCACCAGATTATACTAATACTTAAATTCAATTTCTCCATAAACTTTCTGAATTCCTCATATAGTGTATTTAAATATATGTAAGTATATGTACATATCTGAATATGTGCGTATATATGCCCACACATACTCATTACATAATTGTCATACATGATTCTGTATAAATAATCATACACATATACAGAGCATTGACTATAATCCAATAAGGGAAGAAACAGTTAAAAATTCATGAATAGGGACCAGCAGTTAGGGTAATGGCTATGTCACTGGACTGCCATGTGGTCGACCACGGTTTGAGTTCCAGACCTGGTGGCTTAAACTCACACTGGGCGCGTGTGCATGCGTGCCCAAGATCCTGAGAGGAGAATGGAGGAGAAGGGATGGCTTTGTGGCCATACCCCCTGGGGGGTGATTTATCGCTTTCTGTCTCTCTGTCTCTCTCTGTCTCTCTGGCAAATACACGTGCCCTATAGCAATAACCTCTCCAAAAAAAGAAAAAAAAATTATGAATAAAGAAACTGGTTGAATCTGTACAAGCCTTGCTGTTAAGAAAAAAAGTAAACCTCTATATCTGATGAAAGACAAAACTGTCACTATATACCAAGTGAAACGAGAGTAAAGTATAGGCCAGTCTCTATTAACACGCTCTAATGTTTGTTAGGAAGAAAAGTAAAATAATATGTACGTACATGCATAGAATAAGTGAGACTATCCCAAAAAACTATAGGTGGCCATTACCTCTGGACATTTCGGACAACAGAAGTAAGATCAAAGTTATCTCTTTTTATTTCATGCCCTTGTTCCTTGACCACGCATAAGGTTTAAAATTAATTCTTAAAATAAAATAAAAAAATCATGTAAGAGTATTAAAATGCCCTTGTACATGCTGGAAAGTATGAAATATCAATACTACTATTTACTGAGATATTACTGGGATTAATACTGTTGTAACAGTTTAGATAGATGAATTTCTTTAGTAGTAATAAAAGAATCCTAAAAGTGGTTACTTGAAGCTAGAAGTGATAGATTTTGCATTTCAAGAAAGAAATAAGAGAGAAGTTAAAACATTGATCAAAGTCAAACAGTTGATGACTGGCAAATAAAAAATTCTAACCCAGGTAGTAAAATCCAACACTGAAGCCCTTAGCAACTAAGCTAATCATCTAGCAAGCCCCTTGGCATATGTCAGACTGCCAATAGACGTTTGTTTGTTTGTTTGTTCTGTCTTTATTTCATGACTGAATTGATTCATGGATCAATGTCAATCTAGAAGGGGAAATCTATCAGCAAATCACGCTACTGTCCAATTTAACACTCGTATTAACTATTTGCCCAGGAGTACAGAGGGCGAAGTAGTTAATTTTACTGGAAACTATTAAAGACATGACATGAAAAGAAATTAATTTGAATGATTAAAAAATATTAATATTGCTGAGATAATCAAAGACATATAATGAATGGAAGTAGATGAAAAAAATTCATAAAAAGTTATAGGTTAAACTTGAAGAGAGATAACTATACCCAATGGTTAGTTTTATTTTCAGTCAAATAAAACTGAGAATAAATTTCAACTTTATTTACGTACCTTTGGCAAAAAATATTACATGAAACCCAGAGAAGGAATTTACACATTCTGCATTGATACCTCTAGACATTGGTAATGATACATCTCTTGGGAAAGAAATATTTTTCTAATTTTTGGAGATTTTATGTGATTTTAAATACTGTATATAATAAAATCAGATTTAATTTATTTTTTTTTGAACTACATGGGAAATTGAATTGAATTTACACTATCAAAAGATTAATAATCAAAGCTTTATAGAAAACTCAGAAAATTTAATAGTTAAAATAATTATGTAAGATAAATAGAAAATACTATTAATGTTTTTTAAAATCATCAGAACCATGTTATTCTAACATTTTACTGGCTTTTGCCAAGTAAGCCACTTGGGCCAGAGAGCAGTGTGGAAGACCAAAACAACTTAGGTTCAATAGAGCCATTGAAATCAATGCACCTTCCTCATGAATACAGTCTGTTAACTAATCAGGGTTTAAAAGATCCTGCCGTCTAGAATATAAGTGTCTCACTGCTTCAACTGTAATATTTAATCAAACCATTATTCATTCAAATTGCTCATGTTGAAAGCTATATCTCAAACTAAATCATGGGGCTAGACAGTGGTGCAACAATAAAAAACAATACTCTGAAAAATTTGCACATGACAAGGTCCCCAGTTCAAGCCTGGAGACCTCCTTTATTATGCCATACATGCATTTGTCATGATCTCACAGTTTTAGGTATTATTGTAAAATTCAAACTTTTAAGAAAATAATTTATAAGGATAGTTTTCCCATGATTGAGAGACAAGGAGAGAGAGAAGGGAGAAGAATAAGAGAGAGAGATACAGAAACCCAATAAGGTTTGGACACTATATTCTACCCTTATTCTCTCACTCATAGGAAAAAAAAAACGAGTAAAACGTTTTTTAAAAGAAAACTAAATAATTCCTCATAAACGTTTTTTTTAAATATTTGAATTTTACAGTAGCACCTAAAAGTATGGTTTTCTCTTTTGTACATAAAACTACATAAAATGAATAGTTCTACTATTACTCTATAATAGACACTTGAAGCAGTATATATTTAGAGAATAAGGATTTGATATAGGAAATGCAGATGCTGGAAACTTTATTACACTTTCTAAAAACAACTGAATATCCCATTAAAACAGAGTCAATGAATTCAGCCCATAAATTTGCAAGATGCCTAGGCTCAACAGACCTAAAATCAATAGAGCCATTGAAATCAATACACCTTCCTCATGAATACAGTCTGTTAACTAATCAGGTTTTAAAAGATCCTGCCTTCTAGAATATGTGTCTCACTGCTTCAACTGTAATATTTGATCCATCTATTATCCATTAACTTGTCAGATTCATTAGAAATAGCTTATTGATTTTTGATTCTACAATCAATAAAACATATCCACAAGTTCCTGAAAGGATTATTTACTGAAACCTTCTATTATAAAGTTAGTGATCTCTAACTATTTATGTACACAAATAGTAACTAAAGGTTTTCATGAAGTACTTACATACTGGAAAAATACAATTGTGACAAGACTTTGGGTGTCTTCATAATAATTAACTTTTTTTTACTCTAAAGTTCATATTGACTGCAGAATTTTTTCAAAAATATAGAAAAATGATAAAAGATAAAAATGAAAAAGTTTGATATATTCCATGTATATACACATACATTTATATGTACATGTATATATATGTTTATATACATACATTGTACATATATATATATATGCATTGACTTTAAAATTGAGCCAAAATTTATTTGTTTTTCCCAAAATTAATAAATAAATCTACAACCACATCTGTAATTGTTTCTAAGCAGAAGCTAAGGTCTTTAAAAATTTGAGCTTTTTACTATAAGTTTATTTTAAAGCAGACACAAAAGGACAGTGTAATAAAATATTGGTTCAGTTTCAACAATCTTTACCAATACTGACTTAATCATCTCCATCTTTGCTAATTTTTCATATCTTTTAAAGCACATAAATCACTCAATATACATTTTAATGCAATCAGATTTTCCCCAGCTACTCTTAACATGCTGATTATATTTTTCTGTAAAACAGAATGTTCTCTCATAATATAATTTCATCATGGTTGCAAGGTACTTAAACTTAGGACTCATAATTTAGTGCTTTCCCTATTGTCAAAAATTTCATTTGTTTATTTTTCACTATGTTAAATTCAGTTTTTATCTATATTCTTCTCATTAGACCTTTGCACATATTCATTATGACTTCTTCAGAATAACCTTATAGAAACTGAATTTATGGTCAAAGGGCATACTAACTCTAAGGGGTGTTTTTGATATATATTTGACATCAGGCTATATTTAAAATGAAAAGGTTAATATTAATGGACTAAATGTTGAATTATTCATTAAAGGAAAATCTGACAGATAACTTTCAGATTGAATATCTTAGCTTTTTAAATCAGGCATAGGCTTATGGTTTATAGAAATGTTTGCATTTCCTTATGATGTGTGCATATCCATGGGGGGAAAAATCAGACTACTTAATTGTCTTTGCAAGTATTAACTAATTAGGTTTCTCAATAAACTTATTAGCTAGACAATGTTACTACTAGTCTCACATCTTGAAACTGTGTTAATGAAATAGTAAAGTTGACTGTCCTGGGGCCATGTCCTATTGATCTTTTAATACAGATGATCAGAGCAGAAAGATTGGCCATTTATGAATAAAGACTTCAGACTAAGATTTTAGATAGGCTTCCACAAAAGAGGATAACAAAAAGAACAGTCAGATCAAAGAGTTGAATTGGAATTGGTTATCAGATCATGACAAATCAATAGATTGTAAATACAAAAAGGGACTAGAATCCTATCAAGAAAAAGTCCATAAAAAAGAAATAAGAAAAATAAGATCAATGTCCTCACAGCTTTAGACGTAAAATGAAAATAAATAAAATACAAATAAAGAAACATGACTTTTGACAATATTAGTTTTACCATTTTTTCAAACCACTTATCAAAATAATTTTCAATATTGTGGCATTTTGATTTCCCATATGTGTGTAAATATAAAAATGTAATCAGTAAATACCTTTCTTCTAGAAGATGGCATCATTTTCAACAAAACTTTTTTGTTTGTTTTTCATTTAAAAATTTTGGTTTGCTATTTTGGTATTTATTAGTCAGTATTTGCTAACATGTTTCAGAACAATAACAGAATGAAGACTTTGTTCTACTCTGTTCTCTGCTAAACTTTTCTACATATTTCTTGTAGTACCACAAATACATCTCCATAAAAAGCCATTTAAAACAAAACAAAACAAAGCACTACAGAGACAGAATGTTCTTTACAAAATTTGGTGTACATGTCACAGGGAGGAGAGGGATGATTCATGGAGCCTTACACTTGAGTATTAAGCTATGGGAACTAAATGAAGAGTAAACAGTAGAGCAGGGAAGAGGAACTCTTATAGAGCTAAAGTAGAGAACAGACAAGAGACAATTCAAGTCCTCCTTAGCAGTTGACTTTGTAAGTATCTATTACTGCCTTCTCCTGGCCAAAGGAAAACAGAACACAAACATTTATCAATAGAGATTATCATAACCCTTGAACCTAAGGGAGTGTAGGGATCTAAAAGTCAGAGATTCATTCATTTTCTACAGCCTCTCTGAAGGCAATATTTCAAGAGGGAAATATCTAACCATTATGAGAGGTAAAAGCCAGGATTTGCCCATAGATGTGATTCTTGGAGACAGACAAGAAATTAAGACTCTTGCCTCATGTAAACGTAGCTTATGCCTAAAGCCCATTATTTATATGTATCAAATAAATACCTGAAAACATTTTTAAAGGACTGAAAATATATGATAAAAGTACTCTAATTATTTTTATATCCCTTATTGCTACTCGGTATAGATCATACAATAACAAGATTTGTAAATAATTTAGATTTCATTCTACAGAAATAGCTATAACCTCAGACAGAGGTCTTTTAGACATTTCTGGATAGTGCTAAAAAAGAAGTTTCATTTTGGGATAACATTGTTGGACCCTTAACTTCTCTCGATTGTATGGAATTAATCTAAGTGAGACTAGAAGAATATAAATTATGGAACCCTGACCCACAAGACAGAGTAGGATAATTCTGAGTGTGTTGAGTTCTGTGTTATAACTGGACTATAGGCATCTCACAAATGTTTATTTTAAAATCAAGGATAGAAATGCAACATGATATCTGTCATAGACATAGTACCAGTTACAGCTTCCTTTATATCTTGCACAGATTATTGTAGTAGCTACTAATTTTACTCTGATCCCATTGTCCACATACAATTCAGAATAACCTTTTAAAAATATAAATTAGGGCTCTCGACTCTGATCCGCTGTGTCGGTGACCATCGAGGATCCTGGCTTGAGCCCGAATTAAAATGACCCTTGTGTGCTTACATTGGAATCGGCTCCTTGGTGGACTTTTGGGAATTTTGCGACTGGGGGCACAATATTTGGGGGCTCGTCCGGGATTTCCCAAATCCCCCCCCCAGGATACCCAAACTGGAGAGTCTACTGATAACGACCGTCCTGAGACAACCATTTCTTTGTAGAGGGAGGTTTAGAAACCAGGATCTGGAGAAGAAGCCGGGCCTTCAGAAGAAGGTTCCACATGGCTCCAGCGAACTAGATTTTTCAGGGAATGAAGATTTTCTACTGATAATTCAGCCTCCAGCAAATGAGCTAGCGGGTTAAAATATTCCCCAATATCTACTGAATCTGCTGCACCAGCGATCACAACAGAACGGCAAAGAGATTCTAGATCACCTCTGTCTGCTTGCTCCTGAACATTCAGGCTGAATTTCAAGAATTTGAAAGAAACACACCATCCATCAGAAGACAAGAAATCACCACTAGATCACGAGAAATATGGGAAAATGAGGAAATGCCTCTCCTCCAAGGGAAAAGAGTAACTCTTCTTCATCCACAAGCAGTTTGGTGAAAATCATGGAAATGTCTGATAGGAATTTAGAGCATTCATAATGTCGAAGCTAACAGAGATGGAAGAGAAGAGAGACAATGAACTGCTAAAGAAAAAGGAGAAAGAAGTTGATGAGTTCCAGGAGATGAGGAAATTCTTGCTAGATCTAAAAGAGGAATTACACACTTTACAAAAGACTCAAAAGGAACTCTTAAAGATAAAGTCTATAATATAGGAAGTCAAAATCTCCCTTGAAAGTACTAAAAGCAGACTAGATCATTCAGAAAATAGAATCTCAGATGTAGAAGAGAAAATAGCTGGCCTAGAAAAATCCACCACAAAAACTGAGAAAATGGCCCCAAAATTTGAGAATAATATGCGAGAAGTACTGGATACCATCAAACGTCCAAATAGCATGCAGCCAACATTTACTGACTTCCTACTGTATGCCAAGCATTTTGCTAGACTCCCAGCTACAAAGATAAATAATATATAATCTTTACCCTTGAACTCGTAATCTCAGGTTTCCTTCACTTTAGCCAAACTTTAGTCCAAAGCCATAATAACTAGATTTTGTCAGAATTTCAATATCATGCAGCTTCAAGTTTTAATCCCATGTAATAGGACTTGGTATCGTCCATATTTGTTATACTCACCGTGTGAGGAGTGATAGTTTTTTGTTGTTGTTTTGTCTTTAATTTCTCAACATTCAATGAATTCCAAAATTTAGAAATTCAATAGGCCAGGGCAGTTTGAGTGCAGACAGCTACCTGTTGTAAAATCTGTGCTTCCAAGTCTATATTTGTTAATTCCTTAGAAAAATCCTTCAAGCTCTTAGATTTTTTGAAATAATTTTAAGAGCAAACTCCTATTTCTCTTCCTCATATTCTGTTACTTGTATGTATAATATATAAAATAAGATTAAGGAATAGCATTTGTTCTGTATTATGTTTCCCTGGCAGAACTTCTTAATGGTTCTCTAAGCTCTGGGAGCAGTTAACGAGCATAGTATTTGCTGGTATAATTCCAACCACATTTTCTAGCTGGATGAAATATATATCTGAAGAAAGAAACGTAGGATGCTAAAGTATCATATAGATCTTTTTCTTTTTTTAACCTTATTATTCTTAGATAAGGTAACCTACTTTATTTTAATATCTACATTGGGAATTAAGACAAAAATCTGCAATTATTAAAACTGTGTAATTTATATTTCATATGCGCCGGCACTGGGCCAACCTATTTTGGAGACTGTGAAGATATGCAGTACGCTATATTTTTGTTCAGTAGCATAGCAGTTAGGGACATAGGAGTTATCAAATGAAAAGAAAAGTAAAAGAAAAAGTGCTATAAGGCTCAACATAGCTAATTGCCAAATGGACGGTCTACCCTGTGATGTGGAGGGCACATATGAAGTGTGTGATAAAGTTCTCTAGGTGGTTGTGGACTGGGAGAATAGGGTCTGAGCTGAAAGAAAGGTAGGATTTAGAAAAACAGAAAGGGTAAGAAAGCACTCTCCTGAAAAGAAAGCAAACATAGATACCAGAGACAGTGTGGGAGGAGAATGGGAGATGGCAGAGGGTAAGAGATAGGGAATCAAGGATGGGGGGAAAAAAAGCAAAACATACAGAAATCAAGAAATGGAAGATCATTTGCTGACAATAACATGTTTGTTGATGTGCTTAATTGAGACAATATACAGTGTACTCTGGATGGAAAAATCTCATTTTGTATGCTGTAATGATGTACAGTGAATGAATGCAAATAAATAAATTGAAATATAAAAAAATATATATAAATTAGAAGGGCCAGCAGTTGGCATAATGGTTAATATGCTAGCCACGCCACATCCCTTCTCCATTCTCCTCTTGGGATTTTAGGTATGCAAGCACATGCAACCTACGTGAATTTGAAGCCAGTAGGTCCAGGATTCAAACTGCATTTGACCAAGTAGGAATCCAATGCCTTAACCACTATGCCATCTGTTGGCCCCTAGCAGTGCTTCTTATTAAATAAAACAGATTTGAGAGACTGAAGAAATACACAAAGTTGGAATTAATTATACTTAGAAGTGTTAGCACAGCTCTCTCTGTAAGTACAAAGAAATCAGTAACAATATATGATAGTTGAACAATATCTTTTAGAACACTATACCACCTAAAGAGAGCACAGCACATACTCTTCAGGTACACATGACACGTTCACAAATTGAACTGTATTTGTGAATCAGAAAGCAAGTCTTATGAAATTAGATCAGAGTCATTTAAAGTATGTTTTTGACTACAAAAAGTTGAAATAGCAATTCATAACATAATGGAATTAAATAAAATATTAACTTTCCAAAAATTTAGAATTTGAATACTAGCTACTAAATAACTTAAAAATAAAAGAGTTTCAAGGAAACTAGAAGATAGTTTTCAGTGAATACGACATATCAAAACATAAAAGATATAAAAACTTTTTGGAGATATGTGGCTTAAGAGCCTACAAGGAAAAGTACAGCCTTAAGTGCATATATTTGAAAAGAAACAGTCTTAAATTGATAATAGAAGTCTCCACTTAAAAAATTAGAAAAAGAAAAGCAAACTTATCCCAAACACAAACAAAAAGAAGGAAATTACAAAGACGAGGGGAGAAATCAATAAATTTAAAAATGGGAAGATAGAAAAACAATAAAACCAAAAACTGGTTCATTGAAGAGATTAGTAAAATTCATAGCCATCTTTGATAAATTTAAAACATCAGTAAAATTTATAAACCTCCATTAATAAACTTTCAGATTGACCAAGAGAGGAAAAAATACAAAAAATATACAATATATCTATAAGAATTAGAAAGAGGGGATCTCTACTGACCCAATAAAAATTCAGAGGATATTAAGGAAATAATATAGACAATTATATGCATACAAATTCATCAATTAAGATTAAATGAAGGGGAACCAACAGTTAGTGTAATGGCTATGTCACTGGACTCCCACGTAGTAGACTGTGGTTCATGTCCCAGACCCAGTGGCTTAAAACTCACGCCGGGAGCGTGTGTGTGCGTGCGTGCCCAAGATCCCGAGAGGAGAATGGAGGAGAAGGGATTGCAGTGTGACCATCCCCCCTCGGGGGTGATGCTTTCTGTCTCTTGCTCTGTCTGTCTGACGAGCAGGCGACATATAGTGAAAAATCTCTCCAAAAAAAAAAAAAAGATTAAATGAAGCAATTCATTGAAAGATACAAACTACCAAAACTCGTGCACAAAGAATTAGATAGCCTAAGTAGTAAGATGAAAGCTAAAATAAAAATTCTTAGATAAAAATTGTCCTAAAATAAAAATATAGACCCAGATTATATAATTGTCAAAATGTGTAGAACTAAGATGACTAGTTTTTCGTAATCTTTTTCCAGCAAACAAAAGTCCAAATTTATTCTGTAAGGACAACATTACCCTAATAACAAAATCAAAGATATTGCAAGAAAATAAAAATATATAGTTTTATTATATATATATATATAATATATATATATATATTATATATAGATTAGAGAGAGAAAAAGTAGGGAAAAAACTATGCATTTTAAACAATCAAATAAAAATCTTAGCAAAATGATTTGAAGTTACATAAAAGCTGATTTTATAGGATTCTTTATCCTCATAGCAACGCAACCTGCCAGTAATGGCTAAGGTAAAGGAACTGGAATAGGCTAAAACTTGGACAAAACCACACAAAGCTGGAACACTCACAATGCCTTATTTTAAGGCCTTCTAGAAAGATGTTGTACGTGGGACCAGAAGTAGTGTAGTAGTTAAGGTGCTGGACCCTCACATCCTTATCCATGGTTTGGGTCCTGAATGTCTTGGCTTGAAAATCACACCAGGTATATGTGCATAAGTGTCCAAAATCCCAAGAAGAGAAGAAATTATGGCATGGTCATCCCCCCAACTGGAGGCGATTTTTCATTGTCTTCCTCTATCTCTGTCTCTCTTCCTCCGGCAAGAGCACATGTCCAATGACAAAAAAAAAAAAAAAAAAAAAAAAAAGATGTTGTACTCAAGAGAGTGTAATACTGGTGAAGAAATGAACACATAAATGGATGGGATAGTATGAATTCCAGAAAACCAACTCACAATTATGTTTATTTTTGACAAATATAAAGCAATTCAAATGACAGTCTGTTGTGTGTTTCCAAAATGGTGCTTGAATGATTGCATATTTGTATGCCAAGAAATCAAGGGGGAAAAAAAGCCATGAGACAACTAAATGACCAAAAAAGAAAAGCCCAAAATGTTTTATCAAATTATATAAAGAAAGAAATTTAAATCATTACAAGTAAAATGTAAAAAAGTAAAAAATCTTGAAAGAAAATACAATACCTTCATGATTGATTTTGGTGTAAGGTAATTATGGCTTCATAATTAAGTGACATTTTCACTTTTTCCCTCCTTCTCTATTTTCTAGAAACAATTTTGTGGAATTGGTAATATATTTGCCTCAAATATCTGGTAAAAATTGTTGCTATCAACCAGGACTAAATGTTTTAAAGGGTTTTCAGTTATAAATTCAATTACACGTATGTATTCACTCATATTTTTATGGTTTGGCTGTAAAGAAGCCATGGCCAGGAAGGATGCTAAGACACAGCAAAGTGCAGAGCAACAGCTGGTATGCTCATAAAACACAGCTAAGGAAGTTGGCATAGATCAAGTGAGGAGTCATTATTATGCATCAATTGGAGAAAGATTAGATTTGAAAGATTCTATATCCTAATAGCTATGTAACCAGCTAGTAATAGCTTGGATGGGAGAGAACTCATGCTGACTACTGTCTCCTGGGTTTTCTGGAACAGCAGGTATGCTTGGAAGGTTAAGTGACCTAAGGTTGACATCCACTACAGGAGGGAGGAAGTAAAATATGTGGATGTAGTAGAGTGGCCAAACAGAAGAGCATGACCTTCAGTAATAGACCAAGTGGGACTGCTGCTTGAGTTGACCAGTCAGAACGGCAGGACTTTCAATCATTATTATACTTGCATAAACCGATCTGGTAGAGGACTGGAGCAGAAATTATTCCTCAGTAAAAGCCCATCCTTGAATACCTTCAGGAAAGCAATCTTCTGAGCAAGATTCCTTTTCTCTAGATCGTCATTACAGGCAATAAGGCCCTCCTCCTTGACAAATCTTAAAGTACAGAGACTGGCTTTTATGGTGATGAGCAAGTGATTCTCAATCTGTACCAAGTTAGGTTTAGAAATAATGAGTAATCATGATGAAGTTTTGACAGTAAAGTGGAATGATTAAGGGGAAAAGAAATCCCTGCAGGAAAAAAAAGATCAAATGCCAGTGTAATGAAAAAACTGGAGTATAAGGAGAGACTGAAACTATGTAAGAGTTCGGCAGAAGCCCACAGGAGTAATCAGGGCATGAACTAAGGTACAGGGAGGGGTAGTATAATCACAGGTCAGACAGTTCCATATGCCTGCCTTTGGAGGCTTCTTTATTTGAGTGCTCCAGATACATTACATTCTTCTTTTCTTTCTTTTTTTTTTCTTTTTTACATTACCTTCTTAATCCACACAACAATCCTCTAAGGAAATCTAGATAGACTCACAAAGATGTTGCATAACATCTTAAAGACATACATCTAATAAGTGGCTGAGAGGAGACTGTACCTAAATTCTTTCTACCAAGTTGCTTCTTCTGAAATGATAATGTAGAAATGCAAGTAAGTAGTTAAAGAATAGAAATGGCAGGACTTTAAATTAATAAACTCAAAAAGATATGAAAAAAATCCAATGACTAGATAAAAGGACAAAGGAGAGGAAAAGTCTATTGAATATGAAGTGTCCAACTTGAGTTTCAGAAGGCTTTTCTTTAAAAACAAAAACAAAAAACATGGACATTAGAATTTATTATTGGCCAGGACATAAGTAGCTTAGTTTTGAGCATTTGAGTATTAGAATTTCAGTTAACATAAGACATCCAGATGAAAATGTTAGACCCATAGCTGTACACAATTGGAGCGATGAGGCTAGAATTTAGTAAAAATCTGCATTACCAAGTTTGAGTCACAGCAGTGTCTCTATGCAGAGAATAGGTATTACTCATTTGCATTATTCTTAGATTATTATTATCTGCCTTTCTATCTCTATTACCTTGTGTTTAGCGGAAATTTAGAGAATATTTCCTGAAATAAATGATTAATTCCTAAAACATTATACATATTTGATCTTTATAAATATTTAGGGATATATGCTTTGTGAATAACCACCCAATTGGAGACATTTAACTGAAAATACCTCACACCTTCAAGCATAAAAACATGAGAGGTGCTTAAAGATTCTTGTGTTTTAAAATATCTCTAAATTAAAGTACAAGAAAAGATTTGCAGGCAAAAGCTATCACCTTCTTACCTACTGTGACTATTAAAAGCTTTGAAGATGAAAGATCTTTTCTAAACAAAACACATTTATTTCATAAAATGCTTATGCACACTTTCTTTGTTTATTCTTAAAACCTCTGACTAATTCTTTACAACACCTGCTTGGGAAAGAAGTATTCATAAAAGATTTTGCTTTTAACTTTTTATTGACACCACAGATTTTTAAGGCACCATATTAACACTGAATAGTTTCCTTAAATTATACTACAGAACAAGTGTAAATTATGTTGCATAATTTTTCCTTAGTACTTTACTTTCAAAGATATTGCACATTGTAAAGGAGTACTTTATTTATTCAGCTTTCTTCTCTGGCGATGTTAATTGGTCTAAGCATTTTACCACATTATATGGAGAAGAAAATATTCCTTCTGGTGCTAAATTTAAATCATGGCATCATTTGGATAAGACTCTAGATCATTCTATTAAGCTGAATAAAGAACAAAGAGACATGTAGACATATTCCTATCATGCCCTATTTCTAAACAATTTTCAGGAACATCAGGAAACTTATCTTCCTTCCTCTACTTTCCATCCCCCATCCCTGTAGGACGTCCAATTAGCTGACTAGTCCTCTGGAAAATTTCCAGCATTTCTGAATTCAGCCCTGGTTTCAGTTATGAGTGGTGAGGTTATGCTAAATAAAGATCTCATGCTCCAGGAACATGTGAGGACACTGAAACATCTTGATGTCCTTTAAATTGGGCTTCTGTCTTACAAAAAAATGGCATTAGTTTTATACAGACCAATTTAAGCCTCCAATGCCATGCATCTCCCCCACCAAAGAAAACACATGCTAAGGTGCTCTATTCCAGCAGTTATTGAATGAAAGCAATTATTAATCTACTGCATCTGAATATAACTTATAGTCTGCATTCCATTGGAGGCTTAGCTGTGGTTTTGATTGAGGCTACCAATTTTTCTTTCTCATTTAAATTGACCTTCTCAAGATGATATTTCATGATGACATATTACATGACATAGAAATATTTTTAGTGACCTTAACTTGATGAAAAATAAACATGTTGACTTTTTTTTCTGGTTTAAATACTATGTATCTGTCAACTAAGAATATTGGCACACCTCCCTTTTAAATTGCATTGGGGCATATCAAATTAAATTCAACCTTTTTATACAAGCAAATGAGAAAAGTAAGTCACATTTTAGATGAGTCCAAGAGAAAAATGACTCAGATCATTTTATTTGTGAGTGTGTTTGTGTGTTTTGGTCAAGGATTCTGAAGCACAAAAATAATCAAGCTCTTCTGTTTACTGCTTCTAAGAAAATTGCTGGGTTAATTTTTTTGTTTTGTTTTGTCCTTTGAATATTATGAGTCATAATCTTTATTTATGTCCAAAGTCATTTATGAATATAGATCTTTGCTTTACATTATTTTTAATGGGATAAATTAACATGAGTAATTGTATTCATATATTTTAATTTTTTAATATTTTAAGAAATAGTTTTTGCTATAGAATTCATGCATATGCCAGAGAGACAGAGACAGAAAGTGAGAAGTCACCCCTAGGGGGGAATGGTCAACACTACAATCCCTTCTCCTCTTTTCTCCTCTTGGGATTTGGCACATACACACATGCATCCAGCATGAGTTTTAAGCTGTTGGGTCTGGGACTTGAACCACAGCTGACTACCTGGAAGCCCAGAGACCTAACTATTACACCATCTGCTAGAACCAAAATGAGTTATTTTAATCAAGCTTTAGCAAGATATATAAATTTATTATTGGTTACAGTTCAAGATGAATATTTTAATAGTAATTTCATCAGTATATTAGTGTATTACTATTTACGAATAGACAAGATCAAGATAATAAATATGGTTCTTAGTTTCAGACAATTAACAGAGTTCCAGAACTGTGGGAGGAAAAAATACAGATAATAAACCTACACTGGTAATGTCAGAACAATATAAAAAGAATGTTAATTAGTAGGCTTCAAATTCTTGTTTTGCTATCAGTTGGAAAATAAAGTACAAACAGGTAGACTGAAAGATATCTAAGAGATGGTAGAGGGGAAAGAAAAAGGACAAAAAAAGAAAAAAAAATAGCTATCCTAATTAAAAATTTTCTGTATTTATTTCCAACATGGCTATCTATGAAAGTTTTATCACCATAAACCTAGTCCAAATCAGAAAAGTTATTATTATTCACAATATCCTCCCTTATTCACAACCTATTCCTATCTTCTAAGTCCTAATACTTCAATCACTGAAAATCTTGGGAAGCCACCATTCTTCCACTTTTTTGAAGTTCACTTAATTTAAATCTCATAATCTGTTGCTGCAGACTTACAAGTGACCTCTTCTTTTCTGGCCTCTTCCCTCCTAAGATAAATTTCATTCTGTTAGAGCTATCTCTCAGAACTATGCCATCACTGAATTTTTCTAGATCATAATATTCAATTTACCTTCACCCTGACTATTCTTTCCATAATAATTGCTGTCATCTCCTTTATCCCATCATACATTTTAACCAGTCTACAAAATTTCAGCCTTCTGAGTTTCCTGAAACATCTGATTGGTATCTTTATCCACATTCTTCTTCACTGGACAATTTCCTCATCTGTCAACACTCAGTTTAATTGTCAAGCTTTATGCTAAAAATCTCCTTGGCTTCATCCAGCAAAATCAAACCCTTCTGGGACCAGCATATGGCATAATAATTACATCGCTAGACACCCATATGACTGACTGTGGTTTGAGTCCTGAATCTGGAGGCTTGAAACACACTGGGTGCACGTGTGCCCAAGATACAAAGAGGAGAATGGAGGAAAAAGGATCATGGCATGACCATCTTCATTGGGGGTGATTTTTCACTTTCTGTCTGTCTCTCACTATCTCTCTGGCAAGTGTACAAGTCCTATAGCAAAAACCTCTCATTAAAAAAAAAAAATCACACTCTCCTTATTCTACACTTCAAATAACTGTTTATTCCACTAATGTTATTTTCCTCAATTTTTGTCAAATGTAACTGGATTGTTGAAGAGTATAAAATTAACAGAGGTACAAAGATAAACACTTTTTATCTAATTATTGTCTTCTAGGAGTAGTACCATGTTATTTTCCTTTTATATTACTGACTTCTCAAATATATCCTTAATTTTTCTCTTCTTACCTCTAGTAATAAAAGAAATTCTATTTCATCCAGGTCAAAACTCTCCTATATAGTGCTGGTGGGAATGTATAATAGATTAATACAGCTACTGTGAAGAATAATATGGAGGTTCCTCAAAGACCTACAAATAGAATTACCAAATGATCCAGCAATTCCACTCCTGAGTATCCACCCAAAGAATAGGAATACACAATGGAAAAAGCACTTGCACATCTGTATTTATTGTGACATTATTCACAATTACTTAGACATAGAACCAACATAAATATCCATAAATGGATGAATGGATTGAAAAATGTGGCACATATACACTACAGAATATTACTCACCCATAAAACATAATGAGACCCTAGCATTTGATAAAAAGTGAATTATATGGAAGATTAAATGCTAAGAAAACCAAGCCAGACTATGAAAGAGAGGCACTGTCTCCACTTGATATATTAAATGTCCACATTCTATGGTAGTAACTAAGATTGAAAGGTATAAAAACATGTAGAGGAACTGTGGATACCAGAAGTGGTATAAGAGGAAGGTGGGAAATGGGGGAGGGTGAGAGAGAGGGAATCATGGGGGAAAAGAAAGCAGCAAAGCATTTAAGGGACACAAAATGGAAAATTATCTGCAGATGATAATATGTATGGTAATAACTTTGACTGGCTTAATATACAGTGTATTCATACTGGGAAAACTCATTTTGTATGCTGTAATGATACACAGTGATTAAATGTAAATAAACAAACAAATAAACAAAAATGCACATGTAGAGTAGCAGCCAGTTCTAGATCTTTGGGGAGTTAGACAAGACCAAAGAGATGAGAGAACAATGCCAAACACCTGTATGAGAGAGGGCGTCTTCAAAAAGTTCATGGAAAATGTGTAAGCTAGAAAACTATGTATAGATTTCAACATGTTTTGTACCAAAGATAAATTCATATTTTAATTCCTTTTCTTTATGAACTTTTTGAAGTCCTCTCATATTTATCTAGTGTATGAATATAATTGTATCCTCTTGGTTCTTCCTGCCTCTCTTGAGTTGCTATCATAAGACCTGTTGGTCCTTCCTCATGGCACAGTTCCCTGGTAGGCAAGATTCTCTCTCCTGATCTGATCCTTTGTACCCTTGCCTATGACCTGTGCTAAGTCTTTTGAGTGGAGCACTGGCAGCCTAATCAAAGATTTTCCACAAAATAAATTCATGTCCTAATCCTGCCAAATGATGGGGCAAAGATAGAGAAGGACTGACTGCTCTACTTACTACCTTTCTCTCTCTCCTTTCTCTCTATTCCAGTTCTCCTTTATAGTGTCATGTAGGCTTAGAACATAATATTCAGTTTCCTGTGTGTGAAACAGAGCCTGGAATGCTCACCTCTCCTCCATGCTGAAGCTGAACACATACTCTACAATCATAAGAACCTGCAAAAATTTTTTTAACTGATTTTTGATAGAAAAGACAATTATCAGGGTGGTGTGGGGGTTAGGGTGCTGGACACTCCCATATGGCTGACTGACTGTGGTTCAAGTCCTGAACCAGGTGGTTTGCTTTTTCACTTTCCCCCTCCTTCTGTCTCTGTGTCTCTCTCTGGTCAAATTAAAATAAATGAATAAATAAAATCGAATAAATAATTCTTTTTTTAAAAAAAAAAAAAGAAAGAAAAGTATCTCTTATTGCTTTCTGAAACATTGACCCTGACTCTAATTCAATAACTCAGGACCCTGACACTGTCTCTAAAATCCTTCCCCTCGGTTTTCTGGTTTAGATAAATGAGGGGAACGGGAGAAACAGGAGTACTAGAGTAATAGTTTATAGAACAAAATTAGTCCTTAAACAATCTCCTTCCTTCTTTAGAAAGAAGAATATTCTTCACCTTCGACTCTCTCAAATTTGAATATTTTCCATTCCTGGGGAAAATCGAAAGTTTCTGCTCAAAAATTATATTATACACTAAGGCAATAAATACATGCCTATGCATGAATGAATAAATGAATGAATCAATCAATCATCCACTCTCTAAGTTTCAGTCCTTGGAATTCAGAATGAACAGGGCAAAACCTATTACAAGGAATTAGTTAACTCACAGAATTTCTGGAATGATCAGAGAACCAGACTGCATAACTAGGAACACCACCACCAATAAATAAACACAGCTTTCCTGGAATCATTCTAATAGTAAATCCACTGACAATGTGCAGTACTGACCACAAAACAATCTCCTGCTGCACATCTCTCAAACACATTCATCTTCCCAAAGAAGATGTTTCTTTACAATAAGAAACATCTGGATCCTGCCCAATTCATTTAACTATTCATCATACAAATAAAATGTATTTACTTTCCACCAAAAAGGGAGATGAATACTCTCACTAGATACTACATGTATTGTTAAGTGGTGATTTTTCTGTCCTCAGTTCAGTCACAGTCTTAGATGGATGTCTTATAACCTATATATTAAATTGTATCTAGCCTATAACCTATGTACAAATTATGTGTATATTTATATATATATATATTATACATACTTTATATATAAAGATAATTGGTATTAAATAATAAGCAAATAGATTTGGGAAAATATATACACAGCTAAGCATATACCTAACTGACTAAAGAAGAAATTATAGGTGCGTGTTTTAGCTTCCATTCCACCTCTGGGAATGTTCACAAGGCTATGATTGGTATACATGCATTTATACTTTCTGTACTATTATATCTATTCCATATTCCATTTTCCTTCAGGTAGCATCTTAACTATTAGGTCATTGGGAAAGTCATAACGAATTTTTGCTTAGAAAAACAGAAGAATATGTCATGAATTTCCTGACAATCTAATAGCAATAGCTCTTCAACTGATGAGAAAATGAAAAGGCTTTGTATTTGAGATATCCATGCAGTTCTGTCTACATGGGATAGATGCAGCATTTAACTAATATACACCTTGGTGATGTTACACGCATACTTCTCTTTACTCCCATTGTATACAAATAAGCACATGCATGTCATTTTCTCATTATGTCAAGGCTTATTGCTTATTGGCGCATGTCATCTGGGTGATGGGGGGGAACTGGGCTGGTTAATTGTCTCAACTTTCTGTCCAAAGACAACCTGTCCATTGTTGGAGGTGTTGATTCCTTGTCTTCCAAGAATTCTGAACCTATACTATATAAAATCACAGGAATAGGCAGTTAAAAAAAAAAAAAAAAAAAAAAATAAAACAATAAGGGGCGACAGTGTCATGTAGGCTTAGAACATAATATTCAGTTTCCTGTGTGTGAAACAGAGCCTGGAATGCTCACCTCTCCTCCATGCTGAAGCTGAACACATACTCTACAATCATAAGAACCTGCAAAAATTTTTTTAACTGATTTTTGATAGAAAAGACAATTATCAGGGTGGTGTGGGGGTTAGGGTGCTGGACACTCCCATATGGCTGACTGACCGTGGTTCAAGTCCTGAACCAGGTGGTTTGCTTTTTCACTTTCCCCCTCCTTCTGTCTCTGTGTCTCTCTCTGGTCAAATTAAAATAAATGAATAAATAAAATCGAATAAATAATTCTTTTTTTTAAAAAAAAAAAGAAAGAAAAGTATCTCTTATTGCTTTCTGAAACATTGACCCTGACTCTAATTCAATAACTCAGGACCCTGACACTGTCTCTAAAATCCTTCCCCTCGGTTTTCTGGTTTAGATAAATGAGGGGAACGGGAGAAACAGGAGTACTAGAGTAATAGTTTATAGAACAAAATTAGTCCTTAAACAATCTCCTTCCTTCTTTAGAAAGAAGAATATTCTTCACCTTCGACTCTCTCAAATTTGAATATTTTCCATTCCTGGGGAAAATCGAAAGTTTCTGCTCAAAAATTATATTATACACTAAGGCAATAAATACATGCCTATGCATGAATGAATAAATGAATGAATCAATCAATCATCCACTCTCTAAGTTTCAGTCCTTGGAATTCAGAATGAACAGGGCAAAACCTATTACAAGGAATTAGTTAACTCACAGAATTTCTGGAATGATCAGAGAACCAGACTGCATAACTAGGAACACCACCACCAATAAATAAACACAGCTTTCCTGGAATCATTCTAATAGTAAATCCACTGACAATGTGCAGTACTGACCACAAAACAATCTCCTGCTGCACATCTCTCAAACACATTCATCTTCCCAAAGAAGATGTTTCTTTACAATAAGAAACATCTGGATCCTGCCCAATTCATTTAACTATTCATCATACAAATAAAATGTATTTACTTTCCACCAAAAAGGGAGATGAATACTCTCACTAGATACTACATGTATTGTTAAGTGGTGATTTTTCTGTCCTCAGTTCAGTCACAGTCTTAGATGGATGTCTTATAACCTATATATTAAATTGTATCTAGCCTATAACCTATGTACAAATTATGTGTATATTTATATATATATATATTATACATACTTTATATATAAAGATAATTGGTATTAAATAATAAGCAAATAGATTTGGGAAAATATATACACAGCTAAGCATATACCTAACTGACTAAAGAAGAAATTATAGGTGCGTGTTTTAGCTTCCATTCCACCTCTGGGAATGTTCACAAGGCTATGATTGGTATACATGCATTTATACTTTCTGTACTATTATATCTATTCCATATTCCATTTTCCTTCAGGTAGCATCTTAACTATTAGGTCATTGGGAAAGTCATAACGAATTTTTGCTTAGAAAAACAGAAGAATATGTCATGAATTTCCTGACAATCTAATAGCAATAGCTCTTCAACTGATGAGAAAATGAAAAGGCTTTGTATTTGAGATATCCATGCAGTTCTGTCTACATGGGATAGATGCAGCATTTAACTAATATACACCTTGGTGATGTTACACGCATACTTCTCTTTACTCCCATTGTATACAAATAAGCACATGCATGTCATTTTCTCATTATGTCAAGGCTTATTGCTTATTGGCGCATGTCATCTGGGTGATGGGGGGGAACTGGGCTGGTTAATTGTCTCAACTTTCTGTCCAAAGACAACCTGTCCATTGTTGGAGGTGTTGATTCCTTGTCTTCCAAGAATTCTGAACCTATACTATATAAAATCACAGGAATAGGCAGTTAAAAAAAAAAAAAAAAAGTAATACTATCAGGGGCAGCAAGTGGCCTGGTAGTTAAGGCATTTGACTCCCACATAGTGTGACCCCAGTTTGAGTCTTGAACCTGGTGGCTTGAAAAATCACACAGGGCACGTGAGTATGTGTGCCCAAAACCTCAAGAGGAGAATGGAAAAGAGATTGTAGTGTGTTCATCCTCCCTGGGGAGTAATTTCTCACTTTCCTTCTCTTCGTCTCTCTATAGTGAGCACATGTACCGTATGGGTAGTGGAGGATTTAAGAAAAAAAAAAAAGTAGCATTATCATCCACCCTGAGTATGTGTGCCCAAAACCTCAAGAGGAGAATGGAAAAGAGATTGTAGTGTGTTCATCCTCCCTGGGGAGTAATTTCTCACTTTCCTTCTCTTCGTCTCTCTATAGTGAGCACATGTACCGTATGGGTAGTGGAGGATTTAAGAAAAAAAAAAAAGTAGCATTATCATCCACCCTCTGATTTCTAGGGTGGAGGATGTAAGAAAAAAAAAAAGTAGCATTATCATCCACCCTCTGATTTCTAGACCCTTCCATTCTGACTGTGGGAAAAATGTCACTGTATAGTGCATGCTGCTTACGAACCTATTGTGGGCCCAGCCTCAGCGTCATAGGAGGTAAAGTGCTGAGCTGCAGTACTCAAAGCCACATGGCCCACAATGGGTTTGTAAGCTGACCTGAAAAAAAAAATGTCAAGTAAGCACATTTCCAAGATTTGCTGACCTTGAAGGCTCGGGAAATGGAAACATGGTGTACCAAGACCTTGTCAAGCATGTCCTTGTCTCTCTCCTTTTTCTCTCATGTCCTTTTCTCTCTCCTTTTTCTCTCATGCACATGTATGTACTCGCTCATAAATGAAATAAATAAGCTCTAAAAAAAAGAAAATGAAAAGCTGGGCAGGGGAATCAGAGCTTAAGCCCCTATCTGTTGGGAGTGTTTTTCTTTCACGAAACAAATTTTAAAAAACAAAAAAACTGTTTTGCACACTGTAGGACAGCACCAAAAGTCTTTAATACATTGTTTCTCATACAACTCATTATTTGTATTTTATTTTCTGTAAGACAGAGGACTAATTGGTGGTAAAGTTGTATTTTATATCTTGCAGATTTTTTGCCATAGGGCAAAAGTGCTTTCAGAAGACAGAGAGAGAGAGATAGATCACCTCCCATGGATGGGGGGGGCACGCCACAATCCCGCCTTCTTCATTCCCCTCTCGGGATTTCGGGTATGCATATACACATGTACAGTGTGTTTTTCAAGTTGACAGGTCCAGGAATCAAACTGCAGAGTCGTCTGTGTGGAATCCAGCACATAAATCACCACACCACCTCCTGGCCCCCAAGCTGTACGTTTTTGTTTTTGTTTTGTTTTAAGTTTTTAAAAGAAATTCCATGAACAACATAATTAGCTTGGGGCATCAATTTTTTTCCCCCTAATTTCTATGGTAAAATAAATTCTTTGATCAGAAGAAATATTTTGGGGGCTGTGTATAACAGGAAATAAGAAAATCTCTCTATGAATAATATTGCTGGCAGGCACAAGTTAGTAGAAGAAAAATCCATATACAGAGTAAGAATCAATTCATTGCAGACTAATTTCTGCCCTTTCAAAATGGAACTTATTTCTTTCCAAGTTCCTAGCTGGTCCCTTTAAATTGTGATGCTACTTCAGGTTTCTACTTGCTCTTGGCTAGCTGGGTACTCAATAATAGTAATATGAAGAACACCCTTGAGGAGGGAAACCCTGTGTTCATAAGACTAGCTGGAGACTTTTCCCTGGACATCAAGGGACTTTGTTCATGATCACATAAAATAAGCAGTGGGATGAATGCAGACAGACATTGCCTGACCTCCCCCACACACACACACATACACACACATACCGTCCCCACAAAAAAAAAAAAAAAAAAAAGGAATCTTTCAGCTGATTACTGAGAGATGCCTCTGCAGATAGAACCATCTGCTGATCATTCACATGGGCATAGATATTTCAAATGTGGGACCCATTTACATAATTTTCCCTCAAACTTTGTCATTAATCTTCTGAACTTATCCTTCCAAATCCCTGATCATCTGGCTAAAAACTAACTAGAGTGCATAAATTTAAATGGAGCCACACCCCACCCATAATTCCTTCCAATCAAAGTTGAAAAAATTCATCTGTACTCCTCAAAGTTTTGCGTACTGGGAGAACATTTTCACTGTACTATCATTTACAGCCAATCATGAATTTTTTTTCTAGAATATTCTACTCCTGATTGCTGCCGGAATATCATACAGAGCTATCCACAGTTAAGTTACAAGTTCATCATTCTCAGTCATTAGGTACAAGGAACTCCCTGAAGCTATAAGTATAGGCTGAGGAAGAGGTGGCATTGTGGAAGGAATTGGCACAGGGAGAAAGTGACCACCTGTTCATCTAACAGAGGTAAGAGCTGTAGCTATGTATCTTTCAAAATAAAAAAGTTTCATGCTTGAGATATCTGTGAAGTTCTCTTTATATGGGCTAGACGGAGTATTTAATTAATATTTGCCATTGACGATGTTACAAGCACAAATATTTAATATTTTTATTTGATATATTATTCATATTTAACGGTTTTTTAATTTAAATTTATTTATGTATTTATTTAGAGCAGAGAGGGACAGAATGAAAGAGAGAGAATGAGAAAGCAAGCCATGTCTGGGACTTGAACCACAGTTGACCATGTGGGAGTCCAGTGCCCTTAACCACCATACTACTTGCTGGTCCTGTTATTTGATATAAATATTTTATATAAATATTTTTAATTTAATAAAAGATTTAGCCTTGCTGCAGACTTAAGTATAGGTAGGTATTATTTTCTTGGGGCTTGCCACAAGTTCTGTTCAATATCCCAACTAGACACGGACATGTCAAAACTCACTAAACCAGTTAGTGAGGGCCAAGTGACAGAACTGCTTACAGAGCAGCCTAAGTATGCTAAAAAGTCTTCTAATGATTTTAAGACCAATTTAGAGCTGGTAGCTTAACTTTCCAATAAATAGGTTGAAATTACATATATAGCAAATGTTATACATGTTGCCTCCAAAATGTTTTTCTCATGTTACACAGAGCTATAGTGTATTTTATTGTGAAAATACCATCCCAATATGCTCCAAATATTTGCATTCTTGAAAAAGTTACTATCATTTTGGGACTCTAAATTTTCTTTTGGATTTTATATCCTACTCTCCTGCATATATGTGTCTTATCAAAGCAGATAGACAGATGTTATTTCTTGCTCCCTAAATCCTACTGACTTATGTCATCAATGAAAATGACTATTGTGATGATCTAGGGGATGTTGAAATAGTTAAGAAGTCTGCAAATGAAATCATGGTCCAAAGATAGAACAAGAATAATATACCTAGAGTTAGATAATAAAGGTATAGTATTTTTCAAGCCAGGTGAAGTAAATTCCTTTGTGTTCTCAACTAATTGAAATAGTTGGTCACTGAAAAAGTTATGATGTATTTTTCTGTTTTTTTCTATGCAAAAATGTGTCATGACTTTCCTGACCACCAATGGAAAGAAAGTCAAACAAAAACTGAATGTCAAATACCATGATGACTCTTGTTTGTTTCACTGAAGAGTACTATCACCCATAAATATTAAAAGCATCGGTTTTACAATAATCTCCCATCATTCTGAGATCAATGTGCATTCTATATGGGCAAGCAGATGACTTGAATTAAGAGGAATAGCTTAAAATTCCTTATCTGTAAAGTCACCTCTCCACTTTACTACCTTATATGCAGTAGCTTTAGTTTATCAAAGGAAAAATAGTCCTTTTTTACTACTCAAAGTTAGCAATAACTCAATGCCCACTGTCCAATAATTCAAAACCAATCTGATTACGTTCCTTTCCCACTGTACAATTACTTTGGTAAATGGTCATAGGTGCTTTTGAGGAAGGCTAGAAAGACATCTTATTTTATATATTTATGATGTTTTAGACATCTTTCTACAGTAGATTTGGCTTAGCATTCATTCAAAGAGTACTATATCTCTAAACTTATTCAGGTCTGGCAACTGAGTAGGTGATAAATTTGGCTGTTTTGTGGCTCAAAAAGGCCTCTGTTTGTTTGCTAGATTTAATTTTTTTTTATTTGTGAAGTGAGAGAGGTACTTAAAGAAATCAGAAGGAATTTTAGGAGCTTGTTTACTTACTTTGATACTAAAGACGTCACAATAAATTAGAGATTGACAAACACCTTGGTGTGCAAAAGTATTCTGAATTCCATTATTTCCCTGTTGCCCATAATTATAACCATCTTGTCTATTAGGGAAATAATGATATTTAGGCTCTTCCTCTATGAAACAAAAAGTCCACTTCAAAAGCAATGTCTTTCACCTTCATCCCAGGCCACAGAGTGTAACTGCCACACTTTTTAAAGATGGTGGTGCTGTCCCAGGTAGACTTAGAGAACAGTATGCTCTGGTAGGTGTTGAGAACTGTATTTGAGGGTAGATGAGTGAGATGTACATAATACGTTCTCATTTCTCACTCTTTTCCTCTGCATCCATCTACTAGGAGATTTTGATATCAAATTTCATTCAGCGCAAGCCTTTTCTGAGACATACTGGTCAACTGATAAAGCAAACATCTACTTTTTGTTGCCTTTTCTAGCACAGTAAGTCCTGATTCTTTGGTAAGTTCTCTATATAAATTCATCAATAATTATTTTTCTCCTTCTTTGTCTCAAAATTCATTTAAATCGATATTCAATAGGGTCTTGCACAAACTTTCTCCATCAATGCTCCAATTTTCAAAAGGATGTGAATTCAGTCAACCAAATATAACTCAGCAATACTCAAAATTAAATTCTGTATTTTATTTTTGTTCATATCAATATTGCAATTTGGGGACAAAGGCTTTTTTCTCTCTTTTTTTTTGACTTTTTGTTGTTATTTTTGTTTAATCATGAGAAATATGCTAGTGGCAATCATTTGAATCAAACTGTACTTAAAAACATGCAACATATCACACAATTTTACATCCATGCCTCCTTTCAAAATGACCTATATATAGTCTGAAAAAGCTTGGCTTTCTGGGGAGGTTCTTTGAAGTAAGGAAGAGGATAATTTAAGCAACTATATAACCTAGCTATCAGGTAATGGCAGTATCTCATCCTCTAATGCTAACTGAATCCTTACTGTTTCAAACTCTATCTAGATCAGAAAACCAGTTATAATCATATCTTTAAAGCTATGTCACTTGAAGGCACTTCTGCTGTGATTGGGGTGGTTAGTTGTAGACAGCAGTAGCCATTCTAGATTTTGTTTAAACTCGAATAAAAATTTTCTTGGAAGTCCAGGGACTTTAGCTTGGTTTCTATACAACCAGAATATAAAAAATCCATAAAAGTCATTGTTCATCATCAATACTACTAGGCACTGAACAGTGGACAAGCAAACAAAGCTGCTGCCCAAAGTCTGATCCTCTCAGGTATCATGGTGAATATCTCTGCCAACTAGGCTAGGCTAAGCTATGGTGTTCTGCTGTTTCATAAAACTACAAAGGTAGCAGGGGTTTTTTTAGATCTGATTAATATTTACAATCAGTTGACTTTGAATAAATCAAATAATCCTCCATAACATGGATAAGCCTCAACCAATTTATTGAAACCCTCCTGAGCAAAGACTCCAGTTCCCAAAGAAGAAAAAACATCTGCCTCTACACTGTAGGATAAAAATCTGCCCAAGTTTCTAGCCCGCTGACCTGCTCTGCACATTTCTTATTTGGCAGTCCCCACAAGCGTACAAGCCAATTGCTTAATAGTGTCAAATATAACTTGGGTACTTCAAAAAATTAATGGAAATAAAATACAAGTTTATTTGGGTACAAAATTGTTTTTTGAATCCATGGGGTTTTTTTTGTTTTTTTTTGTTTTTTTTCATAACACACGTTTTCCACACACTTTTAAAAAACACTTAAGTTTATATATTTCTTTCTTCTGAGAGAGAGATACAGGGAGAGAGATTAAGATTGACAGATAAACAGGTAACTCCAACAGGTTTTCTAAGTACTATTCACCCAGCTTCTGCCAGTCCCAGATCATGGGCACATACATGTGTGTGTGGTGTGTTTGAGGAGGTCTCCAGACACCTACTCAGAACTATCCTATGTGAGTCAGCCTCACAGAGCATTGTATTAGTGCTATGCCAGTCACTGGTCCCCTTTCATGAAGTTATTGAAGACTGTCTACACAGGTGTGTTTTTGTTGTATATGTAACTACTGGCCTGTTTCTCTGGAGAATTTTAACGAATACAGTAAGCATGGATGCCGTCACACACTGCTCACCTCTGCCTTCAAGTCTCACATGGGTTTCCACTGAAAAGATTCTATATTACATGTAGAAATCTAACTGCACTGGAATCCAGAAATGTAATTATTAGTTGTTTTACCTCAACAGAAGAGAAAAATAAGAGAGGATTGGAAGTAGTGTTTAGGGAGTCAATTTGCAGAATCTGCTACATGAATATATAATTATTTACTTATATATTAGGCTTCCTGAGTAATCAGTAAGTCTTGGGTCAAGAGTTGTAACTTCACACTAGCCACCAAATTTGGTCATATACTTTTAAACATGCAAATAATTAAAAATATTTATTTGTCCTCAATTCATCATTTACAAAAAACTTAAAGCACTTACTTAGTTTTAGTTTGCTTGAAGTTTATTAAATGTATCTGTATGAAAAAAAAGGAAATTAATGTGTCCTGTAGTGAAAAATCTCTCCAAAAGAAAAAAATAAATAAAATAAAATAAACAAAGAATTATAATCTCTATGTTGAGAATCATAAGATCTTGAGGAAGAACAATTCTCCTAAGAATTACACCAACAGGGACAAGCAGTTAGCATAATGAATACGTTGCTGAACTCCCATGTAGCTGACTGCAGTTCCAGTCCCAGACCCGGTGTCTTAAACTCACGCCGGGTACATGTGTGTGCGTGCTCAAGATCCCGAGAGGAGAACGGAGGAGAAGGGACTGCAGGGTAGTCATCCCCCCTGGGGGGTGATTTCTCGCTTTCTGTCTGTCTCTCTCTGTCTTTCTGGCGAGCGCATGCACCATATAGCAAAAACATCTAAAAAAAAAAAAAGAAAAAAAGAATTTCACCAATAAAGCCTGGTCTGGGATGCGGGTTGAGTGAGTTCTTGATTGATGCCACTGTACTCTACCACACAAGCCAGCATTATAATCCAAAAGGAAATATTCACTTAGCTATGGTCCACTTTGTCCATGTGTAAATAAATGAAGGCAGTAAGAAGAAATCTGGAGCTGAAACAGGGAGACTGCAAATAGACAAAAACTCTGGTGCCAAACCTCCACCTTCATTGTTTTACATAGGGGTGAAATCCATAGAGTGTATTCTTTTCCTTCAATGTTTAATTTGTTATCCTTTTATATGTAGAAATTAGAAAACATTCCAAAAATCTAACAGCAGTCTGTGCTCTTTCACTGGATTCAAATAGTCTACCTTTATTGAACATTTTACTAAGCCGAGATAAATCAGAGAGATTATTCCAAAGCATTCAGCTCATTGTAAAAAAACACCACGGAGACCTTTAAAAGGATTGTAAAGAATCTCAATCAAACTGGTTCTCACAGAAAATGTGTAAAAGGACACAGGACACAGTTAAGAAGCTGAAAGCCGGATCCATTTCCACAGCTACCATTTAAACCCAAGTCTTTGTTACCTCCATCTAGAATTCTTTAACAGTTCTCTAAATTGTCTCTCTTTTCTAGGCTTTCCTCTCTGGTTCTACCTGGAAACTGTTTCCAGGTTAATTTTGAATAAATTATTATGCTGTCCTTCTCTTTAGGCAAAGTGCTGAAGAACTAAAAGTCAAAAAATCTTGGCCTGAACTAAATTTCAGTCACTTAAAAACTTGTCTTAGGTATAATAATCTTTTCTGAGTATGCTTTTCTGTAGTTTCTCTTTTTCAGTTTCTCTCTCTCTACCAACCCTTTCTTAGACACACACATATCAATAAGATGATTAAATAATCACCTACAGACAATATAATTCTTATGAAAATCATACAAAAGGATGAATTTGAAGAAATGCTGAAGAATTTTAATTAGGAAATAGAAAATAGTAAATCTGAAAAATTCAGATTTATGATTAGTTCAGTCAAATATGTGAAATTGTTTATCTATTACACTCATCATACCATACATGTCAGATCTGTAGGACAGTGCAACATTCCAGCCATTATTTTTTTTCCTCTTCTCTTTTTCCTATTCTGCACACATGAACAAGCACACACACTCAAATTCAGACCCACTGTGCTAATTGATCATAGATGATTTTAAGGAAATAAAAGAAATATTATTGTATTACAAACACATAATAAGACAAATTATTTTAAGGTAGGAACCAATTTCAAATGTCATTTTTAAAGAAGTACAGATTGCCTGTTACATAAGAATCCCAAGAATTTCAAAAGGTGAAAAATGCTGTAGTATCTTAGAACACTGCACTTCAGAGTAGCATTTGCCAATGGAATAAGGATGCTTCTGATGTCACATTGCCAGTAGTTTTCTTCCCCTTTAACTCTTTCCTTGAAAAATTTAAACCACATTGACATCATTTACAATTAGGAATGCCTCTTTAAACACAGGTTAGGTAAATAACCCCCCAAAAATGAGAATCATATATAAGAAGTACAATTTACCCTTAAATGCCCAAATATCAGGATAATTGGTATACCAGAAGGTGAAGAAACTAATAAGGATATTGATAATCTATTCCATAAAATCTTAGAAGAAAACTTTCCAAACTTAGAGAGGAATTTGAATATCCAGATCCAAGAAATACAAAGGATGCCAATTACTATCAACTCAAGAAAATCTTCTCCAAGGCACATCATAGCCAGACTGACTAAAATGACAATGACAAGATACTAAGATTGGGGGACCAGCAGTTAGCATAATGGCTATGTCGCTGGAGTCCCATGTAGTCGACCGTGGTTCAAGTCCCAGACTCGGTGGCTTAAACTCTATGCTAGACGCATGTGTATGTGTGCCCAAGATCCCAGAGAGGAGAATGGAGGAGAAGAGATTGTGGTGTGGCCATCCCCCCTGGGGGGTGATTTCTCACTTTCTGTCTCTCTGTCTCTGTCTTTCTGGCGAGTGCACGCACCCCATAGCAAAAACCTTTCCAAAAAAAGAAAACAAAAAAAAGTGATACTAAAATTGGCAGGAGGGAAACATCATGTTACATACAAAGATTATCCCATCCAGGCTAACACAGGACTTCTCATTGGAAACAATGCAAATAAGGAAAGAATGGGAAAATATATTCAAAGCATTAAGTGAAAAACAATTTCAAGCAAGAATACTATACCCAGCAAGATTATCCTTCATACTGGAAGAAAAGATAACACTATTCTCAGATAAACAAAATCTGAAAGAATTTACTAACACCAGATGAGTTCTGAAGAGAATGCTATAGCAGGAAAACTAAAGATGGATACACAAAAATAAGAGAACAAAAAAAAAAAAAGAAAGAAAGAAAATGACAACTTAATGGAATTTAAATGGAATGATCGGACCACAGTAGCTCTGCAAATTCAACAGAAGAGCAGTCACACGAGACTGTACCGGACAAATAGAATTTTATAACTTTTGATAAAACATTACTGATTTTCTCATTTGCTTTGTTTTCCAGATTTAAGAATTTTTGTCTTCTTTTGACCTAGTGATAAGTTCAGCAATTTACTATTTTTTTTTAATTGAAACATAATCTTTTCTTACGTCCTGACCCCTCTGGAATTGAAAACTACTTGTGGGTATTCTTATTTTGTGGCAGAATATTTATTTTCACAAGTTCATTAATATCTGTTGACTTGCACTAGAAATCTGAAATATTGGTTATTGATAGGGCTTTGACTGGAATGTCATTTCTGAAGATATGGCCAGAATGTTAAGGAACCAAGGGAGATCTCAAGAAATCCAACAGAAGCTCTTAGAAAGATTGCTTGGTACCATAAACAGTTCTGCCTTGCAGATAAGTAAAGAATGTCACTTCCTGACAGGCCCCAAAACACTTCCAAATACAAGTACTTAAAGGCACAGGCAGTAGCCTTGGGAAGCTTTTTAAAGAGTCTAATCTGAAGTTCCTTATAAAAGGGTCCAACAAAGCCAACAAAATCAATTAGTATTCTCATGGGGCTTTGTACAAATAACAGACCAAATTGAGACTAAATTTATTATTTTGTTTTTGCAAATAAGTTAGTTTATGCCTCTATGGTAAAAGGTGGAATGGAGAGAGAGAAAAAAAAAATGTTTCTCAAGAAAATTACAGTGTACTTATTACTAGATGCTTACTTTTGTTTTTATTTATTTAGTTAGTTATTTAGTTTTTAGTATCTGCCTATTGTTTCAACAGTATCTTAACCTTTTTCCTTGCTTTAAGTCTTAGGCAAATTTTTCTTAACATTATTGCATTTTGACTTATCAAAGCTAAAATTGCCCCTTTTATTTTTTGGAAAGGTTTTTGCTATAGGGTGCGTGCGCTTGCCAGAAAGACAGAAAAACAGAGACAGAGAAATAGAAAGTAAGAAATCACCCCTCAGGTGTGATGGCCACACCACAATCCCTTCTCCTCCATTCTCCTCTCAGGATCTTGGGCACGCACGCACACATGCCTGTCCTGAGTTTAAGCCCCTGGGTCCGGGACTTGAACCTCGGTGGACTACATGGGACTTCAGTGACATAACCATTACACTAACTGCTGGTCCCTAAAACTGCTTTTTTTTTTTTTGGAGAGATTTTCACTGTAGGGCGCGTGCGCTCACCAGACAGACAGAGAGAGACATAGAGACAGAAAGCGAGAAATCACCCCCCAGGGGGGATGGTCACGCCGCAATCCCTTCTCCTCTCGGGGGCACGCACGCACACGCACCCGGCATGAATTTTAATCCACCGGGTCCGGGACACGAACCGCGGTCAACTACGTGGGAGTCCAGCGACATAGCCATTACGCTAACTGCTGGTTCCCTAAAACTGATTTTTTTGAAATTAAGAAAGTTCATAAAATACACATATCTAAGGGGGAAAAACATTAAAAATAAACACAGGTTAGGTGGACTGTTACTGTTTTATGAATCAAAAACATCAATATACTCACTAATAATTCACCCCAGTATACATAGAACAAGCCCAAGGTAAGGAAAATATAGAGATAAGATCAGCATTCCTAGAATCTTACAGAAAGTAGATTTAAAGTAATACCTCAAGCTACTGACTAAAATAGCTGTTTCAATACTATGCCCTTACTTTTATAATACATTTCCCAACTTACAATCCTTTTTCCTTTAAATTATTTAATTTTCCTTATTATTTTTTAATTTGTTATAGAGCACATGTACTTATCAGAGGGGGTGCAGGGGGAAACAAGCCACCAGGACCAAGATTCAAACTGCAGTGAGCCATGTGAGAGTTGGCCATGTGACAGTCCAGTGCCTTAACCACCACACCTCGTGCTGACCCCATTTTTCTGAAAAGAGTTATAATATAAACTTTCTTTTAAAATATGTAATATGTAAAAAGAATAAACAAGAATGAACAAGTATGTATGTAAATATATCTGTGTGTATATGAGGGGACTTCAAAATGTTCATGGAAAACTTTAAAGTATAAGTTTACTCTAGTGTGAAACAACTTAAAATTCATGCATAGTTTTTTCATAATATTAATTTTCCATGAGCTTTTTGAAGAGTCCTTGTATAATGGCTTTTTGAAAGTGCTGAAAACAAATAAATGTCCCCTCAGAGCCCTGAAGTCTACCATTTTGTCTTTGAAATATGAAGACAAATTAAAAATAGTTTCAAATAAATAAAAAATGAAAGACATTTTTATCAACAAGCCTGCATTGAAAAACCACTGAGGAGTATTTCTTTGTCAGATGGAAAGAAGAAAAAAGGTAGAAATACCGAAAGAAATTAAACTATAAATATATACAAGTCAATATGTTTTATAAATTTTTAAAATATGTATAACTAAACTTCACAAAAACAACATGAAAGAGATGTTGTAAATGATGTGTTGTTAATATGAGGGTAAATAAAGTTGGTAAAGCTGATCATTTGTATTCAATTTGAGTAAGTTAAATATGTGTGTTATAATACAGAGTAAAATTATTACTAAAATATTTGAGTAGATCGAAAGAATACTAACTGATTTTGTACTAGCAACTTACAAGAGAAAAGATTTTTAAAAATTTGGGATCAATATGTTTTATCCCAAAGAAAGAAAAAAAACTCATTGTTAAAACAGAAATAAAATTTTAAATACAAATCTAATATCAGAAAATTAAATGTACATGCTATAAACCCAACAAGAATTTATATTAAGGATGTGAAAAATGCTACCATAGTTCGATAAGGACTAGGCAGATGACCGCATAGGTGAGTGCACAAAACACTGGAACAAAAATTTCACAAAAGATGTAGTTCATATGGCTAATAAGCATTTGAAAATTGTTCAACATCATTAATTATCTGGAAAATGCCATTTAAAAAGAGTAAAATTGCACACTGCTACACCATAAGAAACACACAGGAATGCAAGTCTAACATACAAAAGTATCAATAACAGTATTGGTGAGAAGGTAAAGGAGAACATGAAGGAAGCAACCACCCCCTTTTACAACCACTTTGAAAACCCATTTGACACTTTTCCAAGGTGACTATAGACACATTTTGACCCAGAAAGTCTGCACCCAGGTAAATACCTAAGAGAAATCAGTGTTTACCAATAGCCATGCACAAAACGTTCATATAAGTAAGATAATCTGTGTTACATGACTCGTGTTAAGTTTACTTACGTATATCATTGGAAGACGTCTAAAAAGATAGCCATCAACATGTTAAAAGTGTTTTTAGCTGTATCAACATATAAGTGATTTTAATGTATTAATTATATAGTTTTAGATATATTTCAATATTTACAATGACTAAACCTTTATTATTTAAAAAACGATTTGTACTACATAGTCTCTCTGTACAATGAAGATGCCTTTATCTTCCAACAGTCAAATTACTGACAAGACTACATGCAAAAAAATTTATTTATTTATTTGTTTATTTATTTATTTTAGGGGACCAGCAGGTGGCGTGATAGTTAAGGCACTAAACTCCAGCATGGTTGACCAGGGTTCAAGTCCTGGACCTGGCAGGACCAGAACCGGTTGCTTGCTTTCTCATTTTCCCTCTCTTTCTCTTTGTGTCCTTCTCTTATCAAATTAATTAATAATAAATAAAATAAATATCTGAAACATGTATATGTATATATACATATTTAAGTATCCTCTTCTCTCCTTAATAAAATGTACACATTTAAATTTTTTTAAACTTATTTCTTTTTCTCAAGAAATCACATTACAGTAAATAAAACTGGCACCTAACCAACTATATTTTAGTTCCATTTTTTTAAAGATGCAAACAACCTTAGGTACAGAATATTTTAATTAGAGTTGACTTAGTGACAGAATTTGGTTAAAAGCTTTGCATATATTTTCCTTTCTTAGTGTAAACCTAAGTGCTGCCCAACATAGGATAAAAAATAGTTCTCTTCTAAACGGGAAGCAACAAAAATGGAGCAAAACCTGTGGTCAAAACCTTACAAGTATTCCACACTGAAGTAGAATTTCCTCTCTATAATCCTTTACTGATAGGTTTATATATAAGTTTATTAGGTTTATCAATCTTCTTTAACACACTTACATGCTATAAAACATCTGGTAAAGAAAAACAGAGCCCAGTATTTGGCTTAATGCTAGTGAAGTCAGGATATATATTTCTTATTATATTAGTAACAGACACAATTCTACAATACAATAAGTAAAAATGTTTCCTCTTAAAAGCAAAGTACTCCCTTCTTGGAAATAAATTACCCTTACTGGGCCATCATGGGGCTCCTGAGAATAGCTAATTCACTTCAAATGAATGAGCCCTCAACTGAAGGGAAAGTGCTTCTAGTGGCAAATTTTAAACTGCCTTTGAACTTTCTGCCTCAGTTTCCTTACTTAAGAGGTGAAGTAATACACAGTCCTTATTTAAAAATTGGGGCTACTACCAGTATATTAACTGTCAGTTTGTGACTATATTGAAAGTGATTTAAATCTTTTATAGTGGTAAATCCTATAGGAAGGCTGAATAATAAATGCTTCAGGATTCCATTTATTCCTCATCTGTTTTTATTCAACCTAACATCTAGCATTGTCAGATACATACCTATATACTAGGTGGGAATGCTTCCTGTCTCACCATTTTGGCAACAGCGTTAGTAGAATATCTCTTGAGTTGAATATGAAATACTCTGCAGTTATTGATGTTACCCCCCCACCCCCATCATAAAGGAACTATCACTGTTGGGACCTCTGGGTAACAGTGAGCAATTTTTGTCTTTCTCAATTTTGTGGCACTTAAAAAATAAATCCAGCATTTTACATTTGCCTGAGTGCTCTGTTTAGCTGCTTTTGTGTGAACTGTTTTGAACTAGAGCTTCACTTCAGCATCAACCTGTTTTTCCCCTTCTTTAGTAGAAAGAGTTACATACATACATCCTACACAGTACTGTAGAAGCATATGCTTTGTTGACCTATTATTGGATGTTTTATGAATCTGTAGATACTATTTGGTGTAATTTCATTTTGAACTCCAATTTGAGCTCAGAGATCATTGAAACTGAAGCCCTGATTTCTGACCGTTAGGCTGGACGTGAGAAAATGAGCCCCTCTCGCTTCAACCCTGCACAGCCGCTACCGTTCCACTCTACCATTCTGTCTCTCTTAAACATGGCTTCCCTTTGGAAGATGTGTAGTCATATCAGAGCATGTTTGAATATGTGAAGGGTAATGATGTATTCTGCCCATTTCCCTTCTCAAATGGTACCGTTTGTTGCATATCACAGGTTTTCTTTTCTCCCTGAGTCACTGTAAACAAAACACAGTCTTTTGGATAGCTTAAGACTACTACTGACCTAGACTAGTTACTTCAGCAGAAAAAAAAGATCTCAGGTCTTCCCTAACTTTTCTCTTCCCCTTCTTTTTCTTCTTCTTCTCACTTCTCTTCTCCATTGAGTAATAAGCAGAGTTTTACATCGATGGATCTTTCAGTGCAAAAAGAGAATGGAGGAAGAAGCTACCCTGACTGATGGATAATACATGACACATGTTATGTAATCAAAAGACTGAAGCTGATAGCAAGAAAATCAGCAAGATGTAGCGTACAGACCAAGAATAGGATGAAACTACAGTGGAATCCCAATTTCTATTTCTATACAACCTTAGACAAATTTAAAATCTACATGGTAACCTCAGTTTTCTTATAAGTGAATTCGGGAGAATAAATTTTGCCTTGGACAACTGTTTTTCTCCAACATTTCTTATTCTACACAACTTTTTAACATTGATGTTCCTGAAACAAAAGCTCTTATTTTTCTATTCTTACCTATTGGATGGTATCAATAGTATCCACTTGGTTTGGATGGCGAGCTTACATGCCATATGGCAAAATTCTGAAAATGAATCTCTCTTAGCATCTATATAGTTGTCTCTGTCTCTCTTCTCATCACCTGAATCCAAAAGACATCACTCTGCATCTCCATATTTAACCACATACAATAGACTAAGCAGTATTTTTTTTTGGCGGGGGAGAGATTTTCACTATAGGGCGCGAGCAATCGCCAGACAGACAGAGAGAGACATAGAGACAGAAAGCGAGAAATCACCCCCTAGGGGGGATGGTCACACCGCAATCCCTTCTCTTCCATTCTCCTCTCGGGATCTTGGGCACGCACGCACAAGCACCCAGCGTGAGTTTTAAGCCACCGGGATCAGGACGTGAACCACGGACAACTATGTGGGAGTCCAGCGACATAGCCATTACACTAACTGCTGGTTCCCAGACTAAGCAGTATTTTTAAATGTAAATCTGATCATATTACCTTCTATCCAAAATCCAATTATGCCATAATATAGTTAATTTGTGTTGTATACTTATTGTTACAGGCCGTGCTGTTAGGATTTTACATGTTATTTAGGTTTACAAATAAATTGTAATTATTATTATTGTCATTATCATCCTCATTTTATAGCTGAGAAGACTGAAACACAAAAAGGCTAAGGAAATGTGCCCATGAACACACAGCTGCCACATGGCAGAGGCAAAATGTCTAACTCAAGAATTCACATTCCCAGCAAGATACTCCATTATTTCCAACATTGTATGTTCATCCTGGTAAAGATAAACACTTTAGGAACATCTATACATAGCAAATGTTATTATACCCCAGTTATGCTACATCCAGTGGTATAAAAGTTGGCTAGCAGCCGAATTGCAAGAACCCATTGTTACATTTTCAGGAATGTTGCAAACCCATTGTTAAACAGTCATTACTAAAATTGTTTGCTAAACTTGAAATAATTTATCTGTAAAGTGAAGGTAATAACAACTCAAAATTAAGCACCTTCTAATTACATTATGGCCTTGAGGTAATTTACACGGTGAAAATACAATATAATGATGAGTTTAATGTACATCTCTTGCCAATTCCATGTTCACTGATGTGCTGAAAGCATGAAGCTATTAATGGGTGGAGTATTAATCCTATAAATATCTGGAAATGCTACAAATCAGTGCTTGCCTTATCACTTTTGTACCTATACTTAGTAATAAAGGAGGGTGGCTGGTAGTGTTGTGGTCACTTAATGCTTTGCCAATGTTGGACTCTCGGGGGGAGTCCAGGGTTCACATTCTGAAGTCCCTTTGTGAATCCCAGGTTATGCTCACCAGATAGGCCCACACATGCCCATTCCACCCATTAATGGCTTCATGCTTTCAACACAACATCAGTGAATATAGAATTGGCAAGAGACGTACATTAAACTCATCATTATATTGTATATTCACCATACTGATACAATAGATGTAAATTACCTCAAGACCATAATGTAATTAGAAGATGCTTAATTTTGAGTATTACCTTAGTGTTATAAATTATTTCATTTTAAGTTTACAAAACAATTTTAATAGTAGGACATGCACATGCCCCAAGCTAAGGCTTGGGGTAGGATCATGGAATGCAGCTCTTGTTGATGGTGGTGACCGTCTTCCTCTCTCCCTTCTTCCCTTTCTTCCAATTTCTGTGATGGAATAAATAATTTTTTAAAAGAGAAAATTATAGAGAAAATCATTTTTTATCTTATTTTATTTCAAGTTCTTTTGTATATTCAATCACATCATTTAGGTGGCAAAGTAAATATTCCAACATGTTTACATTTCTCCCTAGTCCAGTTGATAATAAAGTTATCTTCAACAGATAATACCCCATTTCTTTGGCCCATTAATGCTTTGCCTCTCCATTTTTCTCCTTAATGTCCTTCCTCAGACTATTCTTTCACCCAAACTCTTCCCACACTGTATCTGATATTCACAACTATTTACTGTATCTATATCTTTTAGTCATTCAGTATCAGTCATAGAGTGTGGAAACTCGGTAAATATAAGTGGGAACATGCAATCTCTCCTTCATAGCCTGGTTTGCTTCACTCAGGAGTAAATCTTCCATATTCCTCCACTTTCTCTCAAAAGCCAGTGTCTTGCTTTTTTGTTAATTTTTGGTTTTGTTTTGTCTTGTTTTTATGGCTGAATAGTATTCTATAGAGTATATGTGCCACACTTTCTCAATCCATTTATCTGTTCATCGGCATTTGGGTTGGTCCCACGTCTTAGCAATTGTGAATAATGCCATAATAAATATTGATGCGCAAGTTCTTTTTTGATTAAGAATTCTTCTGTCCTTTGAGTAGATACCAAGGAGTCAGATTGTTGGGTCATATGGAAGTTCTATTTGTACATTTTTGAGGAATCTCTAAATTGTTCACAGTGACTGGACCAATTTACATTCCCACCAGCAGTGTAAGAGTTCCCCTTTCACCACACCCCTGCCAGCACTTATCGTTTTTTTAAATCTTAGTCATTCTGACTGGAATTAGATGGTATTTCATTGTTTTATCTGCATTTCCTTTACAATGAGAGATGTTTAGCATATTTTCATATGCCTTTTTGCTATTCTTATATCATCATTAGAGAGTGGATTTTATTTTTTTTTTCAACTCATTCTCCCAGCTTTTAATAGAGTTGATCATCTTTTTTTTCAGAACAGCTTCTTGAGTTCTCTGTGTATTCTGGCTAACAGTCCCTTTACCCCCTTACCTGACGCAGTTTGCAAAAATATTTTCCCATTTTGAGGGCTGTCAATTCACATTAATTACTGTGTCTTTTGCCATGAAGAAACTTCTTAGTCTGATGTAATCGCACTTGTCTATTGTGAAGATTATTGACTGTGCTTTGGGGGTCTTATTTAAGAAGTCTTTGCCTACCCCAATGTCTCCCAGAGTTCTTCAGGAGCAGTTTTATAGTTTGAGGTCTTAGGTTTAGATCTTTGATCCACCTTGAGTTGATTATTGCCAATGGTGAGAGAGAAGGGCTCAGATTCATCTTTTTGCAGGTAGATATCCAGTTTGTCCAGCATCATTTGCTGAAGAGGTTTTCCTTTTCCCAGTGGATTGACCGGTACCCAGTAGCAACATTATATGTTACTAGTACAACAAATTTAAGGAAACATGCTTTTCTGTACTCAAAAATTACCCCAATAAAAATGTCTCTCCTACCTCTAATAAATGGGTGAAGTTCTGATGTTTATTTGTGTCACTTTCAAGTAAATTAAAATATAAACTAACATTCATGTTGCGATCATATTCTTTGATCAGTAGCAACCATAAGTTGCCAAAGGATACAGTAGACTGGCAAAATTTTAACAGAAGTATTCTGTGAGAATCAAATAAATGGGACTTATTTTAATACTATAGTATGTTTTACTTGTATACTACACTATATATGTAATATATATTTAATAAGCATATTTTTACTAATTTGAAATATTATTCAATAGATCTTCTTGGGGAAGCAGGTAGCATGTTGGTTGAGGTACTGGACTCCCACATAGCCAACTACCTGGACCTGGTGGCTTGCTTTCCCTCTCTGGTCAAATTAAAAAAAATAATAACTGCAAATGGAATAAATAAATAAATCTTTAAAAAATTAATCTTTCATAAATGACAGAACTCTTAAGTCCTCACTCTAAGCTATTTTTAAGGCCAATAAGGTATGCACATTTTAAGTAATATATACTCTTTTTCTTTTTTTATATGGTGCACAAGTTTTTTTACGGAACTTACAGATATGACAGTTATTTTACATGTTCCAAGGTGTCCATTAAACTTAACAAATACTTCTAAGACACTGACCCCAAGCAAGATACTAGGTAGACAAGAGATGACTTATGAATTAGGAAAAAATGAATGACAAACACAAGATAACATAAGTTCACTTGACTCAAGTAATGTCAGACTAACCATATTCATTTCCTAAAATAGTGACTAGATTGCTAAATTTTTGAAATGCAATAATAGATATACTTTTTATTTTTTGTGTCAATAAACCTCAACATATTCAAGACATTGTGTAAACAAAAAATGTTGAACTGTGTATTGAATGGTAATACAAATGAGTACGAGACAGATGTCAATCAGCTTAGCAGTGAAATCAATTAGACATGTGCAAAAAATAGAATGGATACACTTGACATGTAGGAAGTCAACTCACCATTGAATGACACTGGACATGGGAATTTAATTTAGGGGTTCAGAAGATCAAATGACATTGCCATAGAATCCACTTCTGAGGGTCTTTAAGTTCTTGAGTTGTTTTAAATGTTGTATTTACTGCCAAGTGAAGTATCTCAGGTTATGAAGGAGAGATATCGTATGTCTCCATTTAATAAATACCAAGTGTCCACACTCTATGGCCAAAACCGAATGACTAGAGGATATAGAAACATAGAAAATGGTTATAAATACCAGATATTGTGTGGGAAGAGGGTGGGTGAAGGAGGAGAATCTAAGGAAAGACAATAAGGAGAAAAATAGAGGGGCAAGGCATTATGGGACAAAGAAATGGGTTATTACCTGTTGAAGATAATGTGGATAGTATTATCAACTGGACTGGTAAGAAATGTATACATGTTGGAATATTTACTTCACAAGCTAAGTGACATATGTAATTGAATGTATAAAAGAATTCAAAATAAAAATATTATTTAAAATGTTTGTGTGAAGTGTAAGCTATTCATTTCTAAACAAAGGCATTTTAATATTTTTCTGTAAAAGAAATATGATAGGTAAAGATGTTTAAGCCAGTTCTAGCATTTTAACAAAGTTTAGCAGTCATTAAAAAAAATGCTATGGAATGAAATTGGTATCTCAGGAGGATCCCAGATGGCAAGTGTATTATTCTCAAAAGACTAGATGGGAATCAGATCACATATTATAATATTATCCTTACTTAAAAACAGACTTATTTTTATCCTCTATGATTCAACAAGGGACTTGGAAGTTGTCACTAAACTATGCTTCTGTTTTGTTTAAAGCAGTTTCAGCCCTTTGATTTGATAATCCAGGAGTATAGTGTTCTTGAAATATTTTTCTCTTGGAAATGCTCACAACAAATAAACAACTTGGGATTTCTGACCGTTTGTCATAATCTGCACACGGTGAGGGAGGTAAATCTGGAGGGAACTGAAAGTACACACCAGACGAAATCTAGGAAGGTCTGTCAGTAAAAATGGATTCCTATTAAATTCTTTTTTGAAGATTTAATTTTACTTACTCTTATTACTTTTTAATTTTATATAGGGCACATGTGCTCACAAGAGAGAGATGGAGAGAAAGGTAAAGTGAGAAGGCAACCCACCAGGTCAGGAACTTGAACCACGGTCAGCTATGTGGGAGTCCAGCACCTTAACTACCACACCACCTTCTGGCCTCAGCATTCTTATTAAATTCTAAATAATGTATCCATTATAGTTTCTAAGGTTTACTAAGAGAAAAATAGAACAAAAAGTATGCATAAAACTGAAATATCTCATCAGTCACAAGAAAATATTTGAAGGCTAAAAATCCCCATGACTTGGTGTCAATTAGCAAATCAGTTTTATAGTTTTAAACATGATCTTAAAGTCTATGTAACTCTAAACTTTCATTAGTTGGAGTACATGCAGCCTCAAATAATAGAAAACCTGAGTAACTCTGCTTATGGCAATAGACAATTTTTCTCCCATAACAGAATGTCTAGAGGAAGGCAGGTAATTATCTTGCCTCTGCTGCCCATTATTGCCATCAAAAACTCTTTCCTTCATCTGGATCAGCCTCAAAACTCTGCCCTCTGGTCTTGGACTAAAAGTGACAAAGTTTGAAGAAATGGGCTCGCTAATCATTCCAGGGCAAGTAGGAACTGGGAATTTCCTATTAGCAGTGATGGCAATATTTTTTCTCACATCTGTGAAAGTATGATTTATGGAAAATGGAAGAATAAATGAGTATTTTTCAATGTGATAGCGGTTGGTTTAAACTGCACAATAGTTCCAGTAAATCACTGTTCTCGGCTACAGAATCAATATGTTTTAGTTCTGGCGTGGATCTCATGGGTCATCTGACCCGGTCTCCTACTTTACAAATAAAGAAACTGGAAGGCAGACACCTTAAATGATTTTCTCAGGATCCTGTGTGCTACAGAGTTGTGGGTAAACAGCAGACACGGATTCCCAGAAAGAACATATTTTTTAGGTACCCATAGAGATCTGTACACAGACACATAAAAAGACTCAGTCTAATGGCTGGACTGGAGAACATCCAACTTACTGTGAAGGCACTGAGATCTGTGTGGGAAACGTATTCAGAATTTCTTTTTATCCTCATCCAGATTCTAATACTAGATTAAAATTTCCTGCATTAAATATGATTCCCAGTCTTTGCAGGTAGAATTAAGTACAGTAACCCAAAATAACTGGGAGATAGCATTTAACAGCATACCGTCATTGTTACTTGTTTTTTCAATTTTTTTTTTCATTTGGGTTGATCAGTGCTTTGAATTTTTACCTTTGGGAAAGCTGTTTACAATGGACTAGAAAAACAGGCAACTGTATTTGGATGGTATATTTGTCTAGGAATCATTATGGTATTGTATCACCCAAAAACAAGGAGTATTTAAAGTAACATCAACATATAATGTTTAAAAATAGACATCCAATTTCCAAGCAGTGTAAAAGTATGTAGACTTTTTGGCAGCAAATTGCCTTAGGTTTTAGAGGATGGTTGATACAAAACAAAGAAGTCAGCTCTGCTTGGAAAATACATCCACCTGATTATGCAGTCCTAGAGTAAAGCAATAAAGCAGATACATGTCTGGACTCTGGAATCCTGGAATGATAAGCAGTATTTTCAAATAGATGAAGTAATCATCATATGTATATACAGATAAATCGATACAGTCACAAGGAAAACAACCATAAGGTTAGCAGATACAACTGTCTTTGCCAGATAATGTAACTATTGATACGCTATGTTATATCATATATGTATTTAATTTTAGCTCTTAACTATAATACAATTGAGAACTACAGAATAAAACATGCAAGTTCTAGAGTCAGAATCATCTAGGATTGGGTTGACAGCCTCAGTTGCCTTGAATATAAAATGGGAATAATAAAAGTACTATGGTGTAAATTGTGTCCTTGTGAAAGCTAAATGAGAGAAAGCCAATCAAACCTTCCCTAGGGCATAGCATATAAACTCTCACTAACTGTTAGGATGTGGTTTGTTAACAGTAGTAATCTCTATCATTTCTGGTAATCAATCACAGATCTTAGAAGGGAAAGCTGCTGTTAATTCACAGGATACAAAAAAAAATGATACATTGATTTCAGCACCTTAGGCTTACACAAAGATTTCTTACACTTCGTCAACAAGGCCTCGTTTCCAAAGCATGATGAGAAATAGTTATATTTAAATGGCCTCAACAGCATCATATTCTTGCCCTTCTATTAAATATCTTCAGAGCAACAGGATTTACGCAGGTGGAAAGAGAAGTTTACTACTTTATTATCTAAAATGTTCCATCATGCTTAAGTCAAATGTATAATTTGAGCTTCAAATATTGCTCGCTAATTTTACTCTCATTTTACTTCGCTGCAGAGGCTTCCCCATTACCCCAGATATGCTAAAAGCATTGTCAAGAATAGCATTTTATTTAACCATCATTGACATTGGAAATAGTCATTCTCCAAATATAGCTCTGCATTGATTTTTACCACCACAATGATAAGTCATTAAGGATCAGTGCCACTTAGGGTGTGCGTGTGTAGTGAAAGAAAGAGAAAAAGATATTGATTGGAGAGAAGAATCTGTGTGTTTATTACATTGTTGCTCTTTTCATCCTAATATAAATCGGCTTTTGGTGTTGTGAAATATTGAAGTGCCTACCAAAAAGCAAAATCATCATTGCTACACAGAGCATACCCTGAGATTAAAGATGCAACCTGCTTTTGTCTGATAATGTTATTGGTATGATACTATGTCTGTTCCTCTACCTTTGTCTCTGAGTTGTTAGCATTTTTGTTCAAACATAACACTCTCGCATCAATTGCTCATTAAAACACCTGAACTAAACTTCATTTCTTCTAATAAGTCATTTACTTATTTATTTTTAATTTCGTTTATTTTAGGGGCCGGCATGGTGGTTAAGGCAACTGGATTCCCACATAGCTGACCTTGGTTCGAGTGCTAGACCTGGCAGCTTGCTTTCTCCCTTTCCTTCTGTCTGTCTCTCTCTGGTCAACTTCAATAAAAATTTAAAAAATAAATAAATAATGACAATGAATTAAACTCAAATACTTCTTAAAAAACTTTGTTTACTTTTATTTTACATTCACTCACTGTACATCACAGCATTCTTGATGGGAGGGACTGTATCTTCTTGAGATCTACAGAGTTTGGCATAGTACTGCGGGGTCATAGTAGACACTGAGTAACCACTGTACTAAATTGAATCACACCATTTAAAATCATCTTGGGGACCAGCAGTAATGACTATGCCGCTGGACTCCCATGTAGTCAACTGCGGTTCGTGTCCTGGACCCGGTGGCTTAAAACTCACACCGGGCACGCACCCACCTGCGCCTAAGATCCCGAGAAGAAAACGGAGGAGAAGGGATTGCAGTGTGGCCATCCCCCCGGGGGTGATTTCTCACATTCTGTCTGTCTGTCTCTCTCTCTCTCTCTCTCTCTCTGTCTGGCCAGCGCATGTGCCCTATAGCAAAAACCTCTCAAAAAAAAAAAATTGTCTTTAGGCAACTGTTTTTATAACTACCCCCTTTGGTTTTTCTAATTGAATTCAGATAATTTGCAGTGACATTTCAATTGTTGGAGATGGCAGTATTTCCATTCTTAATTCCTAGTGACTTACTCTTATCTATTGATGTTAACAATGGGCTTTTACTGTCAAGCATGACATTGGATCTGAAGCCAAATAATCTCTTCAGTTTGGGCAAGAGCCTGACCATGTATTGTTTTGGATGGCTCTATCACACATGAACCTTAAATGTATTTCTCATGATAACACAAACTTCATACTCTGGAAATTGTGACATAACTTCTATTGTAGACAAAATAGAGAGAACATTCCAAGTGTTGTACGTCTAACTTTTCCAAAATCTTTGGCAGGGTAGATTTATCTATGTTACCCCTTACTTATTCTATTCAGAAAAGAGATTGTTCGCTTTCTTTTGAAACATTAGTGTTTTCTGGTGAAATTTGTTAAAATTCTATTAAGTTTTACTACCATTGTAGTAAGTAATAGAATCAAATGCAAAATCTGAGAGTAATTTATTAAGCTACTAACAAGTGAACATCCATTTGACCATTTTCCCCTTTTCTTAAAAATGCAACCTCAGAACATAATATAAAAACATCATATAATGATAAATGTCTAGAAACATTATGGTATAACTTAGGCCTGAAACTGGTTATAATCAGTTTTTATATTTGATAGGTCAATCAGATTTTAGAAATACACTGCCCTAATTTCTGGATTTTATAAAAAAGGAAACCAATGTTTCATATGAGTTACGTCATAATTAGTTGGTCAGATCATTCAGGTTCCAGCCCATATAACTTGGGAATAACGCAAAACAATGTTGACCTTTTACTTTTTCCTTTTTTTTTTTCCTTATGTGGCTGTGCAGTTTGGCCTATCTAGTGTGTCTCTGAAAGACCATCTCAAGGGCTTGATGTCTTTCATCTGTCTGAGAGATTCCACAGAACTGCAGTTCTTCCCAGGAGGAAGAATTTACTGAAATTCCTTAAAGACAACAGCATTAGTCATGCCACTTGGGCAAATTATAATAGTTGCAACAAACAATAGACCATGAAGCTTGGGAAAGAAGACTTTGGTGAAGGAGAAACTTAGAGTAAGGGTTGTGAAAAGCTCCCATATATATCTGGAACATATAAGAAACTATGCAGGTTCTCACATCTGGATGTATGCTCAGAAGACACCTAAGAGGATCCTAAACTGTCAGCTCCATTAAACTTTAGGCTCTGTATGAGCAGAAAGTGAAGGCTAAAACAGACCAGCACTGATGCCTGACTAGCATTGATGGAATGCCTTGACATAGACAATCTATAACGAGTGGAAAAGTTTTTCTTCTTTTTGTTTTTTTTCCCTCTTATTTCCCTCCTTGGTGTTTAAGAACTTCTCTCAAATCTCTAGCTGACCACTAAAGTGAAGGTTCAGAGATTTCCACAGCCAACATAACAAAGAATGCAACCATGACAAAATTAGTTCAGAAAAGGAACTAAATGAACTACTACAATTGGTAACCACAAATTCTAGGGAAGAGAAAGAATCTGGTTTCTAGACTTGGCATATTTTAATGTTCAAAATATCTAAATTTCAGTAAAAATTTATGAGTTTTTCAAAGAAACAACGTTTGGTCTGCTTGTAGGA